>NC_052143.2:38748565-39348565 GCF_016086655.4 Lepeophtheirus salmonis | reverse complement strand
CCCATTATCTATTCAGGATATTTGCTCATAAACGCCACATTACTTTGGTTTGAATATTCAGCCTTTCCAACCTCACATAAATCACGAAAGATTCTCGTATTCAGTGCATACCCTTTTACAAAATAGACTACTTTAATTTCGTCATTTAACACAGATTCCAATTCTAGCTCCAAATTCTTCACAACTGATGTCCTTTGATGTATCATATAGATGTATAAATGACCTGAATATTTGGATTCTGTTGTGTAACCAAAAGCAAAAAACCACTAACGTGACCAAGCATAGCAAGAGCTCCATTAACTGATACTGCAATACAATCTTCCCCCTTTAGTTTTGTTTTTTCAACACTTTGTTTTTTAAAGTATGCATCAAGCTTATTGAACACATCAGTTTCAGTTTCTACAGAGGATCACTTTACCATAGTGGACTACAGCGAGGAATGAAGAAGATTGTCGGATTTCACTCAAATAATTCAGTAAAATTAAATTGAAGGCTGATTAGTTATTCTGTGTAAACTCTTCACCCTTGTCATCATCAATTCTATCATTCAATCCAAGAACAATATATTCAATCCATATATATTGTAATTACTTATAAGTTATTTGTATTGACTGTCATTTGTTAGGATGGCTATAAATTATCATAAGCATTCTTCATCAAATAGAAAATACTAGATAAAGACACCTTGTAGAATGTGTGGAGTTCAATTTAACAAAAGATCGTGTTACTCCGTCACTCCCGGCCTTAAAGAAAAGGTCATTGTGATAAAGTGCAACATTATTACATATACTAGGGATCATGAGTTCAAAAAAAAAAAAAATAATAATATGCATTGTTATGTAATGATTTAATTAAACTTAAGTATCTTAAAACGAATAGTCCGCAGTCAAACAGTTCCCATATTGACTCTATGTGGATTTGACACAAGAAGAAAACTTCGCTCCCAATAGCATTACAGTATGTGTTTGAAAAAAATGTTGGCCATCCAATTTCCAAGGAATTGCTTGACAAGGTTTTTAGACTTAGCTAGAACACAGACACTCACATTTAGAAAGTTTATTGTCTAAAATTAAATGATGAGCCACGAAAATATATATGTATATAATTTCCGTCTTTATTTTTTAACTAATGAAATGAGCAGTTTTTCGCACGTTACTTGCTATTTTTCTTTTTATGCTACTTTTGTCTACAATATTAATATACTTTAGTCTAATGAATGTAAGAGTGCGAATAATTTTTTCCTTAGGATACTTTTCCACAATTATGCTAATGAGTCGATCCATCACAAATGGTTCGGTATCAAAAAAAAATTCCATGAAACTTAATGAAATGCTTCTCTATTTTTTTGTAAAATTCCAAAAAAGATACCGATGGTTGAAGCAATCCCCCTTGTTTCATTTCAAAGGATTCAATCATGTTTCTATGAAAATAATTCATTAATCTTTTGTTTTTTGTTTTTTCTAAGAGGAGAACTTTTGATTAAATATATGTTGAAGAATTGATTAAAGTGATTTTTTCGAAGAAAGGAAATAAATCGAGGTTGAGTGGCTCTATACACAAATGTTCCATTCCATTTCAGAGATTTTAATGTTTTGTATAACCATTTACTCATGTATATTTATGGTTGAAAAACGATTTCTATAAATTAGAGGGTCAAATTCTGTTATAAATAACTAGGTTTTTTCGTATTATATTTTTGACCAAAAAATAATAATTATGAAACCGAATATATAAACAGTAAAACCAATTATTGTAGTTCATGCTTAAGAGAGTTGAAACATGATACTTTCTTCCTGTAAAGAGTTACTTCGTTACCTTCAGATATTTTATGTTTTTGTCGCTTTTCGAATATATTGAACAACAATCAGGGTATACAATGTAGACTAAATTGTTTATAGTAGCATTTTACATTTGGTAAGTAATGTAGGGAATATTTTTTTTTCTTTTGTCTAGCTAATATTTCTTAGTGGTTATCTTATGTTATAAAAAAGAAATGACTGAGAGTGTGCATTGAAGTGTTTACGCAATCATTTAGACCGCATAATTTCTCCCTTTTTCTTATTATTATCCTTGAGTACATCTTTAATACAATAGATCCTTCTATATTATGAGGACCTTTTAACAAAACCTCTCCTTTTTTAAATAATTTTAAATATTTAATTATTCTTCAAGAAAAAAAAGAAAAACGTAAGGAAATTAGATAAAAGAGAAGCTACGGATGAAATTGGAACGGTTTCATCGGTATAATGTTCGAATAAGCGTGATTCACTCGTAAGTTTGAACCATATCTTTGTTAGGCTATTACTAAAGAACTCGAGAGTCCTATAGCTATTACTACCGTTACGTCATAGAAAAACAAATACATTACTGATTACTCCGATCGATGGAAATTTAATTATGATTCTTTGTCGGGACTTAAAGGAAGCTTTTCATCAATCTGCTTTACATCCATCCAGCGAGCACTATATAGATGGAGAGTTCAGGCATTTTCTGGATACACGTAGCTTGACATTAACTATCCTCTTCAATATTTCATTTTATGAAGTTATGGCCATGGGTAGTAATTTGATTAATTATTCGACCAAAGGACATAATGTTTGGGAATATATCTCATGTATTCATGAGAAACGTTCGTTTGCAGAAGAAACTTTAGCCACTTGCAGCAATATTTAGGCCTGATACTTTTTTATTCGTGTTCGAAGTCAATACAGTGTTTTTGATCGTTTGAGTTTCTTAAGTAGTTCGTTAGGCTACAATTTTTTTCCCCTCTTCAAAATGAAAAATATTGATTATATTCATATGTATCACTTGAGAAAAGGAATTTTAATAAAAATTTTGAAATTCAACAATATAAATTTAAAATTGAAACTTCTAAATCTCTTTGCAAATAGAGAATGTCGTTAAAAAAAAAGTAAATTCCAAGTGGCTATAGAGGTAAAAAACGGTTTTTGAAACTTTACAAACATTACTTTTTCATCCAAATACAACAGGAAATCGAATTAGCAGGTCACCCTAAAAATAGGACACCCTAGTACACACGTTAAAATAAAAAATTAGAAGAAGTTTACTTTTTCTGTTACCTCTGACCTCTGATCTTAAAACTCTACTTTATTAACTTAAAATACTATACCTATTACATTAAGCATTAAAGGACTTTCATGATAACGCCATTTGCGAGTCTCATCTTATTGTATATTACATTGAAAATTGATTTAAAAAAACGCAATCATGGATGAAAAAGTAATTTTGGGGGAAAGGAGGTGGATTTTAGCGGACGATATTTAATTTTTTTTTTTAAATAAACGTAGTCACTAGAAAAGTTTGACAAAAATTAAATTAGCTCATTTTCTATAATTAACCCCCTCCCCCTCTCCTATACTTCAAATATTTGATAAAATAAAAGGTAATAATCTTTAAATATTAACCAATATCAAAATTAAAACTTATGGTCAGTTCTTATTGGATATTAAACAGTCACAATTTCTTACAAATTCAAATATAATCTCTATAAAAATCATTTTGACTACATAATTGTAAGTAAAGAACTTAATATGAGAAACAAAATAGAAAAGTATGGAATATTTATTGAGCTCCTTATAAGTGAGAGTATAAGATTAGTCTAGTAAAATATTAAATAATTGCAAAACTGAGACTAGAAGTCGAAATAAAGGGATTCTTCACAAACGTTTCTCATGAATACATAGATAGATTCTTGAATATGATGTCGTTTGGTCGAATAATTAATCAAATCACTACCCATGACCATAATCTCATAAAATCAAAGGATTTTTAGCCACGTAGAAATATTAAAGAGGATTGTTAATGTCAATCTATGGGATTTCCTGAAAATGCATGAACTCTCCAGATCCCCCCCTGTGGACGCCCTAGTATCATTAACATAAATGTTAAATTGGTTGAATTCCAAATAGCTTTGGTTAAGCTGACAACAATTCCGAAAGGTTTTTGAATTATAATTACGTAGTTGTTTTCTTTTTTGTTTTTTTCAAAGGAAAGGTTGAGTGATTTAATGAATGTAACAAGATGCTCATTAACTCAAACGACTTGTGTTTTATCCTCAGCTGTCTATTTTCTGCTACTTTGGAATCTTGATTTTTTAAACTCGAATGAATACTCTAAACAATTCCCCAAAATTATTTAAAAAATGTCTAACTACTAAATGATTTTGGGTTTTTTTTACCTTTTCCAAATAAGTTAAACGAATTTTTTTGTTAGTCACCAGGATTACGGCAAAAGTTACAGATTGACTTAGTACGAAGATTATATATGGTCACAGTAGGAGGCTATTAATTTTGAGAGGTCAAGGTAACGCATAACGCAATAAAATGCATAATCATCCTTAACTAAATTACTTAAGAAGAAATAAAGATGCATAATATAATTTGAATTTAGGCAGAGGTTAATTGCTCTACCAACTGTATAATATAAAGGGATGTCTGCAGAGGGTTGACCTGGAATGGCTGTAGCCCCCCCCATTAAGGATTTTTTTGTTTTTTACAAGAAATTTTTTTGGTCTGAATGATAAAATTTATGCAAAATGGGGGTAAAAATTTTTTTTTTAAGATTTATTTTCTTTAAAAATGTCAATCGGGTATATTACGCAACTATACAAAAAAATGTAATTTTTTTTTTTTTTTTTTTTTAAATCATTTTCCGTGAATAGCTGTCAATTTTTTAAAAAATTTCCAACAATTTTATATATCAAACTTCATTCCAAAAAGTTTAATATTTCAAACTTTTTTCTAAAAATTTTTATATTTCATTCATTTTTCCAAGAAATTCAATGTTTCATTTTTTTTTTTCCAAAAAAACTGATATTTGAAATTTAATTTTTGAAATTTTTTACAAATAATTTTGTATTTGAAATTCCGTAATGGACCCCCCAAAATATAATCCTGCGAACACCCCTGATCTAGATTATACATATTATTGTACAAAAGGTTTGTAAGCTAGCGTCGTGCAAGAGATAAGTTTATAAAAGGCTTAAATGCTATAAATCAGGGATCATTAAATTGTGGAAGAACAAGGTGCCCCTTTAATAATAACTGACTAATTGCTCCCCCTCCAATAGTTGCCGTCATTGCCAGTTCACTAGAAAATGAAAAGTTGCGTGATTACTGATTATACTTGCATCAATCTCATCATTGTTATGAAACTTATCCCTCACTTTGTAGTTGTTATTGACGGCCTACAAACAATACCATTATTTCAATATGCTTGGCTTATTCTGTCGGTTACATTTAAGGTTATTTTATATGGTTTGGCACCCCTTTAAAGCATTTTCACACACCCCAAGGGAGGGAAAGTAACTGATGAATTATAAAAATTATTATGGATTTTTTTACATAATTACAAATTTGTACAAATTAATTCACATTCATTCATTTTCCAATAAATTAGAATGATGTAAAATTGTTTGGTCAATACAAAAATATTTCATTTTAGCATATTAATAAATCATAAATTTGAAGTTTTCTTAATAGAAAAAGATAGTTTTTATGGGGAACGACTTCAATTTTGGTGAAATTTTTATAAATAATGCAGTGCAAAATTGGGACTAAGATTTTTATTTGAAAGGGGGGGGAGGGGGTTGTAGATTACTCGTTCATATCTCCATATTTTTTAGGTAACATTTTCTTTTTACTCATTTTTTTTTATATAAAAGATTTTAAATTATTTTTCTCATTTACATTTGAAAAAAATTAAAACACTTTTTGATGGCATTTTATATATAATATATATTATTGTAGGTTTATCCTGCGTTACCGAAGAAATTCAGAAATTAAAATTAATTCTGAACTCATCATTTTTTTTAAAGAAGATTTTAAGGTTTAGAAAAGAAAAAATATTCAAGTTAAACTCAGCTTTCATATTTTTGTCAAAAATCCTTTGTCTTAATTTCACTTCTTCTTTTTCCTTACTTAAACCTTATCCATATCCTTTAAAAAAAAATAGCAACATGCACCGAGAATAATTCTAAGAATTTGATGATCTTTGTTTTTTTATTGTTATTATTATTACATGAAGTAGTCGTTTGTTTGTCAAAAAAATATTTTCTAGAAAGAAGCTATTTTAAGGCCGCCATTGTTACCCGAAACAGCTTTTGAGCCTGAAGACCCTACCTAAGAATTTTAGCAAAATCCACTCATTTTTTGGCAATTTTTCCCAGACAGCCCCACACTCACACAGACATTTGCATTTAATATATATATATTTGATTGGAATAAAGGAATTCCATTTCTGGCTTTTTAGGAATACCCGTAATTACGGGTCCATGAAAAAATATTTTGATATTGACAAAAATAAACCTCTACCAATTTTTCTCCCTTATTTTAACCCCCACTTTAAACCAGTGGATTAGTGAGTCCCATTGTTAACTGTTTTCACAGAAAGAAATGAAACATGAAAATGAAAGAATCCTCCATTCATGTACAGTCGGTATCTTTATTGGATCACGCGCAACCTCTCTTCTTCTAAAATAAACACGGGAAAAAGGCCCAAATTCAGTTGGTAATTTGCCAATTCTTTCCGACTATGGAATTTGTTATTATTCAACAGTTATTGGGAATTATTCATAGCTGAACTAGAACTAATATTAATTCAACCAATCAACGTTACGAACCCTACAAGGGGAAAAGAAGCAGAAACTTCGACTGCTGACAACAAAATAATAATTTAATTCCCAGTTAATTAATTCCTTGTCGTTTCATTCCTAGTAATTTCATTCCTTGTTAAATTCATGCCTGCACATTTCATTCACACTTTGAAGAGGGATTTTTAGTGACGTCATGCGTTTTTTGTTTCTAAACTCCTTTGTAGTGTAGAAACAAAAAACGCATGACGTCACTAAAAATCCCTCTTCAAAGTGTGAATGAAATGTCCAGGCATTAGAAATAGCATCATGATCAATCTTAATAGTGAGTAGGAATGGAATCCTGAACCGTGGAAGTAAATCCCGGCATTACAGTTCTTCTTCTATTTCCCAAGGTATAGAATGACATAAATCATTCATATCCGTCTTCCATCCATCACTAGTCATCGATGACTCATCACCCATCTCATGTCCAGATTGCCCAGCCCTCCGTTTACAACCCTAGACAAAAACTACTTAGTTGTTTAGAAATATAAACTTTATGACGTCAGTAAATATACCCTCGACAATGTGGGAATGAAATTTTGATGAATTTTATAGGGAATGAATTTACTACTTATGAAATCACCTAGTACCACAAAATAGACTGTATTTCTTTGTGTTTGTGATATAATTCCTTGATACAGGTAAGTACAGAAGAAGGAATTAGCTTAACGCTATTTCTGGCTTTTTGTAAACCAAAATTAATTCAGGATAGATTAGAATTAATTAGTGTATTTGATAGCACATAGCCTATTTAAATTGTACATCGTCTCAACTATTTCTCCAAAAAGATAAAGGAAAAATAGCCAAACTCACTTAATATTTTATCAATTCTTCCAAATGCTGTACCATTTTTCATTAAATATGATGGGAAATTGTTCACAGCTTCAAAACAACTAATTAAAGTTCAACCATTCAATATTCAGAACAGTAATAAGCTCAAAAGAAGCAGATAATAGATAGGATGGAACGATGTAGCTAAATAGACAACGTACTCTGAAGAATTATTTTCTTGAACTCCATGTACGTAGGTTCGCGCCCCGGTCATTCCTAGAGAGGAAAATATACTTTATACATATGGACCTAGGTCAGATAGGGTAAATGAAATACTAGAATGATTACTTATACTTAATCAGTAAAACTTAACCTGACCTTTAAAGAAACACTTTAAAAAAATATGACAGCTGACAAAAAATAGAAGAATACACGTCCATTATCATAAATAAATTTGTACAAGCTATATACATGATAAATAAAATTGCTTCTGAGCTGATTTTCACATGTCATAGTAATGGTTAAGTGTAGAGTTGTAGAAAATATGACCTTCCAGTATTCTTTAAAAAAATGAAAAACAACAGGGTAGCGATTTATTTTACATATCCGTTATCATTATTACTTTATACTTGAAGAGAGAACGTCTAATCATAAAATAATCAATCCCTTGTGCGTGTACTCATGAATAGACATGAAAATTGGGTGCCTTTTTCAGTTCACACTTTTTTTTTCTCTTTTTTTTTTTTTTTTGAGTTGGCAAGCTAAAGAATTAATTTTCTTTCCCTAAGCTGTCGTCATTCCTATTTAGTTCCTAAGGAGTGAACTGCATTTTCTATTGCATATAATTATATACAAACCCGGATGTGACATTTGTGCGCGCTCTTAAAGGACGTAGAGTAACCATGAAGATGTGTTGTGGAGTTATAACTGTAAGTTATTATAAGCTTTTATTGGATTCAGCGAAGAATTGAGGATCAGCATCAGGAGAAACTTACTTATGTCCTTGTTCATTTCCATCTGCACCCGTCATAGATGCTTGTAGCTGATCAACTGAAACATCCGGACAGCTAAGTTGCTCATCTCCAAAACATTCTTCAAATTGTCAGGGTGATCATGTTGATTGTGCTCCCTCTTCCTAGAACCAATTTCAAACTCCGCCTGTGTGAATGACTGAGAATAACATTAGAAAAGGAAAAACAGTTGTTGCGTGTGCTCTTTCTTCTTTTTTGTTCATTCGAACGTTGGGGTATTAACTTCTCCCTCTGAAGTATGCATTATTGCCTATCTTTGGTGTAAATTGTTGTAAAAATGCATATTAAAATAGATATTTAAATATAATTATAATATTTTCCCTGCACTATTTTTATTTTCAGAGAAGAAGTTTCTCTTTTTTTTTTTCTCTCCTTTTCTCCCCCCCCCCCTCCTCCTGAAATAAATATATTATAACAGGCAGCTGATATAAAAAAAGTATCGCATATGTATCACTCTCGTCCTCTCCTTTTGCAATTTCTTTTCATTACAAACTACCCAACTGTACTTATAGTGTAAGTCCATACTGGACTCAGAGTGGAATTGACGATCAATATTAGAGTCATTCCTATCCATATCTTTGATGTATAAGGAGTCGGATTTGTGAGTACATTCCCTTTCTCTCAGAGCTCCTTCCACCTAATCTAATAAAACGTCATGATAGCTGAGCTGCTTTTTCACTAAGTTTCTTCAAATATCTGAATACTCTGTCGGGTTTTAATTCTTTGTTTTTTAGGATACCGGAAGGTCATATTTTTCTACGTATGCACTCGTTTGGAAAATATTCAAACTACATATCGTTATTTAGTCAATCCCCAAAAATGATGTCATGAGAATAAACTTCTCAACAAAAATACATTTATATATAATAAATACATGTGTATTTATAGTCATGATATAATAGCTGTACAATAATATGTTGCTAAGAAAAAAAAAAGTATGAAGAGCTAAGTGCAATCACATACGTACAATATGTAACTTGATCGATATTATAATTCTACTCCTAAATTATGAAATATAACCTTTCTTCCAGGAATTTCATTTTCTTTAGCTTTGAAATTAGTAATTAGTGAGAAATTATTAAATAGAATATTTAATTAATTAGACTAGTCAACAAATTTTTGTCCTTGGATTGAATTGGTGTTTTCATCATTGATTTTACCTCAGGAAAATTGAAAATATCCTTATATTGAGTAAAAATCCTCTTGAGCAACGAATATATGTATTTAAAGGTGATTACATTCCAGGAGAGATTACAATTATACATTGTTCAGCATTAATTAAATAGTCAGTCCACTTACCAATAATAAAATATTTACAGGGTAGATCTTATATCTAGTGGTACATATTTTATTTTTTTCAAATTTTCAAGAGTAATATAAAAACGAAAGGTTTTGTGAGGACAATTATTAAACAAAATCATCTGAAAATAGTACTTGGCACAACTTTTATTCAATGTATGAGCCCTTAGCTCTAATAACTGCCTTAATACAAGGTCTAAATCCCTTGCAAGCCTTGACTATGTAGTCAGACTCGATCATGTTCCACTCCTTCTTGATGGAAGCTTCTAGAGACTGGACACTAATGTGAGGAGTAGCACACACTCTCTCCTCCGGACACGCCAAGAGCAGGCTTCGACTGTGCTCGCCATTTTATTTTTGTTCTGAAGATTACGAAAAATGGGGATCTTCTTTGCCCTTTCCAACCGTCTCAGCTTCCTCTGGTCAGCGATAATATATCTTGTTATCCTTCCTTTTGATTTTGCATCAATGTCATTTCGGATTGAAAATAATAACATGTGTACCAATAGATAAAATCAGCCCTCTAATTATGTAGACGAAGCCTCCACAAGGAGTCTCTTTGAAGAAAACCAACTCAACTCCCATTAGGATCCTTCCTTCTCTCCTAAATGAAATAATCTGTGAGCCTCCCAGATAAAGTTATATAATTCTTCATTTAAAGCCTCAAAATCTCTGCTTTTGAGGTCTACAGAGAGCAAAACTAAATATACTTTGAATCAATTTTGGTAGCTTAATTACTATAATAAATGTTTTTTCGAGCAACACATCTTAAACTAGAATGGGCACTCGGTAGAGTGAAAAAACCCCACCTAAATACAAATTGAGTTATGGTTCTCAATTTGTTCCAAAGTTGTGGTCAATTATGTTTTTTTACATTCTGTCTCACCCAAGGTTAATGAAAATACTAGGTTATACTATAACGCGTGTACGACTGATTTTAGAGTTCCACCACACTTTTCAATATTGACATCATAGTGTATGAGTGGTTGGGTGTTTTGTCAAAATCTATCTTTCTTATGGAGAAGTCGGTGAGATACATCTAATTGAAAATTCTATTAGTAGTGACGTCATAGACTATGATTGGTTGCGCGTTTTATCAAAATCAACCTGTCTTGCCCAGCAGTGGGTACGATACATCAAATTGAAAATTCTAGCAAGCCCGATTATATGATGGTCTAACCTTGTATTTCTATTAACCGTGGTCTTACCTTGATTCTGATCTCTGAAAATTTAATGGTCCTTTACTATGACATATATAATCTTTGATCAAAGATGATCGCTAACTTTTGCTATAATCCTTGCGACCAACAAACAAACTTCGTAACGTAAGTTAAAACGTTTAAAATGTTATTTTTTTTACGGTGCTCTTTTATTATTATTAAATTTAAATCTTCACTTTTTGTCAAATTTTTGTACTTGTGATCAAAAATGAGTAATTAATTAAACTTCCAAAGAAAAGGTACATTTTTCCTTTTTCTTTCTTTTTTCCCTTACAAGGCATTCAGATGAGGATAAAGACAAATTTTGACATGATCATCACTGATTTGAATAATTTTTAGGTAGGATGTTTATCCTATCGAAGAAACAACATGTGTAAAATTTTAGACCGGTTGAGAGTCCCTCAAAGTTTGGCTTACTTCGAAATACCTTCGAACTTGAGTAAGCCATTACTCCATTTAGAATAAACCGATTTCATTTTATTTTCCATTAAAATAATTTTAAGAGTACGAGCTTCAATTCATATTTTACAAAAACAAATGAGATATGGGCAAAAATAATATAAAAACATTATTGCAAAATATAGACCCAAGGTTCCAAAATGACGTCAACAATTTTTTGTTAGAATCTTAACCTACTTATATTCTATATGTACATATGTAAAAAATGAGAGTGTGATCTAAATGAAATCACTTTCATTCAGGCCTATAACTAGAAAAGGTCATGATCGCCATTTTATTAAATTATATCTTATTATTTTTTTTTTTAAATATGTAATTCTGTGTCCTTCCTCCTTTCTATCACCTCTAACTTTTAAATATTCATATTCTTGTCATAAATGTATTATTTGGATCATTCGTCATATTTATCTAAATATAATATTTTACATTTTCAAAGGACTTGAATATCATTCTTGCTAATGCTATAAAATTAGTTAAAGCATTTTTGATTTTTATTATTCAGAGTAGTATCCAGTATAAACCACTAATTCCACTCTCGCGTCTCTCTCTAGGGGTATATCCGTTTCATTTATACATGCATGAAGCTTCTGGGTATCTACTATTGTTTTTGCATTGCTGACTCACTTCTTTAAAAATCATGCGTAAAAAATCACACTTCATTGATGTGAAATGGATAGAAACAACCCTAATAACTGAATTTGGAACAAATTATTTAAATGAGTCATAGCAAAAATTCATATCTTTAAAAAAAAAAAAAAGACCCAGTGGTGTATCCCCGCCTGCGAGGAATTCCAATGAAAACCTTGAGCAGAATCCTGTATTACAAAGTTCTAATGCTCAGAAAAGTCTCCACTTATAAAAAATTCACCTTTCATAATTTTAGATTTTTTTTTAATTCAAAAAATTACTTTGTGCCTGAGGAATAAAGTTGTGTTTTGCCAGCTTACCTGCTTTGTCAAAATCTTTGTCATTTGTCATGTTTACCTTCACTCCTGAAATTGTACTTCATCAACACTATTTTCCTCAAAGTGGTCGAGCAATTTATCCTTGAGCATATCAGTTGTTCTGTAATTATCACATTTATGAAAGGAACAAAAGGGCAATGAAAGATTTCAAATTAAGACGCTCTAATGTGACGGTAGGAGTGATATTCCGTTATCTCCGGCATTATCAATCCCATGATCAAAAGCGTTATATTTTGCTGAATAGTACAAGTATACACACTGCGGTTCCTATTTGCACCAGTAAGAACGCGTTCTAACAGCGAATTTAGCAAATCTATACATAAATCGGGGTAATTATAGTTAAAATTACAAAATAGTTCTCTCAAATTATTCAAAATTAACCATTTTTGTATTTACAAGTAAGTTTCCGTACAACTATAGAGTATTTTTCCGCGGGTAGTATCCTGCATGATTCACCAGAACGGTAAAATTCAAATACTTCATTAACTAAATCAAATCATCCATGCTTTGGCTTAGTAGATGACAACATCCCTCGCTCGTTCTGCAATTTATTTGTCTGCAATACAGCTAAAATACTGCATCATAACTCTAATGCTCATTGTTGCAGCGAATATTGTCAGTATCTGAGCCTGATCGGTATTAGTTGAATGCTGATATTTCTCCATGAGTCCTTCAATCACTTTAGGCATCCAATTTTCCTGACATAATTTAATACTTGGAGTATCTATCACACTAGGGCCAGGAATCAAGGCTAGTCTCTTTTTCACAGATGCATTTACTCTGTTGTCAAGCTTTAGTAACAAAGGAAATAGTCACAACAGAGGCTCTGAGGCTTCTCGAAGATAGTTTCTATAATATTTTTTCATGTGTATGTTTGTGGGATCTACACAATATTTTTGAATATCTTTTTTTTTTTTGTCAGACATATTAACTAACGATGCAAATAAGTAATTTAATAAGATTATACTCTAACAATTTTTTAACTTTATATTCATTTCTATAATACTGTCCCTTAATTATTGCCAATTTTCAAAGAAGTGGAAGTCCATAGGCAATGAACAAAAAATCCAAATAGATATATAAATAATACTCTATTATTTTCAACCAAAGTGTTCCAAAAAATTATAAAATGCACAACACACATCCAACTATGTCATGAATAAACAAGATAGAAGAAGGAAAAACCAGTCAAACGCGTGTATACGTTACAAGTCGGAAAAGTGTAGATATGTTACAAAATGCGGATTTACAGAGAGGGAAAATCTTGCAAGAGGTTTGAGCGGTAGACTAAAAGTTTTTTGAGGATCTCCAGAAAAATGCTGGATGTTTATTAGTTAAATTGGGAAAATCAATTTGACAGTGATTATATTTAATGTAAGTAAATTCTAAATCATCCAGTTTAATTTTTTTTTTCAATCTGTTGCTTTGTTTATTTGCACCATTCAATGGAAAATGAATCATCCCAAGATAGCTTTCATAATTACAAATAATGTGTAATGGATCAAATAAAAAATACAATGGACTTTAAAACATTTATTTATATAGTATTTTGTAAGGTTTTCAGAAACCTTTTAATACGAGGTACATCAATTTTATACGCGACATAAGCATCTTCAATCTTTATTACTGCACAATATGAACGTACTTTGACTTAATTTTCTATCTCTCTTTCTTTTTTTTTTTATTGAATAACTATCATAAATTATATGGAGAGCATGGGAAGATATTCATATACTTGAATTTCATATTATACAATTCAATTCCAGGTATTCAAAAATATTACCTTTTGCACAATACTGTACTCTGTAATTAATGAAAATTTTATTCAATTCCATTCATGTTTAAGAAAGTTGTGTTGTTTTATTCAAATATCATATTTTATTAGATCACATATTTTGGTGTGGGTTATAAAATAAATACTACGAAAAAAAATGTGTGATATTTCGATGATAAATTGATCACAACTTTCTTGATATTGAAGCTAGAAACATGATTTTGGTATCAAAATGTATTTTTTACCATAATCTATTAGATAAAGGGGGGTTTAAAATGAAACAATCTAATATATATATATTTTTTTTGTAACATACCTATTAAATGTATTGCAAAACTTGTAAAAATGAATATATTTATATCATTTTTTCTTAGTAAATAAGACGGAATTTACTATTATGGGGATTATAACCTTTCCGGTTATAAGCCTGAATGAAGATGATCTCATTGAGATCTCACTCTAACGTTTAGCATATACATAGGATATGAGTACGTTAAAGTTCTTATAAAAAATTGTCGAAATAAGTTATATAGGTTGGGAGGGCGCCATTTTTCATATTTTGTAATAATGTTTTCAAAGTATTTTTTACACATAAACAATTTTTTTATTAAATATGATTTGAAGCTTGTACTCTTAGAAGTATTTTAATAAAATCGGCTTATTCTAACTAGAGTTATGCAGAGATTGAAGGGAGCCAAATTTTGAGGGGCTCCCAAAACGGACTCTCGCGCCTCACCTATCTAACATTTTACTCATGTTGTTGTTTTGATGGGATAGACATACTGACTATAAATTTTCAAAATCGGATATGGGGACGGCAGAAGGGTATCTACACTTAGCATGGAATGCCCCAGATGTTGTTAAAAAAATATTTTCAAAAACATTCTGGTGGCCACAAAAGCAATAAATGTCATTCTCATGTTTCTCGAGATAAAAAAATCATGAACACACCATGGTAATTCAAGTGGGATTTTTTTTTTTTATCTTCTAGTTTTATTTGAAATAAATTTCTGATGATTCATTCAATATGTTGTAGTCACTGTATTTATTTAATGAATTAGACATCATTGAATATAACAAATGTGCACTACAGAGGCGTCCGCAGGGAGAGGGTGAAGCGGATGTACACTCCACAAAAAAAAGGAATTTTTGCTTTTTACTAGAAAATTTAATATTTGAATTTTTTTTTCAAAATATTTAATAGGAATTTGAAATTTTTTTTCCAAAAAAATTTAATATTTAAAATTTAATTTAATTTTTACAATTTTTTTCCAAAAAATTTAATTTTCTCTGAATAGCTATAGATTTTTGAAATTTTTTTTTAAGCAACAAAAAAAATTTCGAATTTTTTTTCCAAAAAACGAATATTTGAAATTTGTGTGAACATTTATAGATTTTTGAAAAAAAAATTACAAAAATTTTAATTTTTGAAATTTATAGCTTTGGATTTTGAATTTTTGTGAACATTTGTGGATTTTTGAAAAAAAAATTAATTTTTTTTTGCTTTGGATTTTGAATTTTTATTTCGAAAGAACTTAATATTTGATTATTTTTTTGGTAATAGCTGTGGATTTTAGAAAAAAAATTCTGTCCAGAGAACTATAAAAAAAAGTGGGTGGAAGGAGCCTTATGTGAGTGGAGAAACGACTTTTGACAACAGCAATAAAAGAAACCCATCTCCCATTTTTTGCAAGACTCTTTTAAAAAAGCTTGGAATTAGCCTTTTGAACTCTCTTTTTTGATACTTTTGGCCCTTACAATCCTGATCCCAACCACTTCGACTACAACTTTTTGGTGCATGTCGAGGAGAAAGCCTATAGTGCCCTAAAATACACTGCCAGCTAACATAGAGGGATACATCCGCGCCAGACCTTCTGCCCCTGGAAGTCATTATTGCTGCTAAAAGCGACTACATTTACGATTAAAAAAGCTGATACACACAAATATTTATAGTATGAATTTTGTTAAAATTCATTTGTTAATTAAATAATTATATCTTGTTGAAGTTAAAAATTAAAAGTGTTCATATTTTAATGAACCTGTGTACATATATTTTTTAAATATATAAAAACAAGAGAAGAAATTTATTTATAAGGCTATCTCCTTTTTTTCATAAAAAAAAATGATTCCATAAAATTAAATATTATTATATAAAAACAATGATAAAATGTTCATAACATTAGTTAAATTAATTTGTTTTATTTCTAAAAAAAAAAATGTATTCTAAAAAAACATTTTATTTTCTTAAAAAAAAAGTGAATCAAATACCAAAGAAGAAAAGGGTTCCACTCAAGCTATCAAGTTATATATTAATCAGAGGAATATACCCAGTGATGATAATCGGTGGCATTATTGGTGGTTTATTAAAAAACGAAAATGAACATAGAAACCCTGACAATTTGAAGAATGTTTTAGAGGAGACGAGTTTAGCTGTCATGACGTTCATTATATCAGCTAGAAGCAGCCGATATGAGGAAGGAGAAGGAAATCAAACAAGGTCAAAGTCAATCATTATGCCGATGTCGATCTACAATTCTACTCAGAGTCCAACAAGGACTTGCGATTATAACTCAGCAACAACTCCTTAAAGGCCTCACTTTTAAATAAAAGTATATGTTGGACTATTTGCATCTAATAAATATTTTTTATAATAAAAACATGACAAATCGTCGACAAATGGCCTTTTTAACTTTATGTTATGTCATTGTAGTAAATATTATTAACATTAAATGAGGAAGGCGATTTATTTATTTTTCAATATTTGAAATTTCTAATATTTTTTTGTAAATAGCTATGGATTTTTGAATTTATTTCCAAATTATTTAAATATTTGAAATTTCATTTTTGAAAAAAAAAAAAAAAATAATATAAAAAATTTCATTTTTGAAAAAAAAAATATAATATATGAAATTTCCTTTTCGAAAAAAAAAAATAATATATGAAATTACAAAAAAAAAAATGTGAACATTTTTTTTTTTTTTTTCGGAAAATTTGATATTCAAATATTTATATTTTTTTAACAATTTTTCGTGAATATCTATGGCTTTTTGGATTTTTTTCCCCAAATAAATATACAAATATAATCCTGCAGACCCCCCTGACTCGGGTACGTGTATAGGTTAACTAGCTTCCTGTACTAGATCTTTTACAGATCTTAAAAAGCTTATAATAGTGCTTAATGCTTAGTCCTAATTACAAAAAAAGGATTTCTATATATATTGGTTAAGGCTTGGAGCTACATCTAAATAATTAATTGCATGGTTTGGTTATTCTAATGTTGTATGAACAATAAAGCATTATATTTTCGTAGTAATCTAATCTTAATGTTTTAGAGATGATTACATTGAGATATATATTATATTTACTACTCTAAATACCTCAAAGATGTCCGACTATTTATACTATTGTTAAGACAGTACTTTAGAATACATATATATATATATATAACTAACACATCCACGTATCAAATAATAATAAGAACAATAACACGAGGGGAGAAGAGAATAGAGTATACGTACACTACAGTATCCGTCAAATTTTGGTTTTGGATCTGAATTTGAAAGTTTGAGAACTCACCCGAAGTTAACTCAAATAATGAAAAGCCCGTTTTTTGTTAACTTTTTTCCAAATATTACATTTTATTTGAAAAAAATTCCAAAATATAGTTTCAAATATTCAATTTTGTGGAAAAACATTTCAAAAATCTACAAATATTCAGAGAGAATAAATTTTTTGAAATTGCAAACATTAAATTTTTGTTAAAAAAAATTTCAAAAATGCATAGCCATTCAAAATTAATTTTTTTGGAAAAGCATTTCAAAAATCCATATCTCAGAATATTAAATATTTTGGAAAAAAAAAATACAGAAATGAAATTTCAAATTTTTTCTAAAAAAATTTAAAAATCCATAGTAATTTACAGATAAATAAATTTTTGTAAAAAAAAATTCAAAAAGTATATATTTTTTTCTCTTCTGCTTAATTTGCCCGAATGGCCTATATTTTTAATAAAAGAAATATTAAAAATAATTACAAAATTCAAGTAAAAAGTAAACATTCTTTTATTTTTCAGGCCACCCTTGCAGACGCCCCTAAATTTGTATCTAATGATCCGAACCGACCCAGATCTGGGAGAATGTGGATAATAAAATAAAAAGTATTATTTTGATTCTCTTCCTACGGTTGCAACTGCACACATTACTTATTTATATACGAGTTACAACCTTCCCTTTCCGGTTACTAATCACCATTGTAAATTGTTTCAGGCAAAAAAAAAATGTTGTTAAAACAAGGGATGCACTTGGGTATGAGCGTTTCGTACAGACCAATGGTTTGTTCTAGGAAATGAACCACTGCGTCAATGACCCTGAATACTACATCATTAATTCCAAATGGAATTTTCCATTGTTGATCATTCCATGTTTGGAGTAAAAATAAATATTATAATCTTTAAATAAAAAGTACAAAATTGAGTGTATCTATTATGTATTATTTGTAGAGAGTAGCTAGCCAATAGGGTTTTATGGTTATAACACGAGTAGATTCCTCGAATATTCTAGAAATATTTACCTACACGCTTTGTCTTTAAAGACTTGGAAAGGATTTCTCTCCCTTTTTTTCGTACGTGAATATTAATATACTAATATATGTAGATATTTTATGTACAAATATATCATTTTTAAATGAATATAATTGTATATTAAATATTTCATAGGTAGTGGAATTGAATTAAAAACCTCAAAGAATTCCCAATAAATGATCAATGAAAGAGAGATAATAACGACTTCAAAGCCACGTGGAAAAAGTAGGAGGGAAATTGTTGCATCATGTTGAAATACATAATAATATGTATATTTGAGCGCTTTCATGAGAGTTGAAAGTTACTGTACTCTTCCGTTCAAGATACGAGACTGCGTCAAGCAATTTTTTTCATAACTATGAATGGGCATGCCCAAAGACTACTACTACTACACATATTACGCGATTGAAAATATTGGAGCGTGCCGTCTGCGGAATAAATATGTATTATGCCTGAGTACACGATATTTCTCTTTATTACTTTAGTAGTGAGTGGTGAATTGTGAATACTTAGCTGTAGTATGTTCTTAGAAGTAAAGACGATATGATTAGAATTTGATGGTGATGAAAATTATTTTTAATTATTTCTACATCATCTTCGTTGTTCTTGGTAGTTGTACCGCCTCACCCCAAAGTTCATCCTGCTCCTCAGCACATCAACTTAAAATCCATTCCTCAGAGATAAATTGTGGAGTCCGGCCACATGCTGTGGGACTAACCAACTTACCGGCTCTCAATGACAATAGAATATCTCGTGTTATACCCAGCTATGCTTTAACGGATCGATGTTCGGGAGCCTGCGATACTCTTGAATGTGTTCCCACAAAGATTGAAAACATAACAGTGCATGTGATGGCTGTAATGACAAGATATTCTCAAGGAGAATGGAATACAGTCTGCGTTTCCCTGCGGATAGAAAAACACTTAGACTGTAGCTGTTCTTGTCCGGATGACGAGGAACATCGGAGCTGTAATGCAGATCCGAATGTCTACTATGATGCATCATCTTGTAAATGTAAGTGTAATGATCGAATAGCACGGACAGAGTGTCTTAGGAGTGGGAAACTCTGGAATGAAAGAAACTGTGGTTGTATTTGTCCTCAAAGTTCCTGGAGGCCATGTGGAACGGGGTTTATCTTCGATTACAGAGAGACTTGTACTTGTGTAAGAGCCTATAATTTAGCTTCTGGAAATTCTGTAACACTGGCCGTACTCATTATGGGATTTATAACTTTAAGTATAGCTGGAAGTGCTTTTTATACTCTTAAGTTTTTGAGGCGACGGGCCTCTGAAAGGAGACGATTAAGTTTGCGTATAAGGCTGAGAGAAGCCTTTGGAAGCATTGAAACTCTAGACGAGAGTTGATAGCGTTTCTATGGTCATATTTTTAGGTCTAATTCATATATGTATGCTTAGTGCTAACATACATATATCAGTACAAATTTAAGTATTACTTGCTAGTGGAACCTTTAGTATTAATTAAATAATATTTTAGTTCATCTAATGTTGACTATGAAATGATATTATATGTTTAGAATCAATCTACACAATGAATAATTATATACCTATTTTATGTTTATTTATCATTGATATTTGATCAAAGTTGTCTTATATTTACTTATGTATACCTATTAAGCTGTTTTAAGAAGAACATTCCCTTATCTTAATCTCTCATATAATTAAAAAAATGCAAAAAGAAAGTATAACTGAAGGGTAAATTCTTACATCATTGAAATATTTCAGCAAGTGTCCAAAGTTGAACGGGGTTAAAATACTCAATTAAAGTGTTCATTTTTTACATCATTATGTTCATATTGTAACTTCTCCTTTTGACCTTTGTATTTAAATGGTATCAAATTTCAAAATATATCATCTTTATTATTTGTTTTTTTAATATCAATGAATTTCAATGGTTAATTGTAGATTTGGGTGTAGTAGGTCTGGAAATCGTGGACGGGTCTGAAACCATTATAGTTTTAACTAATTCGCTGTTAATTCTGTTCCTAAAAAAAAAAGACCGTTTTTAAGCGAAGCTTAGTAATGAAAACCGTGTGTATAATGGACAGGTTTTAAAGAAATTAACACGGTAACCCTAACAATTCGAAGAATGTTTCGGAGATCAGCTTCAAGCAGCTGTGACAAAGGGGGCAAGGAAATAAACAAAGACATGGGTAATAATTACTCAGATGTCGATCTTAAAAGTGTGCAAAAAAAGCTTACAATTACAACTAGGCATCAAATAAAAATTATAATCATACGAATGTTCAATAAGTTTTTGAATATAATTGAATCTTTTTTAGGCAAGGAAGTTCACTTATCATGAATAAAATAAAAGTAACAACTGCAAAAGATAAGAAAATTCACTCCTGAGGTTGCCAACTCTAGAAAAAATCAATCCTTTTTTAAACAGAAAATTTTGGTCTATGGCTTAAATTTCGGGCCAGGGTTTCAAACTATAAATATTGGTCCAGATGAATCTAGAAAAAATCAATTAAGCCCCGAACCACCTAGTCTCAACACTAGATAGAGTTTACTATAACCTACGATAAGTTATATCATTCATAGTGTGCAAATATTAATTTAAGAAACATAATTTTGGCTGCATGTCTACCTATATGAAAAGTGTTTCATGAGTATCTAAAAATTCATTATATACTGTTCTATTACTATGACCCTGACAACAATTTAATATCATGACTCACTATAGAGTTCTTGTGATTCTTGGAAACTATTTTCTGTAGATTTCTAAATACAGGTTCATTGGATTTTTTTTTTTTTTAAGAATCATGAATTGTAAAGAGTTGAACTTCTATATCTGAGTCGTTGTCCGTGAGGTGAACGACACTTTGCCTTTTTGGAAGAGCTTATTTTTGCCAAAAGTCATGAACCTCATTTTCTGGAGCGAAATTTGTGAATATGAAGATGGCTGTAAAGAATAATTTATTCATTTACCGTTTTTATTAGTCATATGTAATTCGAGTAGACATTAAAAACTTAATCATATTAAGTTAAATAATGTATGTTTACCTGCATTTCTATTTATAGAACACCAAATACCGGGCCACCCGTTATTACTTACCCATTTTAGCGCACAAAGTATTGAAGTCCATGACAGGATCCTCGGTGAATTGGTAAACAAGTTTATTAATTATTAATTGATACACAAGGATCAGTCAATGTATCCACCCTCGGAATTGATGGTGAGCTCTAGATGGTGACAGAAGCTGCAGTTGAAACTCTGGATGTACTTGGCGCTCATGGGGGCCCAGGTCTTGTCGAAGGTCTACATGGAGCGGGTGCTGTTGCAACATCTCCTATAGGCCTTGGACTCGACGTGCATCTAGATGGAATAGTCTAGGGGGTTAATGTCTAGGCCCTGTGGTGGAGAGAAGTCCTATGCCCTGAAGTACATGTTGCCTAGAGCCACTCATGGGTTTTACGGAGAAGTGCTGCGATCTCAGTCCGCTTCTTGTACTTTGAGCTCATGGTGGCGACTAAGACAATTTTTTTTCTGAGCAATAGACTACTAATTATGCGTTCAACTACACTGCTCAAATGAACATTGTAAAAAAATAACTCTTAACCTCACCAAATTTATATAATAGATATAAGTAAATAATAACGGTTGTCCCTGTATAAACCTTTTCACTCAAGTCACAAGTTTCATGATAAGTAATTTTATTCTTGAGCGCCTCGTTATCCTAATTGTGTCTTGCAAACTTTCCATAAAGAAGAAACGGGGGGAGGGAGGCCCAAAATCAGTTGTTAGCTAGTTAAGAATCCAAGGGGCAGACGAAAAATAAATAAAAACATTTTTTTGTAAGAAATCCACTTCTATTGACAAAAAAATAAAAATATTAAATTCAAAGCTATTCAAAAAAAAAAAAAAAAATATTAAATTCAAAGCTATTCGCAAAAATTATATTTTTTGGAGTTAGTTTTTTTTTCAAAATTACATTTAAAATTTTGATTAAAAAATTAAAAATACATGTGCCTAGCTTTTATTTAAGAGAGCTGCCCTCTTCACGTTGAGATCGGAAACTTTTTAGACCACACTCGAGGGTTGGTAGTATCCACTCTTTCCTTAGAGCCTTATAGTAGATGATTATTCATTTCGTCCAACTATAAAATTATTATTCAATCGTTGTTGAGAAATGCTTACTGCCTAACAAGAGCTTATTTGAATTCAACCAATCAACCCTGTTAGGAATAGTGATAGGGGGAGCACCAAAATCGACAGCTGACTCTAAAATACGTTGTATGTACTCTATATCAACAACGATAACGTCACATAAAAACATTATATCCTAGACAGCTGCTTTAGTGAACCTAGATATTGTATGTACGTAAATTTATCTATTTCGGAGTAACAAGATTTTTTTAATTATATAATTAAATTTAATTGTCCCATTAAAAAAAAATGTCCGAAAATAAATTTGATGACATAAAAGATTAATTTTCTGTTCACACGCATACATATACATATACAACATTTCAAAGTGTAATATCCATTCATTATTTATATATATATTATGTCTTCTTATATTTGAAAACATATAAATCAATCATTGCCGACTTTTAAATAATATTTTACAAAATATGAGACATTTTGTTAAGTCGTATCAAAGTTAAAGTCTACAAAAGAATTTATTTACTATATTAATTATACATAAAGGGTATTAATTCTTGTCCATAAATTATAACTAGACTAGTTTTGCACGGTGTTGCCCGGGACATCATGAAATTAACATTAATTATGAACTCTTTTGCTTCATATAAAACAAAAAATATAGACCGTAAAACTTTAATTTTAAGTTGCATCGGCATCCCTGAGCACCAAGACAACCTCCTACTATACCAAATTGCACACCGGCTCTCAAGTTGTACAGTTTTTGCCAAAAAACGGTTTAAACTTTACCACCGCCGTGTTTCTATGCACCAAGAAACCCCTGTAATATTCTATAATATACCCTAGCCCACGGTTGTGCAGGCGAACTGATAGGCCCAAGTCAAGTTAAATTTCTCTGCCGCCGCTTCCTTGAGCATCAAGAAATCCTCCCATACATCCATAAATATAACCCAGATCTCAGTTTGTACAGCTTAAGTACTGGGCCGAAATACAGTTTAAATTTTTCTGCCACAGTGTTTCTAAGCACCAATGAACCCTTCTAATATTTTATAATGCACCCCAGCCCACGGGTTATGGAGGGGAACTGCTGAGTCCAAGGCAAGGTAAGTTTTTTCGATGCCCCTTTCTGAGCATTAAGGAAACCTCCCAAGAACCCCTTCTGATATGCTAGAGTACACCCCCACCCACGGGTTGTGGGCTTCTGGTCCCTGAGGCAAATTCAATTCTAACACAGACACTTCCCTGAGGATCAAAGAACCCTTCTAATATCCAAAATACACCCTGCCCTTCAGGTTGTACTGGTGAAGTGCGAAAATATGGTATTTAAAGGCCACCAATAATGTTAAGATAATCTGGTTTGGCCGTGATTGAAGAACAAGCATTCACATTTAATATATAGATACTCTAATTGTAAAAATCTAAGGACAATTTTAGCCGTAATATAAATTATTTATATGGTAAATTTGTTCTGTGAAATTTAAGATTAAAATAATAATTTTCGTACTGATAGCGTAGTTCATGCCTATCATATATGAAATTATCTTTGTTAAACTATCCTGCCTTTAAATTTAAAAATAAATATTACATAATACGGGTACGCAACATTGAGTTTATCAATAATATTTAAACAGCAAAATATATGTGACTGCATGGGCAATCATTAATCAAATATCCTTTGATGCAATACTCAGTATCTCTGAAAGAAATTATCATTTCAAGAGATTATATAATTTATGGGATATGCTTGAACTTTGAAATCTTTTTTTCCTCTTCGAATTTTTGAGCGATAAAATGAAACTTAAATCCACTTTAAAAGTTAAACTTTTGAAATTCAGTAACATGAAGATTAAAATTTCTGAATCCCTTTACAAATAGATAATGCTGTTAAAAAAAGAGTCATTTGTAAACGTCCCTTCAAGACTGAAACTTTACATATATAACTTTTTCGTTAAAATACAACAAAAGGTCACCCTAAAAATTTGACATTTTGGTACACATGCTAAAATATAAATTTGGAAGAAGTTGAACTTTTTTGTGATCTTAAAAATGAATTTTATAAGCTTAAAATGTTATATAACTATTGGTTTAAGTATAAAAGGGCTTTAGTGACCAACACGACATTCGCACGTTTCTTCTTATTACCTTGAAAATGGATTTAAAAAATAATCATTTAATGGTGAAAAAGTAATTTTCAGGCTAGGGGGAAATTAATAGTCAATAAGAGTTGAGAACTACTAAGCCCCGAAAACACCTCAACATTATGGGTACAATATGGGGGTTGTAAGGGGCTCTGAGTAGTTTCTTCAAGCATCGGCGGTGGGTTGTGTCCTGTTTTAGGATCCAGCGGTACCTGAAAGCACCCCCAACCTTCGGGGTACTATTGGGGGTTGTGAAGGTCTCTTAGTAGGTACTTCAAATATCGGGGTATTTGCATCCTTTTTTGGTACCCGACGGTACTTGAAAACACCCAAACATTCGGGGTACAATAGGGGGGATTTTAATGGACTCTTAGTTGTTTCTTCAAGTATCGGCAGTATCCAAAAACCTCCTCAACATTCGGGGTAACAAATGACAATTCATAAATGCCCAGTTTCCCCATAAATTTATACGAAATTGTTGGTATACGAAATGTCCTTATACGAATTTGTTTTTGACCGAAGCAACCGTGCATCAGAATATATATAAAGGTATATTATCTAGTGGGATAGGATTTAATTATTTTCAATCTGGAATGACATTGGTTCAATATCACGGTGGAGGAAAACAAGACATCTTATTTCTGAACAGAGCAAGCTGAAACTGTTGGAAAGAGCAAAGAAAATTATAATCTTTTCTCAAGGGTAGCAAAAATTTGGTCAATGTTTTGCTCTTTTGAAATTTTAAAAATTTCAGCGTTGATGAGAGTGTGAAAAAGCAGAATATCCGCTAAGACACAGGCCTACGTGAGAGATAACATTCCGGACTTTTGTAAATTCAACATTTGGCTGCCCTCCTCTCCAGACCCAAACCCTTTGGGCTACTCTATCTAAGCCTGCCTGGAGGGGAGGATGTATGCCTCTCCTCACAGCAGTGTCTAATCTCTAGAGGATTCCATCAAGAAGGAGTGGACCAAGCTCGAGTCTGACTACGTAAAATAAGCTTGCAAATGACTTAGGACTCGTATTGAGGCAATTATTAGAGCTGAGGGCTTCTATCTGAATAAAAGTTGTGCCAAGTACAATTTTCAGATGATTTTGTTTTTTTTAATCCTTAGAAAATCTCACGTTTAAATTTTACTCTTCAAAAATTGAAAAAAATAAAATGTGTACCACTAGATAAGATCAACTTGTGTATTATCTTATTCATCCACTACTTCACTTTCATTCTCTCGGCCATTTTGGATCCTCTTTGGATTGTTTGCGTCAAGTAATCTCGTCAGAACTAACATTGTCGACGAAGATGGGTCTGGACAATGTAGCCGCCCTACTGTGAGATCGTCGGCGAAACTACCCTTAGTGAACTTGGGTAGCCCGTTTTCGTCGACATGGAGAATCTTACACCATCTCCCAAAGGCGGAGCAGTAATGGGTGTGCTTTGTGTTGGGGCTCGTCCGTCAGTGTGCTTTTAATCTCCAAGATTTATTATTCAAACATGTACCTACGCATGTAAATATACATTGTCTTTTTTAGCCACGACTTCTCTTTTATTCCCTTGGGCATTCTGGATCCTCTTTGAATAGTTTGTGTCAAGTAACTTCGTCATAAGCAAAAAAAAAAAAAAAATATATATATTTTGTATATTCCATGTATTTTACTAGTATTTATTGATTAGATGTAAGTAATCTAATGGACTGATTCATATTTAATTTCGGAACTTTTCCTGCCTCTTAATATTCATTACTTCTTAGTTAATTAGTTAATTAATTGACTTAATTATATTTAATTTATAAATATATTCTAGAAACCTTACATTGCATATTCCTAAAATAGTCTATAAGAAAATTAATGGTTGAACTGAAAAAAATCAATCATAATCAAACTACTTTTTGACTCTAAATCTTTTAAAGTTATAATAGAAGGTTTAATCTTTAGTTTTAGAAATAATACCTATAATTCAATTGAAAAAATATTAGTTTACAAATAATTTCTTCATTTTACTTGATTTTTGTATGATTAAACACATTTAGCACGAACCGTATTGACGATAACTTAATAAATGTTATCTTTCGAATGCTGGAATGTTTTGTATCAATTGTTATTACCTTTCATTTGTATCTATATAGTTATTTCATTTCAAAATATGGCTCTGAATCGAAATTATACTCTTAAAATTAAACATTTTATAAGGGATTTAAAGAGCAAACCTTCTGCAATTACAAATTTTAAAGATCATTTTCGTATTCTATGGCTATTTAGTTTGATAACTTTTCTACATAATAGAAAAAGTTGCCCGTACTTGGTCCAAAAAAGGAAGCTGTAACAGAAGGGAGCGTATTTCGTGTATACAGGGGTCGTCCGCAGGGATTGAGCTAGAGTGGTTGCAGCCTTCCCTGGCCCAAAAAAAATTAAAAAAATTTTACTTTTAACTAAATTTAACACAAAAATAGGGGTAATTTTTTTTTAAAGATTTATTTTCTTTAAAAAATTGATTGGGGGAAATTATGCAGCAGAGGAAAAAATTTAATATTTGAATTTTTTTTTTCCAAAAAATTGAATTTTCTAGAATAGCTATGGATTTTTGAATTTTTTTTTCGAAAAAATTAATATTTAAAATTTAATTTTTGATATTTTTTCTGAATAGCTATGGAATTTATAAATTTTTTGTGAGTAACTATGGATTTTCGATTTTTTTTTTCCGAAAATGTAATATTTGAAATCTTTTTCAAAAATTTTTAAGTTTTCAATTTTTTTTTCGAAAAATCAAAGCCTTCCCCCAAAAAAAAAAAAAAATAATAATAATCCTTTCAGACGCCCATACAATAATAAGAATTTGCACAATCTATGCATAAAATCAAGTATTTTATATATTCAAACACACTGTTCAATTTGTGAAGGATGTCAGACATTTTAGGATTAAATTCATACATCCTACATGTATATAGTTATTAAATCAGGCAAATCAAATAAGCAACCCCTAAAAGATCATAAATAATGTTAATTTGAACGAAGCAAACTTTTATTAGGAAATTACAAATGATGCGTCTTTAATAATAGGCGTAGTCAATATGAAACAATTATTTTTCAAATAGATGGCTTTAATAATATGAATTTCGTATTGCATAAGTACAATTAGTAATAAAACAAATTAGATTTAGTACTAAATAAACTTCTTGGCAGTTTTGTGATTGTTCGACTTAGTAGTGTTTGAGCGTGCGTCAAAGATTCACATTAGTATAGGTGAAAATCCAGTGTGGAATGGGCATGTTAAAAAAAAAAAAACGAAAATCAACGTGGTACCCCTGACAATTTGAAAAAAACTTTTGGAGGAGAGAAAGAATCATGCTCGTGGCGTTTCATTAGATCCGCTGTGACAAGAAAAGAAGGAGAAAAGGATATAAACAAGGACATTACCTGGAATAACTCCGATGTCGATCTCCAATTCTACTCTGAGTCAAACAAGGACTTATAATTAATCTCTGCAACAAATCATCAGGGTTACGCTCCGTCTTTTATGAGCACACACGAACGTTCAAACAGGCTTTGAGTATAATCTAATCTATTTAGGAAAGGATGCTCACTACTCAGAAATTAAATAATAATGACAACTGCTAAGGAAAATAAAATTCCTTCTTTATACCACCAATTACAAATTAACGGGCCAGCTAGAAAACACACCCGATTCACATGTATGGACATTAGCAAAGTGAAAATATGCAATATTTTACTGTTTTCCTTTGATAAATATCTAAAACACAATCCATGTGGCTGAAAATGTGAATAATGTTCATGGTTGTGAAATTGTAAAAGCCAATCACGCGCAACTAGGGGTTTGTCGATTCCCTTACGATAATTTTGATGTCAAAAATGCACCACGCTCCAGAAGGCCAGTTTTCGAAATGGTGAATAAAGTAATGGAAGTTATCGAGACTGACCTTGAAGAAAGCATTTTTTTGATTACCAAGGAGATTAACATTAATAGATGGAATAAATTTAAAATATACTCCCACATTAAAAATAAATTATACATACTTAGAATAAAATCTATTTAGCTAATAATATGGTAACTTTATTAGGAAAAGAGGTCATCTTGACACCTTATAGATATATTTTTAATCAAAATAAGCCTCGACTTTCAAAAAGAGAAGGAAAATTTTACGAATCACTAATGGCTGCCTTTACTCTATCCTGCAACTTTCTTTAAAAAAAGAAGCAGAAAAAAGAAGCAAAATCAATTGGTAGTTAGCCAAATATAATTCTCAACAATTCATTTAATAGTAGACTATTGTTCTTCGGTCACAGCTTAACATGAGCTACTTCGAGTACAACCAATTAACGTTTAGAACTCTGACAAGGAGCATTAGTAAAAAAATAAAAAAAATACTTGGTATATTTCTGGACGTCCGCAAGATTTTATTTTAAGGAAGGGCTAATTTTTAAATCTAAACGTTAAATTTTTTGGGTAGGTCCTAAATTTGACTTGGTGACAATGAGAAAAAAATCATTGATAGTTGGAGAGGGCTCTAGCTTCTCCAGCACAGCCCAATCATACCCCATTGCTGCTTTAGATTATTTGAATAATGTTGTTACAAAGTAAGAAAAAATGGGGTTTTTTTTTAATTTTCAAAATTATATATATATTTTTTTTTTTTTTGCATTTTTAAAATAATTGACACCAAGGATAGGCGAGAACGCTTACTTTAGAGATAGAAGTTAACACCATGACGACTTATTAAATAATGAAGAAAAGAAAAGGCAAGTAACAGCATTTATTTATTTTTAAACGTAGTTTTTTCGTTACAAACTACTCAACTATAGTAAAATTATTCTTTCTTCGATCAAAAATGACTTAAGTCGTACATCTTATTTGTTACTCGCTATATGGCTTTTAAGTCGAATCAATGAAACTTTTTCACAACAAACACGGAAATTTTTTGAAAAGAACAGATTCGATACAATAGTTAAATTGTATCAACTCACTAAATACTGAAATAGTATCTCATGGTTACTTCATGAAATGCCCTAATTTCCTTGATGGAACATCTTTTTAGATTGAAGGAATGAAGGGTTGATGTTATTATAAATACCCAAGACATGAAATAGTATCATGTTAACAAGGGCGTCCGTAGGGGGTGGGCTGAAGGGCCTGTAGCTCCCCTAAAAAAAGGAATATAAGTATAAGAAAATTTAAAATTAGAATTTTTTTCTCAAAAAATAGATATTTAAATTTTTTTTCCAAAAAATAAAATTTTCTGTAAATAGCTATAGATTTTGCAAATTTTTCTCCCAAAAAAAAATTAATTCTTTGAATTGTAATTTTTTAATTTTTTTTTCCTAAAAAAAATTAATTTTTGTGAAAATTTTGAAAAAAAAATTCCTGCAAATTTATTATTTAATTTTTCGTGTTTTTTTTTACAAAAAATATAAATTTTTGGATATTTTTCCTAAAATAATCCAAAAACCAACCCTCCCTTGTCGGAAAAATATAATTCTGCAGACGCGGAGGGTTAATTAAGATTAGAGTGCACCCATATTGAACCTTGTTACACACGTATTTTTAGTCTAGAAATCTATAAATATGTTAAGTTTTAAATATCTTTATTTCAACTGAGTAAAAGGATAATTCCTTTTCATGAAAAGGAAAAGGAAAATAAAGTTCTATGAATAATAATTAATATTATCCATAAAGTGAAACTTCTACAAATATTTCACGTGGAAAACCTTCAACTTTATGTGAGGGGAGTTACTTATGTGAAGATGAAGCAAAAGGGGTAGTAATTAGTAAGGTCCAATGAATTTGGAAACTTTGCCAATTCTCAAATTAAGGTATACATTCTTCTATTCTTATGCAATTATCAAAAAATGCCCTATTTAATAGTCCATATCTCCGTGACCATTTTTGTGGGAGTAACGATATACCTTTTTTTTTATCAGCCCCATTGAAAGGGTTATTTCAGTGGTAAATCGCTTGTGCAGCTCTGCAAAATCCTTTCCTGGGTCGAGTGTGCTTTGTGTAAAGATCAAATTGACTTTATTGACTTAGCCGCAGGAAATGAACAGATCAACAGGGAAATACTTTATTCATACAACTCTCCAAGAATAATCATTTTTACTCTCTGTATTTCATGAGCTCACTTACATGTAATTACTCAATACTGTGTTGTGTCCTCAAGAATGAAAATAAGAGTAAGAGAGAAAAAAAACACTTTGAGATGACTAATGAGTACTTTATTCTTTAGAGCGCTCACTAACAAAAACAAACAAAATGTATTTCAACATTCCAGCGTTTATACTCCGTTTAAATCCTAACATACACTGAAAATGCGCATGAATTATAAAGTACGAGTACATAAGAGACCAATAACAAAAACAAACAGACAGTGCTCTTGTTCCTACATGTCCAAATGACTCTAGGGAAAGAGGGGACACTCACAGCAAGGAAGGTAGGGCTTAGTAGTTCTCCATTCTGATTGGCTTAAAATTAGAAGCTGCTACATGTTCCTCCAGACACGCAGCCAGTGGGGGGTGGCAAGGTGAAGGAATTTGAATCTCCGCCGTAGTGAAAAAAGAAGAATAATGGCGACTACGTCACAAGGAACATAGTCAAAGATCAAAATCCAGTGTAGAACAGGCATGCCAAAAAACGAAAGTCAACATTGTAACCCTGACAATTTGAAAAATGTTTTGGAAGAGAGAAAGAATAATGTTCATGAAGTTTCATTAGATCCGGTATGATCAGCTGTGACAAGAAAAGAAGGAAAAAAGGATATAAACAAGGACATTACCTGGGATTAATCCGATGTCGATCCCCAATTCTACTCTGAGTCCAACAAGGACTTACAATTATAACTCCGCAACAAATCATCAGGGTTACGCTCCGTCTTTTATGAGCACACACGAACGTTCAAACAGGTTTTGAATATAATCTAATCTATTTAGGAAAGGATGATCACTCCTCAGGAATTAAATAATAATGACAACTGCTAAGGAAAAGAAAATTCCTTCTTTATACTTCCAATTACAAATTAACGGGCCAGCTAAAAAACATATCAGATTTACATAATTGAACCAGGGAAAACTGAAATAAATTTCATTTCAGTGTTCCCTGATTTGTTCGCGGCGTATTGAGGCTGTAATTGCTCACTAAGCAGGATATATTAAATAAAAAAATATAGACAAATATAGTGTTTAAACAAATCACAATTGGTTTTGAGTTGTCTTTCTTGATTCCATAAAATCAGATGTTTCGTAATTTATTCATGCAATGTCAAGTTTTGTGTTCCCACTCTTTATGCAGATTGCAGAGTCTACGAGTGATTTTCTCTGTAAAGGTCGTTCTTTAAATTTGTTATAATTCCAAGTTTGTTTGTTTTTATTGAAGAAAAAATTATTTTTCTATCAGATATGTATTTCAGGAGTTATTTATTTCTAAATACCCAAGTCCTACCTTGCACTTTGACTCAAATAGGTTATACATTTGATCTCAAAGCATGTAGACAATTATTGATGTGCGACTTCACAATATATATACAACAAAATATACTAGATATACATACAACTAAGCCAAGTTGGCCCATCTTTCGGTCGATGCCTAATAATTCTGAACAATGCTGTGTACTCCCACTGGAATATTTATATAAGTTACTAGCGGCAGTACCCGGCATTGCCCAGAGGTATTAGAAGTCGATGAACAGATCAACTTTACTTTATTCATAAAGATTATAATAGAAGATAACTCCCCAACAAATGGTCAGTGCTAGACTTCAATTTTCAGGAGCACACTCACACGTAGTTACTCAATACTTAAATGTTCTTTGGAGATGTAATCTCCTCCAGACTCATCCCTCAGACCACAGATCGACTTCCAGTCAATCCCTTCTCCAATAGTCCATAAGAGACAAAAACACAATCTACTCTTCCCTCTAAAGAAACTAAAAAAGAAAGATGACACAAGATGGTTGAAATAAAAAGTAAACAAAAACTAAGTAGGTATATGAATTATCTTCAGGATTCACGTAACCTCGATAAAAATATAGAATATAAATACTCTTTGTAGATAATTAGGGTTATGTAGTTTTGTTTTAAAGTAACTTTTATAATTTTTTAGATCATAATTATGATTCAGATACTATGAACTATTGTTTTGATTAATAGTTTAGATTTCTAGTTAAATCTAAGGAAAAATAAATGACCTTATCAGAAACGTTGACTTCTATTAAATTACATTAGATAAATCTGAGTCAAAAGCAAAGCATCAGTAAGCGCCGCTCAAAATTATTCAGCGGGAGCGCGCTCATTGTTTTAAATAACGAGCGAGAGTGGGAGCCCGCTCATTGTTTTGAATAACAAGTGGGAGCGCGCTCACCATTATAGAAGAGCGAAAAAATCGCTCGAATTTTCGCTCAATTATAAAAATTTGTATTAATTTTTCACTTTTCTGCATCTTATGAGATAACATCCAAGAAACGACGGTTAAAGTTATGTATCAAGAAAAGCTAGAATATTTTATGGAGTACTACGTATATTCTGTAATTCATGAAAATTTAATTTAATTCCATTCATGTTTAAGAAAGTTGTGTTGTTTTATTGAAATATTATATTTTATTAGATCACATGTTTTGGTGTGGGTTATAAAATAAATACTACGAAAAAAATGTACGATATTTTGATGATAAATTGATCATAACTTCCTTGATATTGAAGCTAAAGACATGATTTGGTATCAAAATGTATTTTTTACCATTATCTATTAGATAAAGGGGGTTTAAAACGAAACAATATCATTTGATCTTTAATTTTTTTTTTTGTAGCATACCTATTAAATGTACTACAAAAACTTGGGTAAAATCAATATATTTACCTTTTCCAGTCATAAGCCTGAATAAAGATGATGATCTCATTGAGATCCCACTCTAACGTTTAGCATACACATAGAATATGAGTACGTTAAAGTTCTTATGAAAAATTGGCGAAATAAATTTTAAAGCTTTGGAGGGGCGCCATTTTTCATATTTTAAAATAATAATGTTTTTAAAGTATTTTTTACACATAACCCACATTTTTTATGAAATATGAGTTTAAGCTCTTACTCTTAGAAGTATTTTAAAAGTTTAAAAGGGAAAAATTGAATGGTATTTTTTTTTTTTTGTAACATACCGGTAGTTGCATAAATACGCGGACTTATTTTTAAACGCTTATATCTCAAGGTTCCGTGACCGAAAATAAAAAATTTCAGCACAAGTAAATCGGTAAATCTTTTGGCTTTGTTTTTGTTTTTCTTACTCGCATCAAACAAAGTCGTTTACGATTAATGACGAGGCCAAACGTCATATGGATGCCACTCTCCTCCGCGCCGGTAGGTCTGTCAAGGAGATAATCAAGGACACTGGACTATCCAGGACTACTCTGTTCAAGGTCCAGAAGCTTTTCAAGGAGGGAAAAGATCTGAAGGAGGGTGTTCGGACCGGCAGACCACGGAAAATCAATGTGGATGAGGTGAAGGAGGCCTTCACAAAAACATTTGGCCACCTCAATCCCCTGATTTGAATCCCCTTGACTACAGTGTGTGGTGGTAAATTGAGAAGAAGGCCTGTGCTACCCGCCACCCGAATTTGGACTCATTGCAGGCCAGTGTCAATGAGCAATGGGCAGCCATGGAAGACCATTACATCATCAATGTAATCCACGGATGCTTGGAGGGTGTCGTAGTTACCAGAATAAATTCTCTATTATATAATTCTCAAAAAAATACGTCATACGAATTTTATTACACATTAATTATTTGCCATAAATAGTCTGCGTATTTATGCAACTACCGGTACATACTTAAAGAGTTTCAAGTTGAAATACGAGCGAAAAAATGAGCACCGCTCATTTTTCATTGAGCTGGAGTGGGAGCACGCTTATTGCTTTACAAAACGAGCGGGAGTGCGCTCACAAAATTAGTAACTGAGCGGGAGCGCGCCCAGGATTTATTGAGCGGACTAACGCTCTGGTCAAAAGACGTGATGTGATAACAATGAACTGTGCAAGAGAAGTTCAAAGTGCATATACAAATTTTAGACGAATCAGAATTTGAGATAAGAAAAAATATTCTTGATTGGCATACGTCTCATTATTTTCCTCTACTCTCATGATCCACCAACCTGTTAATTATCCAAATATCTCAAAAAATCAAGATTCTCCTTATCCTTATACTCCAATGATATACATACATTCCTTCCTTTGCTTAACTTTGCTAAGTGATTTCCTTACTATTAAGAGATTGGAATAATTGAATTTCAACTTTCATCTTACGCGTCTTACTCGTAAAGATAGAAAGAGGATAGAGGATACAAAATTCTTGACCTTACCTGAAAATTAGATGCTTTCTCAAAAAAGATGTCGGTAGTTAATTTTGCCTCAAGGATATTTCACCTTAATATATAAATAAATGAGGTTTAAACATCGTTATGTTTCATTTTTGGTTAAAATTAATGTTCCCTTTGAACTTTTTAATCAAAATACGTACTGCTTATTACTATAAAAGGCACTAAATGATTGTTTTCTGTGGGAAAAATGATGGAATCATGCCCCAAAATTTCTATGCATATACCAACAAAATCTCACAATATAATGAATTCGAACGGTTTACAAAATAGGTAAATAAATTAGTATAATATGTACAAGTCAAGGATTCGAAACGAAGAATTGCTAATTACTTCTCCATTAGTAATTATATTTAGAGATTTTTCCTTAGGGCAAAATGGCTTTAAGGTAAAATATCAACCACCCAAAAAAATACGTTCGGAGCCCTGCAGTAGTTAAGTTTGGGAATAACTGCTGTAAGGACTTTTTTTATCAGGGAATGAAAAACAATCGATTTTTTCGATTAGAATAAATGAGACTTTATACTAATAACTAACTTTTTGATTTGAATAGAAGGGAAAAAATGTTTTTTTATTATATAGATATACTTAAAAATAGAGCACTGATACAAAAATCCGAACTGAAAGAATCCCTATTAATGATCTCCTTCATTGTCTTTCTTTAGACTCTTGTACTAGTACAAGAAATGCCATATTGTATAGTATTATGCAGTTTTTCGAACCATAAATAATTAAATTAACCATGCTGTTAACATAAAATACATTTAGCCGAATTTGCATTTAAAAAAGTACCACTCTAGATCATTTTTATGTCTATACATAAGTTTCAACTTGTATTAGCAAAATATACAAGTTACAATTTATTTGTTTTAAAATACATTATTTAATTAAAGCCTTGGTCATTCAAATAACCATTGTTGTAATTAATTACTATTATTTCATTTTAATCTACCGAGTGCTCCATTAAAATCTAAACACTTTGAATTTTAACCTTCAACAAGGTATCATTTATTATTTAACAATATAATTTCAACAAAATGAATACACCAAATAGATGTGTGTCTAAGCTTTCTTTTAATCATTAATGTAGTCGACCTTAGAGGCAATGATGGCTTCCAGGCGGCAGCAGAAGGCCTGGCACTCTCTGCGAATTTAGTCCTCTGGCATGGCGTCCCAGTAATGGCTGACAATGGTTTTGAAGCCTCGGTGTTTGGATGGTGGACACTGCAGGCCGTTTCCTCGGCATGCTACCAAACGGGTGTAGTCGATGGGGGTAGCATCAGGGCTGGAAGGGGGCCAAAAGTGTAAAAAAAAGAGTTCAAAAGACTCATTAAAAACTTATTCAAAAGAGTCTTGCAATGGAGACGATGAATATATTTCATTGCTATTGACAAAAAGCGACCTTTTAACCCTCACAAGAATCTTTCCATCCACTTTTTTGATAGCTCTCATGGACTTGAGGGGATAAGCTGTTTTCTTTCACTCATCTAGGTCCAGTTTGGCTTTTTGACAGGGTCCTTCTTCCTCTCCAACATTTCTGACTTACTGAAGGCGTAGACGGTGTTTCTGGAGACACACAACTCCTCTGAATACGCGAATGGAAATTCGCCGATCACGTTCAAGTGCCATTTTCTCGTCTTGTAGGTAAGCTAGAGAGCTCAGGTTTGTTTTTATTTTGTAATTAATTGTTTATGCTTTAGTCTATCGAAATATGAATTAATTTCAATGACTCAACCTTAATTAATTATTGAATTAGTAAGTATTCAGATTTCAATGGACACCCCGGTATTAAAATTACATGACTATTATGTAATTATAAGTAGTATAATTAAGGAAATTTGATTAAACTTTATAATGTGGCACAGAATACTTATATACTTAGTCTTTTGTATTAAAAAATCAAAAATTACAGCATTAATTCATCGGCCATCCATGTTGGAATATTCAATTATTATACTATTCTCATTCAAAGTACTGTAAATCCTTCATTTAATATTATTGATCCCTTTTTTTGGTTGTAGCTTGTACAAGTAGCTGATACAAGTTACAATTTGAACAAAATTGCAACATATACATATATATATGAAGTATTCTGTCTTTCTGTTGATTATAGACCATACCTTTTTTCGCGTGAATAAAAGCGTGAGCAAAAATAAATGTATGGTCCATTTCTTTCCTTTTTTTTTTTTTTTTAAATAATTTTACATGTAGACCCATTTGTTATTTGCAAATAACATTTTTCTTTTTAAAGAAAAATCTAATAAATGTTATGCATATTTAATCTAATAAACTTTTTTTTATTTATTGTTTAGAAACGGTCAAACCTCTTTTAAAAAATTGTATACATATTTATTGAAGGACATTTTTGCGAAAATAAATCCTAGTTTATTTTTTAAATTGACCTTTTTTTATAAAATAATATATTTTTAATGCCTACATTTTCTATAAATATTATATACAAGATAGGGCAGCAAAATGTGTACTCGAGAGATTGATTCAGAAATACATCAATAATTTTATATTTTCAATAATAGGCAAACAAATAATGTTAACAAAACATGTAGACAAGGTTTTTTGCAAAACTTTTTTCACCCATGGTAAGATGGTGTACCTAAGCACCTTATAGTACGCCTCAATGCCGATTTTCTGTTTAGCATTGGAAAAGAACGGGGGCACCTTCCTTCCATCATAGGCTACAGTGTGGAGGACCATTGTTTTGGCCAAATATTTGGTGTGGTATACACCTTGCACCCTTTTCTTTTGTTACCGTAAGCCAGCGATTCTTCGGACGGTTGCGGAATTGATCAATTGTGAAAATCTTATTGTCCGAGAAAATTTTCAAAATTGACCCATTTGCTTTGATCCATGAGATGATTTCCTTGCACCTCTAGAGCCTCCTGGCTCTCATGGCCTCAGTCAAAAAATGGCATGGGGTCTTTACGAAAGAACCTAATCCCAAGTTCTGCTTTATAGCCCTCTTGATGGTCCTTGGAGCCCCAGAGAAGTTTTTGGCGAGGTAATTCATCGATTTAGTGAGATCGTCTGTTATATTCTTCTCCAAACTTAACAAGAACTTAGTATCCCTCTTTAAATTATGCCCTCCACTTTCTGGCGTCCTGGAGAGGTCTTCTCCATTTTTTTTTATCTTGGCCAACTTAAAAACCAAGCTTCTAGAACACTTAACAATGTTCGTAATCTTCATCACATCAACTCCAGGATTTAGGAGATCTGAGATTGCAATTCTTAGCTTTTGAAGAATTATATAACTTTATCTGGGAGCCCTGCAAGTTGATGACTTGCAAGAGGAAGGATGATTCTAGTGGGAGTTGAGTTTTGTTTATAGAAGAGGCTCTTCTTGGCGCTTTTGTTCAATACTAAATCATGGTAGATGGTTCTCTACGCTTGACTAGAAGGAACATGTGTTTTTTGAATAAACTTGAGAACCCATTAAGGGAATCTATAGAATGAGAATAAGTGATCGAATATGGAATTACTAGGTTATCGAACAAACAGTGTGATACCACAGGGAATAGCAAAAGGGTATTTGAGAAATCGAAGAAGAAAAAATTTTATAAACAGTGAAATATACCTAATCCCAGGAAGTTGTTCGATTGGGAAGAAGAAGAAAGATCCAGATTGAGGCTGAGTTTGGACTTTAAAAGAAGTTACTTGTAAGGACTTTATTTACATAATCATTATATATTTCATTACCAACAATATGTCCCAATCTTTTGTCACATCAAAACTATCTTTGGCCCAGGCCAAACGAATGGGAAGGCTGCATTATTGATCATTCCTCTCTTGTAGGGAGCCTCTGACCTAGACGGATTCCTTGGTAATCCGCGGGTCATTTTACAGATCTTTGCTTTGAGACAATTTAATTATTGGATTAGCGTTAAATGACCTAATGAATCTAATCAATTACCTGAATTACCGATAGTGAAACAGCCAAGAAAATTTACAGATTTTACCGTTTAGCGGATTAACAAAAGATTAGCGGGTGCCCACCTCTGTTAGTAAGTAAATTGATGATTTAATTATTGGTGATTCATATTTAATTATAAAGCTTTCAGCATGTAATCTTTCTGAAATATCGAGTGAACGCTTTGAATTTTAACCTTCAACAAGATATAATCAAAAATAAATTTTCAACAAAATTAATACTATGAATAGATGAGTGCCTGAGCTCTCTTAATCATTAGTGTAGCCGCCCTTGGCGACAATTATGGCTTCCAGGTGGTAGCGGAAGGTCTGGCACCCGCTGCAGATGTTGTCATCTGTCATTACGTCACAGTGCTGGCTATCAGTGGATTTGAGGGCCTCGGTGTTTGGATAAGGTCAGGACGGCCCCGTAACATGCACCCAAAAGGTGTAGTCGAGGAGGTTGGCATCAGAGCTATAGGAGGGCACTTGAGTTCAAAAGAGTCTAGTAACGGAAGAGATGGGGTTTTTCTTTCAAAAAAGGGCTTCCTCCATAGGGGCGTCCGCAGGCGGTACCCTGGAGGGTCTGTAACAACCCCCAAAAAAAAAAAAAAAAAAAAAACTTTTTCCTTTTTATCAGATTTTATAATTTATTAAAAATTTCATTTAATTTTTCCTTTAAAGGCTTATAACTAGTAATGTCCAAATAATGCATAAAAATGGAGCTAAATATGCAAATAAAAAACTTAAAAATGCAGGAAAAGGCCAAAAATACAAATAAATCTGATAAATAGGATGTATTCTAGTAAAAAAAAATTATTAAAATTTATCAATCAAGTAGCTCCTTGTTCCATTGAATTATCCATCAACCTATTCCTCTTGTTAGTGAAGAGATCTTTGAAAACACTGAAGGCTCTCTCATAGTCCACAGATGCTATGGGGACAAATTTGAAGCTTCCTATGGTGTTGGGATCCTCCTTCATGCCAGGCACATTCTCGCCAAATGGCACTGAGCGAATAAGACCCATCTTCCGAATTTTTTTATTTTTTTTTTCACTATCGTCTCTTTTTTTTCACTATACTCTCCAACTTGCTGCCTCTCCAGGTATGCACCATCCAAAGGTCCTTCAGGCTGTCCATAGTTTCATCAATGGAGATAAACAACAACTTATCCCTAAGTTTCTCCTTGATTTTGCTAACTATCTCCTTCCTTGTTTTCTCCATTGTCCTGGCCAGGGTGGTACGACTAGGTCTAGTCTCCTTAGAGTACTTTTCAAAGAAGTCTTTGAAATCCATGTTATTGTTCTTGGCAAGGGGGTATCAGGAGAGACCAAGGCCTTATGTAGGTCAGTATTGAAGACGCCATCCCTGTTATCGTTGGAGGTGATAACGCTGAACACCTTCTGTGTAGCTTTGTCTCCATCGTTGTTTAAATCTATATTCTTTTTGTGTCTAGCGCACAGTCCATGCTGTTCTCGGGCACATTTCATGTTGACTTTAGCACTAAAGTTGCAAAGCTTACATAGCAATACTTTTTTTCAGGCACATGGCCAAATCTTGGTGTCACCGAGCTCCTTAATGAGCACTGAGGATTTTGCTATCTTAGGCATGGCCAATTTATATTTATAGAGAAAAAACGGATTGTTAAAAATCTCAATGCTTTAGTGGCAAGATGGATATAATATAATTTTGAATATCCGAGTACTTTATGGATTCATCCTTTCATCTTCTTTTTCTTCTCTTTCTCCTTCAATACTCGAACTCAATCCTCCCTTTACTCTAATAACTGAATATTTTTTTACATAAAATAGCGGGGGAAATGTTAATAAAGGTCGAAATGTGTAAAAGGCAAATAAAGGTCTAAAATACGTATATGAACCCAAAATGCCAAAAAACCTTATTTGTATAATTTAGACATTACTACTTATAACGAACGCACTAGATAGAGTAGACCCATAATTTTTTGATTATTTGAAAGCTAAATTTAATTATATTTAATTATTTATAATGAGATCCGCCTCTCCTGATAACCTCGGCCACATAGCCCAACAAGCTTTGGCAGGTCTGGGTGACCTCGTGCAGATCCAGCTTAGGTATTGTATTGGTTCTGGTTTTGCACATTTAATTTATATTCCCTGGATGGATGGATGGATGGATGGAGTAGCCCAAGGAAGAAATTAAACATTCCAATAAGACAGTGGACCGGCCCTCAGGCCCAAAAAAATTGCAGGGTGGATTGGCCGCAAAATATCCTCCCTTTTGGAGCCTAGATTTTTGGCCTGCACACAGGCCGGACCTGAACTTATGCGATTTCTATCTCTGGGGCAGGATCGAGAATGAACCATGTGTCAAGTATAATTCGTCTGTGGAGGCCCTGAAGAAGTCCATTACCTGTACAATAGCAAAGCTGGATCTGCACTAGGAAGCCCGCACCTGCTAAAGCTTCCGGTACCATGTGGCTCAAGAAATCAAGAGAAGCAGATTTCATTATAAATAATTGAATTCCATTAAATTTAGCTTCAAAATAATAAAAAAATTATGTTTGTAACCCATCTAGTTCGTTCGTCATAAGCCTTAATTGAATTTCCCAATTTATCTCGACCATCCTAATCCACAAATAGCTAGTGATGTATCATTCATAATTCATAAATATAATATATTTCCAGCCAGTATGTAGAAAAATATTTTATCTTGTCTAATCCATAGTAAAAGGACATGAAAAAACTAATATAACATTCAATGCCTAAGATGTCGCAAAGATCGTGTATCTAGTAAAAAGACAAATAATTAAGCGACGCCGATATCCAATTAAAATGGTAACAATTATTATAATCATATTATACTTTGTTGTTGATTAACTATTTATCATTTATCATCATTTTCAAAGAAGATGAATTGCTTACCTAAGAGAAAATTGTACTTAAATGAGTAGGTACCTAGTGTATCCATTCCAGGACTTTTAAGATGTTTATTTCTAGTGATGAAAATCGTGAGTATTTTGGGACTGTACAAAAGAAGAAACCGAAAATCAACATGGTAACCCTGACAAATTGATGAATGTTTTGGAGGAGAGTGGCTTAGGTGTCATGACGGTTCATTAGATCAGCTACAATCAACTGTGACAAAGAGGAAGAGGCAGAAAGAAATAAAAAAAGACATAGGCAAGAATTACTTAGATGTCGATCCTCAATTCTACTCTGAGTCAAATAAGGACTTACAATAATAACTCCGCAACAAATCCTCTCTTATAAGCACGCACGAATGTTCAATCAGGTTCTGAATATAAATGAATGTAATAGAAAAGGAAGTTCACCACTCAGTATTTAAAAAATAATAACAACAGCTGAGGAAAAGGAAATTAATTCTTCAAATTATCAGTTCCAAAAAAAAACCGGGCGAGTTAAAAATACCGCGGATTCTCATCCCTACTTATTCCACTCTCCTTCACTGCAAACTGTGGAGTTTTTGATAATAATTAATCTTTAGTGGGGAATACCATGGAAGGATTATTCCCTCTTAGAAAAGGGAGCCACGATTGCCAAAATATTGGGAAACACTGGTCAAGAGCATTCATATTATATATAGTCTACGATCAAATTAAGAACTTCTGGATGCATACAATTAGAATTGAATATCTTGAACATTTTCCTTTTTTTAAGCTACTAAAATTCAGTGATAGGGGAACAGGGATATATTCCCCAAATGGGGTAATTTAGATATTTTTGGGATAATGGGAGTAGTGTTCGTAGTGTTAAATAAAATAAACATCATGCCACTAGTTTGGGGTAACGCTAAAAAAGTTAACCGACCCCGGTACTAAATGAAGAAAAAAGTATCTTTTTTTAGTGGAACTTTTGAATATTGATTTTTTTTAATAAATTATAGAGGTGCCCCCTAAATTATGGCCCCTTGAGAATAGATTTTACAATAAGTATAGACAACTTATTTTTAAAGGATTTTTTTTTCTAATCTTGCTTTTTTTAGATAAGAAATCTCGATTTTTCTTTTTAAATCTTTTTTATCTTCTTGAAAATTTGGCGTCCCTTAAAAAATGCATCACAAAGGAGACATACCTTCCCTAATACTGCACAACTGGACTCAAAGGTGCATCATTTGCATGAATTATTCTTTTGGGGGATAAAGAAAATATCGAATCAGTGCCTAAATAAAAAATTTTCAGAATGGTCCTAAGTATATAAAACAGAAGACATACGTGAACAGAAACCTTTCCGTATATATCAAAATTGTGCAATCTCACATCATTCATCTTCTGATTGTAGTTAACAAATGAAGCCGTCTAATAATTTAAATGAAAGGGAATCATATAGGCGAATAGATAATTAGGGATTTTTCAGGAAGGTTTTGCTTCTGATTTGCTACCTGAGACTTGATAATTGTATTCTTCCACACAATATGAACAAATAAATCTTAACAATAGCAACAAGTCTAAGATTTGATCATTTTCGACAACAGAGCTCTTGTAGCTCTATAATTATTTACTGATACCTAATTTCCCTTGGTGGCTACAAAGAGCCCATGAACTAAAAATAGATTAGGTAAACCCCAAAGGGGGATTGAGGTATAAAAACATTCAGTAAGAGAATGAAGAGAGCTCAAACCGCATCGTCACTCCTCAAGGCTTCTTTGTGTATGTGGATCCTCTTCCACTATTTCAAAATGGCAGAAACTTTATTGACTCAAGAGCATTTACCCTATAATCCCGACTACTGGCTCCAAGAGGGAAATGTTAGACCTTTAGATGGATATATTCGTGAAAACCCAGAGATTGGAGGTCCTGAGGACTACTTAAATCTAAAAGAAAGATTAAATTTAAGTGATAAACCAAGGATCTCACATGGCCCCAGAAAAAGATCCCCTCAATCATACTTCGACCCAATTTTCAAAATCCCCCTCGCCAGCTCACCTCAAGAGCACGGACAGGAGAAAGAGGACCATGACTTTTGCTTACAAGTTGATTGTTTTATATTTGTGAAGCATGACTGCTGCACGGGTAAGATCAGGAGATCAGATGGACCCGATCGCATCTACCCCATAGGTCCGTTTGTAGAGCCAACTTTACTAGAGAACTGGGTCTCAGGACTACTAGCATTTTGGATGGAAAATCCCATGATATTTTCCTTCATAAAAAAATTGGGCCTTGGGATCCTGCTTCTAACCCTTACCTACGCATGGGGACTTCTTGGACACAATCTAGGATTCCTTCGCCATACGGACAGCCCCTTCTCCCGCGCCGATGAACAAGTAAATGAATTGACACAAAAGATAGTCCTTGCTCTGGATCAAGGAGACAAATCCATCCCATCCTGGATGGAGCAACTGCGTGAAGTTGTGGATAATAAAGGGGATTACAAGGACGTATCCAACTTTTTATGCTGCTTTTTCAATGAAGAGGAGGAGGAGGAGGAGGAGAAAGGGAAGAGAAGAGCTCCACGGGGATATTTAGCGTGTCATCCTGCAAGAAACCGCTGGCGAAAGTTCAAATACTCCACTTTCTGCGTCTCTAAACTGATCTATAAACTCACTCTGAATAAAGATTCATGAATAATTAATTTATCATATAATAATATTAACAAGGAACACTAATGAATACATGTTTTATTTATTATTTTTCCACTTCATGGTAATAATGAAAGAAAAAAATTTTTTATAAGGATTTTAAGGGCCATCAAAAAAATAAAAAAATGTAAGTTCGAATAGATATAATAATGAATAAAGAGAAAAAAAAGAAGAAAGATAGAATCACAAATGATATTTTTGATGTAAAAAAAAAAAAAAAAAAAAAAAAAAAAAAAAAAAAAACTCATTATAATATTATTAATGCAAAGAAAACCTCTCTTACCAAACATACTACTAATTATATCCGAGGGCATTAAATTAAAAATAAAGAGACGGTTTTTTTTTTTTTTTTGGGGGAGGGGGGATTTGAACAAAAAATTATAATAATCGTAATAATAGAAAACTTATGAACTTTAAAAATTAAGAGTCAACACATTCATTCTTCAACATTCTGTGTCAATCATCATTCATCCAGAGATGACGATGATGATATTTTGAGACATTTTGATATTTTTTTTTTTTTTTTTTTTTTTTTTTTGCTTTAATTGAAATAGTATTAGACGTGTCATCAGAAGCACACACATCATCCCTGGACTTTCTTCCCTCAACACACTACTTCATCTTTTCGAAATGAACAATAAATGGTGTAATATTATAAAAAGGCGCGCATGGGGAAACAATTTGCATAAAAGTTAAAGAGGCAAAAAAAAAAATTTATATATATATATAATAAAGCATATTTCATAACAAACCACCCCCAAAGTTACCCGGATTGTCCTCCAAATACACCAACAAATCAAATATACGTTATTCCACTATACATAGTTGCGGAAAACATTCTGACTAAAAAATGAAGAAAAAAATATGTATGGTTGAAGCAAATTTGAATTCAAGCAAACAACAACACCACATGGTGGGTTGGCTGGCTAGCTGGGGTAGCAGGGTTTAAAAAAAATCAAAAATATAGTTAATACAAGGTGGATTTAACTGTGTGTGGTTGGTTACGTGTTGGATTTAGTAAGTTATAACGCTTAAAATTTATAAATATATTAACAAGAAACCATTACTATTAATTATGATATTAAAAAAATAAAATGCCAAATGAATATTTTATTATAATAATTTTCAAGTTTCATTTACTTTTAGCACAGGATTTTTTTTTTCTTTTTACTGTTTTCCCCTTCATGAACAAATATTAAGCGAGTTGAGGAACACATGGTTGAGAAAAAGAGCTCATACATAATCAAGGGTGTGGGTGGGAAGTGGATAGGGAGAGAATTAAGCAGCTGACAGAAAGATAATGATGATATTATTAATTATTATTATTATTATCTGGTACCATTTTTCTTAGTATTGGTAACAATGCGGGGGAAAAATGTGTGTGTGTGTGTGTGTGAATATATGTAAATATATATATATTTATATGACTTTTTTTTAATTATTATAATTATATATTTTATAAATTTTTTTAAAGAGTTTTTGTTTTTGTTTTCTGAATCATTATAGCTAATTAATTAATTAATAAATAATAATAATAATAATAAAGGAAGTTGAACTGTAATATAAATAAGGATAATTTTGGGATCATAATAATAATAATAATTAATTATAATTGATTTGTTCCTACAATTTTTCTGCTCGCAAGAAATTATTATTTAAATATATAAATATATATAATAGACTCAGGCATTAACAATTCACATGTAGTTGTATATTATTACTTTTAATAAGCGGAAGAAGCGACTGGATGACGTTTTTGTTGTTGCTGTTGTGTGTCTTTGAGTGAGTCCAGCCAGGCGTTTTCTAGGTAGTTTATCACCTCGTTATAATTGAAGGTTATAGGTTCTTCTACGTAGGGCGGCAGATGGATGGAATTGTCCAGTTGTGGAGAGGAATCGGCGGTGGACTCATCTCCTAACACAGTAAGGTTGGTAACACTGTCTCCAAAACTGAGAATGGCTCTGTCAATGCGATCAAGAGGAATGTTCTCATTCTCTTTTTCTGGAGGGCTGCGATTCTGAACAGGTGTTTGTTTTTGATGCGAGGAGTCTGAAGAAGACATAGCTAAAAGAGTCTCATTAATTTCAAACCCAAATTCAAAATTTTCGGACTTGGAAGTCCAATCTCGAATGGCTGAAGAGCCTCGACCGAAAATAACGACTGGGATTGATGGGTCCTGGCTTCTATACTCTTCCTCAGTTAAAGCAATGGCAATGTCTCCAGATTTTAGTATTGTTGAAGCGAATAATTCAACCTTCGTCTCCTGAGGTGTAATACTTCCTGAGGATGATGTAACAGCTTCTACCGCTTGAGCAGTCAAGTCAGGAAGATGATGTGGATGGTGGTGGCGCTGGTGGTTGTTGGGTGCATTAGAATTGATAGGGGGAGGCTGACAATGCGATACGTCTGGCAAGTCCACTGACACTTTTTGCGGGGCTGCAGAAGGCGGCTCCTCTTCCTCTGTCCGCTCATTAATGACGGAAGAACTGGATGAAGACACTGATGACGAGGGTCCGGGTTTGGACCAAGTTGGAGATATACCATTTGTTGGTACAACAGAACCAGCACCATCTTCGATTGGTGTGTCCAACGGAGGAAAGTCCCTTGCGTTATAATCTAAGTCAGGCCGAGTTGCCTCAATCTCACGATTTCTTAGATTATATCCATTGTAGCGACTTGATAAGTTCCCACCTTTACCACCAATGTTAGCACTGCTAGTAGACATAGATGTAGACGAAGTATTGATGATGTTGTTGTTGTTGATGATGTTAACTGTGACACTATTATTATTATTATTATTATTGATGTTAAAATTATCCGGGATTTCAACAGAGTGAGCATTCTTCTTCTTCCACTTTTGTTTTTTATTCGTAACCTTAGTGAAAGAACTCAAGTTTTCGGAAGAATAATGACTGAGATTTTCTGAGCTTTTACTAAGTCCGCGCTCAATCTTACTTGGTTTACTAAAAAGAGTGTCCTCGCTATCACGGACACTCCCGCCTCCTCCACCTACAAGAGAACTTGACGACATTTTATCATCCTCCAATTCGTCTTCATCTTCGTCCTTGTCAAAGTCTTTAAGGACATTTTCTTCTGAACTAGATGAGGCCCCATTGGTGTTATTTGTTTTTACACTATTATTACTTACACCGGAGTTGTTGGAACGTCGTCTCGTTACAGGACGACGTACTCTTTTATCTTTTCTATTGTCCTTATTACCATTGTTGGATGTTGAATTCCCGGAGTTATTATTATTGTTGCTGTTATTGTTATTAAGGGTTCCATTTTGTTCCCCTAACGACTCCAAGACAGCGTCAAAATTGTAAGAATTATCGTCTCCTTGAGTCTTATACTCATGGATTTTATTATACTTTCTAAACTCTTTTAATTCCTTGCGTCGTCTAATTTTTCGTAGTTTTTCCGACTCAGTATTCCTTGCAGGAGCAGCAATATTATCAAATCCAGATCCCTTTGGATACATGCTTAGATATGCTGGAAAGGTAGAAGATGAAGGAGGAGTTTCTGGAGGAGATCGAATGACAGAATCTCCATGATGCGTTTCCTTTTCCATTATAAATCCTTGACAAAATTAGAGTGTTCCTACCCAAAAGCGAATATTACTGATACAGAGGTCGTCCTTTGCGAAAAATTATCCTCAAGTCATTGCGTCTGAAATTAGTAAAGGGAATGAATCAATTACATGAAGTACCTAGACGTGTAAATAATTTAATATCATTATATCCAGGAAATTCTATAATACAATACACATGCTATGGTTGAGATCTGCAACTTAAATCAATAATGCAATTTTTTTAGAGCCTACGACATTGATTCACGGAAGACACGAGATCAAGGATGTTCAACCCGAAGCATTGTGGCCCACTTCATGTTTTTATAGGACCCACAGCTCATTCACTTTATAATTCCATATCGTTATATTATGATTTACAATAAGATAAAAATGTCCCATCTGGTCAAATTTCAAAAAAGGACTTATCACTAACTGTGTTCATTATTCACATTCATCTTATTCTGAACAGTATGCAAAAATCTATTTTTTTTAATGACTCTTATCTCTAGTAAATAAAATATGTAACAGATAGGACATTATTCAATAGATAAAAACCATGGTAATAAGTTTTAGAGATGAAGAAATTCAATTTTACTTATCCAGAACAATTTTGAAATGTCTAAATAGGACATTTTGAAAACTAAATGCAGCATTTAGTAAACTATGATAATAAAACAAATATCGTACTCCATTTGTTCAGTAACAGCCCAAACAGTCTAGTTATTTTTGATCGTTCAGAAACTTTACCAAACTGTTTGAAACCATGAGTCCTGCTAGGAACACGCTTTTATCCTTTTTTCTAAGAGGGTCTTGATATATACTGATGCAATTAATTTTATTTAGGGTTTTATACAGGTGTCAATATGTATATGCAGAAGGTCAATGTGCCCTAGTAGTCAATATACTTGGACCTACAATTTGGGACATATTGGAAAAGATTGAACATGTGACTGCTCCTCATGTTTAAGGAGGAAGGACCTTCAAACTCCTGCAAGACTCAGGGATCGAAAATGGTGGTGCACGAACTAATAGTCAATAGAGAGAGATACTACCTTGGATGGGGAGGGAAGAGATTGGAGAGACTAGGTTGGTTGGTTGGTTGGTTGCGTGGTTGGTTCCTTCCTTGGATGTGTGGTTGCTGAGGAGTTGCGCGAGAGAAGGAAAGAGAGAGCGACTGGCTCAGTGCGGGTGTGGGGGAGGGCACGAGACAGCGAGAGAAGAGGGGCAAGTAAGCTAAGGATTCAGGAGCTCGGTTTCAATGATGTGGATGGAAAAATGAAGAAGGTGCTGCAAGATGACTTTGGGATTCTTTTCTAGTTTACGACATCCGATGACATCCCCCATAGAATATAATGACGTCATTGGACACCTTCAATCTCATTGGTCCGTCACGTGAGCGAACTTGCAAGTAGTCAAAAGGAAAAATGGAGGATACTTCTTGGCCTAGGTGATTTACCCTCTATCCTGAGGAATCCTGAGTTGTCCACTCCCTCTGGAAAATCCCTTATGACAACACTCTCAAGATACTACCACACTACTTAGACAAAAATAACACCTTGGGAACGAGGAGGAGTAAAGAAATGAAACAGGTTTCACAAAGAAAATCTTACACTTAAATCACCACAAATAGGCTGCTGAAGAAAAAGAGAAGAATTTCTTCCTCTTTTCCTCCCTCTCCTCTTATTTATATATATATATATACATATATATTGCTGCTTACTTCTTTTTATTCCTCTCTTCATTTTTTCATTCTTCCGGAGAGGAGGCGGCGCTAGGAGGCTGAAAAAGGCAGTTGTAGAGATATTTACAACAATACAAACCGGGCTTCCTCATCTAGGACATGACTCATTTTCTCTCTCTTTTTCTCTTTTCTCTTCCCCCTAGTCACTCTCTCTCTCTATCATTTCCAGGGGAGAATGCGGAAGTCGCTCTCTTACGTAATCGGGTTCCAATGACTCGGTACGACTTCTACTGCCATGCCAAGCCGCCATATCATACATACAACTAATGAGGATAATCGTCGATTGATATTAATGATTAAAACTGAAAAGGTGTCATAGCACCTAAGTAAATAAACATTATAGCCATAGGTTAATCTACTTTATTATCATATGTACTCCTCATTCTACGAACTGCGGCCGCAAGTGGGAGTTTTCATTCAGAAACACATGTCAGTTCACTATACCGTATACGTTGTTGCTAGTCTTATTTACATCACATCATAATTCTTAATTAATAAGTAAAGGACACAGTATTCATATAAAAATGTTCTGTTTCCTGTGACTCAGTCCTTCCAGGATTTTAATGACACCTGAATCCCAGTAAAAAATGAAATCGTAATTAGTATTATAATATTGGTATCATTGCTTTTGAGTATGAAACATAGTTTAACAATAATACTTATTAAACGATTACATTTGGGAAAGATACACTGAATAAATATTAATTTTAATCAATCGTTCTTCATTTAGTCGAATCGTTTTGACAATTAATATCTATTAATGTCTTACGTTAGTAATATTTTATCCAAAAAAAAAAAATCAACCAAATTTCAAAGTCGAGATACTGGGAATACAAACATAAACTTGTTTCGAAAAACGAAGTAAGTCATTTGCTTTGTTTAGTTAATTTCTCAAAAGACTTTGTCGAAGATTCGGATGAACAAAAGTTATTCAAAGTATGTATATAAATCAGATTCAATCTTTAATACTAATGATATTTGATTACTTATCACTGTTTAACAACACTTAATTTATACGCGTTCTTCCTACATTCTTTTCAGTTATGTCCTTTGTCAGAATTTATAAGTTAACATGAATTAGTGCTCAATTATTTAAAGAGTTATTCAACTTTGTATCTATAAGATTCGTTATAATTTATAATGTACCAATGTTTTGTATAGTGTACCAATATTCCAGAATAACTGCGCCTGTAAAATATTAATTATTAAAATGATGTAGGTACATGCTCATTGATATCCCATGCATGTTCATTTAATTGCAGCTTTTAATTCCTCTTATAATTAATAATCACTAATTGAATAAAAATCCTCTTGAACAACCAATATATTTAAAGATGATTACATACTAAAAGAGATTTACAATTAAATATTACTTGCCATTAATTAAATAATCAATACACTTACTAATAATAAAATATATAATTATGGGAACAAAGCCTCTACATGGAGTCTCTTTTAAAAGAGAACTCAACTCCCTTCAGGATTTATTCTTCATCAAATACCCTTCAAGGCTCCCAGTTAAAGTTATATAATTTTTCATAACCCCCTCCCTGATATTTTAAAATAATAAAAACCCCATTTTTTTGTAAATATCACATGCTTTCACTCCGGCTTAGGTATATTCAAGTGTCAAGTTTATAAAAGAAAAAATTATTATATCTCTCGACGACCTTCTAGGTATTCATTGTGGTATCGTCGTTGTCATACTTTTTGTTCAATCACTTCGTGATTCAACATTGATTCCCTTATTCTCATCCCCAGATTCCCTTAATGGGTTGTTAAGTTTCTTCAGAAAAGCCTGTTCCTTTTAGTTAAGCGTCGAGGACCATCTACAATTATTGTATATTGATCATGCCTTCCAACTTCTACTACTTTGCCCGACCTTTCCCATCTAGTGGGCCGAGGTCAGTGCTGGTTCTGGATAATCAAACGGTCATGTATTCTCAACGATTCTCTTCTCTTAGATCCAGCCACTAAGCCTTCATAAACCCTTATTGCCTTCGTTCTCATCGCTTTTTCCTTTGATCCTACGATTCTCGCCATTTGGGTCAACTTTGGAATTATTATTATTATTTTTTTTTGTTCTTTTTTGGACAACTGAGGCAAAAAGTCTTATATATATGTACCAAAAATTATTCTTGCTCGCGAAGTTCCTATTTCAGGATCTGGTGTATTTCTCACAGTTAAGAACAAATTCATCATTGTTCAATGTTCCATTACGACCAATGTTGTCTTACAGTATTGTCTTTACTTTTTTATTTACTACTTCCGCTCTTCCATTAGACTGCAGAAAATAAGCAGAGGACGTGAGGTGCGTGATCCCCTATTTTCTTAAAAATTCCGCCGTTTCATAATATACAAATTCCAGCCTATAGTGGCTTGAGATTTATTCAGGAACTCCAAACGTTCCGAAGAAACTCCTCAAGCCTGCCAACAGTCCCTTTACTCCTTTAGAATCAGATGAATCGGACACCTCTTTCTATCCCGACAATCCTTCGATTACAAGGTCCTGTAACCTCCCTTGTCACAAAAGTCGGCAACAATAGCTTCGAATGGTGTACCTGGGACAATCGAAAGTATAGGTGAACATCTAGACTGTGAAGGAGCAATAGGTTGCATGACCTACATAAGTCCCTGGTACGCCTAATGTCGTTTGTAATTCCTGGCAAAAGCACATATGATGACGCATGAGATATCATTATTACTGAGGTGCCCTGATGACCCGTTTGCAATATCTTCAACACTTCCTTGCGAAGTGGTTCTGGTACGGTCACTTTGCCCTGGTACATAATCACGCCACGCATTTGATACAAAGACTTCCAAATAGGTTTGTATTCCTCTATCTCCTTAGGCAGATCGTCTTTCAGAACTTTATCATTATTAGCAGTGTATGACAAACGGTGTTCTGTCTCGTTACATATGCAATTGTTCTCCAGATGATTCTTCCCAGCTCAGGTTAACACCTTATCAACGCCATCAACAACTCCTCCTCTTCATCCGCAGTCTCATCCCCTCTGCTTTCCATTGGATTTCTTAACATTGCGTCAGCCAATGAATTTGAAATACCAGGCATATGAAAAATATCAAAATTTCACATTAACTGTCGCTGTATAAGTCTAAACAAGCCCTTATTTGGAATTTAATCCAGAGTTTGATCTCCTATTAGATTAACGAGCGGCTTATGTTCCGTTACAACCACCAATTTGTCACATCCTTGAGTAAAATACTTTGTTGCAAATCCTATGCTGCTCCCAACATTTATCTACTTGTATATTTCCCCGCATTTGTATCTTCCTCAAATTTTTGATTCATCCTGGACCGTCGTTTGAAAGTAGAAACTGCTGCCGATATTGGGTGGCTGCTCGTAGCAATTTTGTCTCTTTCTCTAGATTCAATCATTTGGGTCAACTCTGACAGACTTTTCTTATCAATTTCTGGTATAGTGACAATCTCTCTAAATATTTATCGATCATTAACTCCAGTCATTAATATTATTCGAACTATTTTTTCTGTAAAATCAACGTTACTATCGCATTTGCGCTTTGTTGAGAAGTAACAAATAGCTGCATTGCTTCGAACTCTTGACGCGAACGCTTTAATTGGTTCTCCATAGAATTGTTTCATATGAAATAAATCTGTTTGTTTTACACAGCAAATTTCTGGAATGACTGCCAGGGATTTAATAGCTGACAGAACAACATTTTCTTCCAAAATTTTTGGACTAGTTTTAAGCAATATCATTTTCCATTGTAACCTCACAGCATTGAAACAATTGGTCTACTTTTTTCCCGACTTTCAACTTTCTTAATTCTTGTAAACCATTCCCATCTACCCAGAAAACTAATCCATCCTTCTTGTGTTGTTTCAAAATCAATTTTGGGTATCTCACCAAGCGGTGGATTAGACTTACGACCCAGTTCTAAGTCTCGTGAAAGTGGTTTATGATTACTCAAACTATGAGTTTTGAATAGATCAATTGCCACTGCCTCTGAGTCGCTTTCAATAACTTCATCACAATCTGGGAATAGGCAATTGATAACTGTTGGTGGTGCTTTAGGTATTATGTTGAATCTATTAAGGTCCACGAACACATAAACTCGATTAAACAAATGTAATCATGAATAAAAATCCTCTTGAACAACCAATATATTTAAAGATGATTACATGCTAAAAGAGATTTACAATTAAATATTACTTACCATTAATTAAATTACCAATACACTTACTAATGATAAAATATATAATTATGTGAACAAAGCCTCCACATGGATTTTGTTTAAAAAAAAAAACTCAATTCCCTTCAAGATTTATTCTCTAATAAATAACCTGTAAGGTTCCCAGTTAAAGTTATATAATTCTTCACTGATTAAAAGTGAAATAACTCTCATTATTTCCTTTATCCACCTTGATACAAAACGTTATTCTCTATTAGAGTGATAAAAATGGGTAAGATTTGAATAGTTGACAATATTTGAGGCATTGCGAGGATTGAATTAAAAAAAAAGAGTCTTTGTATGAACATGCGTTATAAAATTTTCATAAAATATAGGTAGTTCTAGAGTCACCTCCCTTTAGAAAGGGTTAGCGCTTATTGCACCACCATACTCTTAGGCCCTAGCTCAGTCATCATAAGTCCATAATATTCACCGGGCAGTCTATATAATAATTAATAGTTTCTACGTCATACATAGGGAATTGCTCAAGGAGTATACTCCACGGCCCACCGAGCTAAACTAACAATAGGTAAGGTATATTACGTCATTCCAAGGTTATTACATTATATTTTCATTTATGGAGTGAAGCTTAAGATTAATTAAATAATAACATGTCTTGGAATCGCCTGGCTATAAGAGGAGGAAAGTTTTTTCTTCGAAGGAATATTCATTTTACTAAAAATGATAAATATGCAAGTCTACGATACAAAGCTGCAACCGTTTCTTCGTTCTACAATCAAGCGGAGATTGACAAAGCAGCCTCAGAGGTAAATTAAAAAAAAAGTATTAAATTAAAATACTCTGTTTCATTGTTTTCCCTCTGGAATTTAGCCTTCTATTCGTTTGACACCCACTACGATCATGTATGCAGGAAATAGCTCAGATGGCCTTCATATTCTGGTATGCAACTTTTTTTAATTTTAAAAACATGACAATTGCTCAGATTGATTCACGAACTATTTGTCTTTATAATATATTTAGAGGAGTGCTCAATATCTACAAAAAGAGTTGCCTGTAAGATTAGCTCATATAATCTCTGGAATGCGAAACCTTCCATTCATTGTTGGATGTAATCCAATAATTTTATCTATTCATGAGCAATACATTCATAGCTTTCAAATCCTCACTGATTTCCCGACCATTAAAACCGTGGAGGATGAGGAACAATATTCTCAATTACTAAGAAGGCTCTTGGATGAGCATAAAACTGTTATAAGTCAACTTGCCAAAGGATTCAAGGAATGTAGTAAATATATCAAGGATGAAGAAATCATAAAGAAATATTTGGATTATAATTTAACTGCCAGATTATCCATCCGTATGTTGGTTACTCATCACCTACATTTAAAAGACAAAGTTGTAAGGGCCCTATACCTTTTTTTTTCTCGATTCACTTGGTTCCGCTTTTGGATCTTTCTTTACTTGCCTACGTTATTGTTTTTCTTTTAGAAAGATCATGTTGGTATCGTGAATATTGATATGAATCTTAAGAAGATAATTGAAAAATGGGCAACATTTGTGAGTATGATATCTCACGAAAAATTTGGTGTTTGCCCTAATATTAGAATATCTGGTCATATCAATGCTCATTTTCCATATTTGGAGATGCCATTGGATTACATTATTCCTGAATTATTAAAAAATGCAACTCGAGCTGTCATAGAAGCGCATCCAGGCTCCAAAAGCTCAAAACTTCCACCTATTATAGTAACTTTAGCGAGCAATGATGTTGATTTTGCAGTCAAGTAAATACTCTGTACCATCCATTCCATTCCCTATTTTTTAATTGCATAATATATTATATTCAATTCAGGATTTCTGATAGAGGAGGTGGGATCCCGCCTAAAAAGCTAAAGAAAATCATGCAGTACCACTTCACAGATGCAGAAAGAAGTACTGATGCTCAAATAGACCAGTCAGGGAACTTATTAGACTCAATTGTCGACACGATGAACATGACAACCTCTGGTCCAATGTATGGGTAAGTATATCCTGTTAATTACTTCAAATCCACCTCTTTGTCATTTTCTTAAATATTCTTTAGCTATGGATTTGGATTGCCCACATCAAGGGCCTACACGGAATATCTAGGAGGTTCCCTTTCCATTGAATCACTTCCCGGTCTAGGAACAGACGTTTACTTGAGATTAAAACATTTTTCTTCCAAAGACGATCCTAACCCTTTCAGGGTATAATGTCTTAAAATAGTGAACACCACTTATGTTTGCTTCAAATTAAATCTAGGATTTTATATGAAATTTGATATGATTTTTATACGAATTAATTAACTATAACTATATAAATAAATTCAGTTATTTCTGATTGTATTTTTATTTATAAATCTGTGACAGTCCTACACTAAGTAACAAACAACACTATCCAATAAAAAAATGGGAATCATATTTCTAAAAAGAGTCTCCTGTTGTGAATCGTATGGAACAAATTGAGGTTAAAAAAACGGAAACAATGGCGAGTGTCGTAAGGAGTATTCGAAGTCCTCTAAACCAAGATGGGTAGCTGGATTGTGTAATATCTAGATAAGCTGTGGAGCCCAATCCTCCAACAAAAATCAAATTGGCAAATGACGTACTAGGAATTAGTAGACAGATCCAGGCCACAAGACTAGGACCCACGGAAATGGTGTAGCCAATCCAATCCGATGAACCCTCTTGAACTAGCGTGCCCCATCTAACCCCACCCAAGAAGCTGAGTATAGATGCTCCATAAGCCAACTGAATCCCTGCTAAGGAAGGATCAAATATCCCTGAATGCATCATATAGAGTGGAGGAGCGTAAAAAGGAATGATTCCGCCAATTCCAAGAACAAGAGGAGGTTTAGGACTAGAAAACAGTTTCTTCATGTCCTCTCCAGTGCCCAAAGAACGAGAAGATGAAAGAAGAGACTTTGAACGCAAGAGACATGTTTGTCTCCCCAATCTCATCAACAATGACATGACTCACTTGCGGATTCTCAGTAGTGATTAACCTCACGACGTCAGTAAAGAAAGGTGACTGTCTATTTTAGGTATAAAGTTGTTGTTGTGGACCACCAACTCTCCTCATTCCCCTATTCCCCATAAATCATAATGTATATATGAAAAAGTCCAATTCTAAGATGAACCCCTACATTGGAGAACTAGTGATATCTGCGGTCTGAGCTTCAAAACAGAACACAAGGCCGGTAGATTCCAAACATTTCTCTAAGACCTCTGATTGCTAAATAATCGAATAAAGAAATTAAGTCAATCATGATAAAGGTCATTATACAAATTTTTGTGCCTGAAAATCTTTGGAAGATTTTTGCATGATTAATTAATAATTAATAGCTATGCGTAGCAGTATTCCATGAGAATTGGCCGCATAATTATATCATATCAAATGATAAAAAATAGAATATAATTTGTTCAGTTATTTTTTCGAAAGTAAAGATACATTCATGCTCGGCCATGTGAGTGATGACTGGTGGAGTTGGTGCCCTTGCATCTGATAATGAAGATACTAAATAAAGAAATGACGTCACGAGGAACAGCATGAGGAATTTGAAGAGCTGAGAGCCACACCGAGTTTGAATTGGGACTCGAGTCACATTCCGCATTGCAGTTATTTTCGTAAATAGTAGCAAAATGAGGGTAGAATCTGCGTTTGGGATCCATATTGGGAACACAAATGCTTGCTTAGGAGTCTATAAAGAAGGAAGGAGTGATGTGGTGGCCAACGATGACGGGGATCGGACAACTCCCGCGACGGTCTCCTTTTTAAATGGAGGGAAAGAGGTAGTCGTGGGTTTAGCGGCTAAGCAGGGGCGGTTCCGGAATGCAAAGTCCACAGTGATCAATAACAAACGACTCTTACTTGATTCTTTTGACCTTAGCAAGCACAAGGTATTTTAATTCATAATTTCATATTCAATTTATATCACCTGTTTAAATAAACATAATTAATGAGTAATTACTGTAATGAGTACATAGTATTTAGTTAAGAATTGATGATTTCCTTAACTTTTAGTCGGACCCGTATGCCAAAGTGATTCATGAGGCCAAGACTTACAAACACAACATTCATTTTGAGGATAACGCAGTACTCAAAGTCACTCCGGACATAATTCATCAACACTTACTCAAATACATTGTCGACATTGCGGAGTCTCGCATAGAAGAAGACTCCAAAGACGTGGTCATCACAGTTCCTACTTCCATGTCTCTAGAGAAGCGGCTCCTTGTTTCCAATTGCGCCAAAAAAGCTGGTTTCAATTTGCTACAAATGATTTCAGAGCCTGCTGCTGCATGTTTAGCCTATAACTTGGGACAATCTGACAACAATCAGCAAGACATTGTTCTCGTGTATAGAGTAGGGGGTATTGGAACAGAAGCAACATTGGTACGGAGTGTGTCAGGTGTCTATTCAATCCTTGGCTCTTGTATCGAAGATCTTGGTACTGGAGGAACTGCCATTTCTCAGTTATTTGTTCAATATCTAGCAAATGAATTTAAACGAAAATATAAATTAGACCCATTGGAATCGAAGAGAAGTGTTTTTAAGCTTGAGAACGCGGCAGAAACTGTCAAGCATGTCCTATCAACTTTGGATACAGCTCCTTGTCACATAGAATCCTTGTATGAGGGGATAGATTTTAATCACAGCGTAACCCGTGCAAGATTCAACAATGAATTATCCAAATTGATGCCTACTCTTCTGAGGCCTATACATCGTGTTTTAGAATTGGCAAATGTACATATTAATAAAGTGAATAAGGTCATACTCTGTGGTGGATCCTGCAAAATCCCAGCCATTCAATCTAATGTGTCTAGCCTATTTCCTAACGCTGAGATCCTAAATACCATCAATCCAGATGAGGTGATAGCCAAAGGAGCCGCGGATCAAGCAGCATTACTCACAAATTCATGGACAGAATCCGGAAAGTCTTTCTCACTTAAAGCATTGTGTGGAAGTTTAATTTTCTCAAAAGATGGCGAGGAAAAAGAAGTATTAATTCCCACACTTACTCCCATCCCTGTACGGAAATCCCACCACTTTAGCAATTTAGAAGGAAATGTACTACGTGTTCAATTATCCTTGGTTAATGATCAAGGAGAAAATGTTGACATTACTGAGGTATTGTAACTGCATATAATTTACATATTTATTGATTTTTAATACTCTTCTTAATTTTTAGCTTTCTCTCAATGACCTTGAAGAGGATAGCAAAATCTCCCTCTCTGCCCATATATATCGGGACGGCCATTTACATTTAACTCTCACGGATAAGAAGACCAACAAATGCGATTCAACAACCTTTGAGATTTTATCTTAAAACAAAATGTTAAAATATATACGCTAATGTAATAAGTTAATTGTATTTTGATTTAGTCATTCGAGAGAGTGGCCATAATTTAGAAAATATCGGTTGTAATCAATTCTTAAAAGTAATTTGGTTAGATGAGAACTTCCGTAACTATTATCAATAGATTTGAGTATTTTAAAGAACAAGCACGTAAGACGAGAGAACTTGAGAGAAATTTTCTGATACTGAGAAGGATCATTCTGAGCGTCCGTCAAAAACAAGGTACTGTATGAAAGACAGGTTTGTAAAAGTTCCACTAAGCACTCATAAATTGGTTTGTTATGTATAAAAATATAAAAACAAATTGAATTTATAAAGTCCTGGTGTGTTGCCTTTAACTCTTCGAAGTCTTCCGATTTATCTAAGGCGTTCCACATAATCGAAAATTGACTATCTAGAACATCAGCCATGAGGTAATGCTGAAGGTTGTCAACAATAAAGGTCATATGAAACCGAAGTCTCCAATGCTCAGACGTTTTCTTAACTGTCTTTTCCTTGGCCCAGCATTCATGTAGCTTTAATTGTGTTTTTTTCACTAGAATTAAAAACTGAAATATCTTGTTGTACTGATCCAAGGCAGAAGGAGTAAAGATAAGATGAAGAGGCCATGGTACTGAATAATCTAAGGTCAAACAGGACCACCCCGAGATGTTAGTGTTGGCTTCCTGATCGATTGAAATTTGTATCTTCTTCACGATACTTTCATCATCATTCATGACACTTCTTATGGCATTGATGAATGCTTGGCTTGTGTCGTGTTTAGTTGTTGCATTAGGTGGGGACTGAAGGTATCTATCTGCAACTTGAATGAAAGCTTGAAATAATTCTCCTCTAGCTAATAGGAAGAAATCCCTTGCTGTAGATAGCTCCTGTCTTAAATCAGAACGATGCAAGACCAAATTATGCAAATGGCGCGACGTGGTTTGGCGAACGCTGTCCACAAACTCTTCAAAGTCGCATACACGAAATTCATCACATTCCCGTAATTCAGCCTACGTAAAATTATTTAGTTTATAAATAATCAAAAAAATGAAATACCTACCAATTTTGCATAGAACTCAGTTTCTCTTTCTTTTAAAACAGAGCCTTGAAGTTCGACTCGCCTATCCAATTCAAATAACTGCACAGATTCCCCAATGAAAAATATTTTTTCTGCAGTTTGAATAGAAATATAAGATGGAAGATTTTCAGCTTTCAATTTAAACGTTTTCGACTTGGATTGAATATCACTATTGTCATCACTGGAGTATAACCTTTGAGATGAACCATTTAAACTAGAATTTGAGCTCCTATCCTCCACAATGAAAAATTCATCAAAGTAATCACAAGTCATACCATGGAGTAACCAGGCTAATAGCTGTTTATACATAATTTTATGTCCCACATGGAGTAGCTTATTCATAGCTATTTCCACCTCAACGCAGCCTGAATAGCTTGCCTTGTGAATAATATCCAATATATAACATCCCTTTATTTTTTGAACTTGAATCTGTAGACGAAAACATAATTATCGAATGATTAGAATGAACAGGATAATTATTACTCACGTGTAGGATTAAGTTGGAGAGTGCAGTGAGTACAGGAGCAAAGGGTCTTAAAACGTGACTAAAGTGAGATAATTGTATTGTTTCATCAAATAAAATGGATTTTTCCAATGCCCTTAAAGCACCACGATAGGATTCTAATACTGAGTCTAAACCTTCACAAAGTGCTTCCATATAAAGTCCTGATGATTCACTTCTTATTTCTTGAGATTTAATAAAGGTGCATATCCTCCAATATTTCTCTCCCAGCTCTAGAATATTCTCAAGAACCCGGGTTTCTGAGGGATGAAACAAAGGAAGAGCAGAATTGACTTTGAAACGACCATTGTCGAGAGTAAACACGTTCCCCTCATTCCCATTCAGTGCAAATAAAATTTCATGGAGCATTTAGAACTGCTAAAGTTAATGATAAAAAAATGTAGCATTAAAAAGAGAATGAATTGAGGTATTAAGGAGCTACACATATGATATATTCCATTTTCAAATGAGATAAAACAAGAAGATATTAATTATTATACAGAATTTGAATTATAACTAGGTAAATTCAAGTCTATGAATATTAGAGGAGAACAACTCATTGGCGAAAAAGTTGATATTATTAAATATCAACTACTAAAGAAATGATGAAAATGATAGAAATTCGAATAAAATTTGTATATGAATAAAATAAGATATATTGATATAGATATGACATGAGAATTCATTATGGGGATTCAAGATTCTCTATTGACTTTATAAACGTATTCTAATGAAGATGACAGAATGTTCATATCCGACTGAATGGTTTGTGCCCAGGAAAGAACATCTCCTAGGTCTTTAAGACTGGACTGAAAGCCTTGAATTATGTTAATCCATTCCTTGGACCTTTTAGCGAATTCTTCAGCATGAGCATGAAGCTCCTTGGCCTGAGAATCAATTCTCTTTTGATTGATGTAGGCTTGTGCAACTCCTACATTTAAATGATCTGTCAAAGACTCCGTGAGTGCACCACCCGCCTCGGACGCTTCCTTTCGCAAAATCTCTTCTGTTTCTTTCCTTTTGCTCTTGTTTGTCTGATGCTCCTTCACCATGGAAGATAACATTTTGAGGATGTCGCCGTTTGGAGTTGATTCACTCTCTCAAGAAGTTGTTAGGAGTGAGAAGGAATTCCCGGGCCCAACGCCTCTTACACTTCATTCACTTCTTCAGCTAGTAAAGTGTAAACTCCTCATTCACAACTCACGCACACCCGTGACGTCAATCAACAATCAAATATAATAATATTATATCAATGTAGCGCCAGAACCACTAAAAACATAAATGACATCAAAAGGCTTCAGCAAAGGTTTTTCAAGGTCTAACAACAGTCTAACATTGTTATTCATTTAATTAATTCCAGTCCTTTTTTTATGTAGCAGTCAAAGCTGATCTCGAAGCCTTCCTATTTATAAAAAGGAGCTAAGATCGGAGAATGAGTCATGGACTGGCATTCTTCATTATCTCGTAGGAAATGAATGCTCTATATATATTTTTAGATAGGGTATATTACAACAGTATATGGGTGTATTTATAGCATTACTTAATACTAGTAGTCGAGTACCCTTTCATTGGGTAGAAACATTGTCCATCGATAAAATATCAATATGAATATAATTGAATTCTGAAATATGGATAGGTAATCTTCAAATAGGTGGTATGGATAGCTAGCTAGAGGGGGAAAATAAAGAGGTGACAAGGGATGCCAAGGGCTGTTCCATTGTCTTCAGCTGTTAACTTTGGTATGCTTTATGAATAATATTTTAGCACAACAGCCTAGCAGCCATCAATTTTGTTCCCTCCGTCTGGATTTTATCGTAACATAACCTAAAAATAATATCTAGTAGACCAAACACAAGAGCTGCATTAAACTTCTCAAGATAAAAATATGTACTATCTGGCTGCCTAACTAAGCCAAGCAACCAAGTAAGAATCCTTGTCATCTGTGGTGGATGGCGATGAGTGATACTGATGACGTGAGGAGGAGGACACGACATATGGCCGGAATTCTTGCTGCTAACGCTGGAGATTTGATTTATGTAGGAAGAGATGAGGCTGCCTTAGCCGGCCTTTTTGATTTTCTCCTTATCTCTCTCTCTTTTGATGAGTATTTCTCTTTCTTTCTCTCTTTCTCTGATTCCTTCATTTGTCTGTTTAATTCTATGCTACAACATTTGATTAGCATAAAGTTAAGATAGACAGCTACTACATATTCTCTTCTTTCTCAGTCTGGAGTTTCTTGGAAGGATGATTGTGGTTAGTGATTGTTATTTAGGTTGACAGATTGGGCTATCCGATGACGTATGTAGATTGATTTTTTCTTGGTTGGAGTATGGGCGGTTAAGGAGTGAGAGTTTGGCTTTCCAACAAGTAGGAAGAAGATGGCCAAGTGCAAGAGTAAGACGAAATTTCTTCCGGCGGCCTTTGCGTGGACCCTTCTCATCTCAGCAACTGGACTTTTTTTCTATTATCCGTAAGAATTAGAATTTTTGAAAAGACATAAAGTGAGATTGGATTTGATTCCTTGTACTTAATGCATTCTTAGGTGTATCCAATGGTACCTTTTCGTGAAGAAGCTTTGGATGGTGGTTCTCTATCAGGGGATCGTGACCGTGTTTGTCCTCATGAACTTTTCCTTAGCAACTTTTATGGACCCGGGCGTGATTCCCAGAGCTAGTATATTTGAGGACCGAGATGAGGAATTCCGCGCTCCCCTCTATCGGAATATCGAGATCAATGGCATTACAGTACGCATGAAATGGTGTGTCACTTGTAACTTTTATCGTCCTCCTCGATGCTCCCATTGCTCTGTGTGTAATAACTGTATTGAAATCTTTGACCACCACTGTCCTTGGGTCAATAATTGTATTGGTAGAAGAAATTATCGCTATTTCTTCATGTTCCTTATCTGTCTCTCTATTCACATCACTTCCATATTCATTTTATGTCTCATTCACGTCCTCTACAACAGGGAGCATCTCTCTGATGGAGCCGTTATTGTGTCCATCGTCATTATGACAATTATCACTTTACTTTTTATACCCATATTTGGACTCACAGGCTTTCATATGGTCCTCGTTTCTCGGGGAAGAACTACTAATGAACAAGTCACTGGGAAGTTTAGGAGTGGATACAATCCATTCTCCAAAAGCTGTTGCTTTAACTGTTGCAATACCTTATGTGGGCCCCACTATCCTAGGTCTGTACATCTTCAATCATTTATTTATTCATTGACACTCCCCCTCTTGACACTCCCCCTCTTGACATTGATGTTAATGATACAATAATAACCATTTTCTTTATTTTTATAGCTTAAAACATCCCTCAAAATATGTCGGTAAAAAAACCAAGAAAGTATCAAGTTCCAGTGAACTTTAGCGGTACAGTTGTAGAGAGCGGCTTAAAAGATCAGGTGCGAACTTATAGAGATTCTTATCCACCCCAAATACAAAATACTTCTTCTACAATACGATCCACTTATAATAGGGTAAGAAGGTCTTCCACATTTCTCTGTCTCTTTATCTCTTAAACAAAAACAAACAAACATGAAACTATGTACTACTTATCTGAACTTTTAACCTATAAACAAAGATCATTTCATTAAATCTTAAACTCAATAAATACTTTTCTAATGTTGTTTTACTTCCGGAAAAGAGACGAAAATCAAACTCTTAATCATTATTGATATTATATTATAATTGTATTCAATTGTTTTAAGACAATCTCCTTACATTTTTTGAAAATCTACTCTTTTAAGTTAAGGGATTGAAAATTCGTCTTTTCTCTAAATTTAATCTTTCTCCCTAACACTGTGCTATTATTAACTAATTTCAATTTCTTTAATTGTGCTTCTTATCACGTGTCGGTGGAATATGAATTCATCAGGTTTTCCTCTATAAATATAATATTTTCCATTGTTTCTTATGGCGTAGTTCTGTATTAATATGTGTATAAATATTATTTGCTTTATGCACATTCATAGATTTTATTTTTTTAGAAAATCAGAAATATTTTCTACATATTAAAAAAACCAACGTACTAGTTTTTTTTTTTTTTTTTTTCAATTGTATATTATTGTTACTACTTAAAACCCATTTCCATCATATTTTCACATTCATTTTTTCCTTCTAAATTACTTTTTATGGGTTTAGTACTCATCATGTTTCAAGTGACTAATGAATAATTACGTATATCCATTATATTGATTCAAAAGTAAATCAATAATCAATCCGTGCTTTTGAAACATGATGAGTAACCTCCTTTTTATGGTTGGTTATCATTATAAGTTTATTTTTTTGGATGAAACCCTTATTAAAATGGTCGGCAACCCGCGAGAGGTTGTCATCTGGCCCTTCAACATTTTAATATAAAATCATTTGTATATTACCGTATCCTCTCATTTCAGTGACTTTTTGTACATAATTAGAATTATAAAATAAGATCAGGAATTTTTCTATAAGATAGAACCAAACCTTTCATATATGTACATTGGATAAAAATCTAGGGCCCAAACCCTGCGTCTCTCAAGATCGCAATTTTAAATTCAAGGATATGTATTTATTCTTTGCGCAATCTCATTTTTTCGTCCTCATCTGTAGCTAGAGTCCATTCCCAATGGATCTATAAAACATTTATTTTATATCCCGATAGTGTAATATATGTGCATTATATTGTACATTTTTAAAAGACACATATGATACTAAAAACCTATTATTTGGGATCTAGGTTTAATCAAATGTCAGAAATATAATTTTAAAAAAAAAAACAAAAAAAAACTCGTCATAATGAATATGCACCTTAAAATTACTTGTATTTCATTTAGTCTATGTATATCAAACTTTCTGATTTGTGTCTCTTGTTTGGACACATTTAGCCAAAAAGATAAGATAGCATTTTTACTTTTTAGAATTAAGATACTAGATGAAAATATGTTTGCTCCATACATCCCTCATGGGACGGGCCACATAGTTTGCAAAGCCTCACATTAATCCTAAAAATAATTGTTGTTGTTTTTTTGAAAAGTTCAACAAATTGTATTTGTTTTATACTATTTGATAAAATGGCCCACCATAGTACAGACTGTGCATGGCTAATTAGAACCTCTTACTCCCTAAGATTGTCGTTCCCTGGCTCATTGTATTAATTATTATCATCAATGCATGCAATTTTTTTATAACCTCATGACGACTTTTTAAGTTTTCTATATTCATTGTACATATTTTAGGTTAACTTGTCTGAAATGATGTGTTGACTAATTTGCAGTCCTTTTGTTATTCAATCAACAACAAACAAAAAGAAAACAAGTAAATTTTCCTTATATAATAATGATGTAATTAACGAATTTTTTTTGGCAAATTTATGTAATTCTAATATTAAGTAGTAGTATTATTATTTTTTTTACGATTATGACCATCTTAAAAAAAAACCATCGATAATTATATTTCATGTCACATATAGAAGAATTTTTTTTCATATCTTTTATAAATATGAGCGCACACCTCTTACACATATTATTACCTACTACTATCTTAGATAAACTTACTTAATTTTTAGACATCTTTTCTTTTTCATTTTTTCCATCCAACAAATCTATCATCCTTTTCTTTTTTCCGAAATTATTCTTTTTTAAAGATGACACCGGTTGGAAGGGATGACACTGAGACTCAATCAGATTTGGATGAACCTATGGCTAGTCAATCCATTGATTCAGAAGCTGCTTTGACACATAATTCTTCGAAAAATAACTTTTTTGCCTCTCCAGAAGTTGAGACTCCTAATGATTCGTCTAGACTCAAAATAACAAGGGGGAGCATCAAAGTATGTTTCATTATTACTTATTTTCTCTTTAGTTGCATTTTCAGGGTATTTTCTATTCATTTATTGTTCATAAATCTTTAATTAAAATCATATTCTTAATAATCATAACATTAATAATACATAATTAAATTAACATTAATAAATAAATTATAATCATTTCTTTAGATAATGTATAATACTTACATATTATATTAATTAAATTTATTTGTAAAAGACATTGCATTACATAAATACTATGATTAATGATTAACGCTCTACTAAATTCATATTTCCAGAATCGAGATTCACCTAATAATTATCAAGGGAAGTTTAATCCTCAGTATGCTAAAGGATCTCCTCATCCCTCACAAACCCGGGGTAGTAGTGTAAGTGCTGCAAAACGATCTCAAACTCCTGATCCACTTCTAGGTGAGTCTCTGGAAATGAGATCCATGGAAAATCCACAATCATCATCTACAGTAACAGGGTCTTCAGTGTTGACGAGTCCACAGATTTCTCAGAAAGTGACTCGAATGGGAGGAGTTCCCACACCCTTTGCAATGAATTCATCTCAGGCCCCAAGGTTGGTTTTTTGATTGATTTTTTATGCTAATACGTATGTTATGTTATCTTTTTATTATATTTTTGTAAATTATATTAGATTCAATCACGCTGTCGCTTCTGGAGGAGGAAGACCCGAGTTTATCTCCTTGCAGCAGCAGCAACAACAACAAAGATCCATGGATCAACAACCTCTTTCCCGCAGTTATAATCAGTCATATGCTGCTGTACCCTCGACAACTGTAGGTGGAGCAATGTCGGTGGCACAATATCCAGCCACATCCCCTGGACGAAGGTACATACTTGTCTCTGTATATATTGTCTTATCATAAATATTAAAATTGTAATGCAGGTACCTATCTGATGGCGAATTACTCGGAGATTCAGCTCATCACCCACACCTACACCATGAGTCAATAAATTCTCCCCAAAGGAGCTATTACATTTGGAAGGACACTTCTCCCTATCATCAGTATCAGGGAGCCTCACCTTCCCCTGCTGGACATCCAATGGCTGGAATGCAGCAAGATTTGTCTAGTCCCACTCGTCATGCTTCCTACGCGTCACAAGTCGGTTATTTCTTACAACAGACACAACCTGTAAGACATCATATATCATGGGCCATCATGACCCAGTTAAATATCACATTCATATTTTTAGTAATTGTTGTATTTCTTTGCAGACATTACAGTCTGGTGGTCCTAGAACTACACCTTCGGGCTATCCCGGAGGTCCCATTGTACCCAGTGGACACTTGTCTCCTCCACCGACTAGCAAATCTTCCTCTAGTCCTTATACCTCTGGACAACAACCTTTGTCCTTTACGCGCGCATTAGAGGTTTCTGACTCATTAGAAATGAGGCAACCCTCATCTCAACAGCCATCCCAATCCAGCGGAAATCCTTCCAAAGGCGTTTCTGCTGACAATGCTCATAGAGACTCTGTCTACGATATTAATTACGAAATATCCGTATGACATCACGCCCAAACTTCTTAGATTCTAAAGATGTTATTACACCACCCACCCTTTCATCAATTCTTTTTTCTTTTTTTTTTAGATTTAATTTATTATTTAACTTCTTTGACACATAGAATGTATAATTTGTTTTAAAAGAAATATAAGTGAAAAATTGAATTCATTTTTAAAACAATGCTCGCAATGAATATAAATATATAGCATACATATATATATTTAATTAAATGTACAATTTATATATACAAACACTGAAGTGTAAGGAATAATATTTTTTTTTTGAAATAATAATGATTATGAAGGAAAATGAATTTAAATTAAGCTTCTGACTCTGGTGTGGATGAAGTATTGTTAGGAAACATGATAGTGGTAGAGAGATTAGTCTTGGATGAGTTGGTTGACGAGGAGGAGGAAGAAGAGGGGGAAGCGGTCTCTGAGGTGACTCCTGCTGCCGCCGCCGTTCCTCCTCCCTCCAGCATGGGGATAATGAGGGTGTCAATTGCCATAAGGTTGTACTTGGTGATGTAGTGTGTGAACCTTCGACAGAGGTGAGTCTCTGCCTCAAAGGAATCAAAGAGCTGGCGATGATGGAAATAGGCATGACTAAATATCCTGTAGACTCTCCTGCAGACTGAGGAGAGTTTGGGTATGGAGCATTCCTTGATGGAGATGCGAGAAGGGAAGTACTTGTTTGAATTAAGGAGACATGCAGCGCCGTCCAGAGTGTGCCGCGTATAGTCAATAGCCGGACATTCCTTGGGTGTTTTATGAGCAGCACACAGGAAAATCCATTGCTCAGTGGCTGTCATTTGAGTGCACATCTTGGGATTGCACTCTCCCTGGAGAAGAACGGCGAGTCCGTTGAGTTCCATGCTAAACTGACGCAATTGTTCATATTTCCAAACTCCTTCGTCCTGCATCTCCGGAGACTTGAGAATGTTCTCCACGTCAGAAACGTCTTTACGGATCGTTTGCTGAATATACTGCTGAACAGCGAGGGTGGATTCCATGTCCTCGAATTCCACGGGACTCCATCGGTTGAAATCAGAGGCACGGGTCCCGGGAGCATTCCCTCGAAATGGGCTTGCATTTCCTTTCCCTCCACTCGAGGAAGGAGACGCTGTCGGGGATTCTGCGATGAGAGCGGCCATCTAGCCAATTATATTACTAGGGATTAATTTCAAATAGGTACCCTAGCCCAATCACAAAATAATTAATAGCTCCTCTGCAGCGAATAACTTATGTCAGTGATATCACGTAATCCATACACTGTTTACTCCCATATATCGCTAACGTAGCTACTAGCTAGAAAGGAGAAGCACGCAAATCCTCAATAAATAAGCGACTCCTCACTGACGTCATTCAAAAATACAAACTGAAATATCAAAAATAGCCACTAGTCCTTCATACACAACTCCTTTCCTTCTTCTACAATTATATTATTCAAATGTAGTTTAATGCATCCTACAGATTAGTCATCCATCTAATATACATTTAAAAATGAATCGATACTTAATTATATACAGTGTAGCTTTATTTTGTTCTCACTCTGTAGATTCACCATTTTAACTTATCTCATCACGATTTGCAAATAAGTTTGATTCCGTAATATCTGGTCATAAAATTTTTAGAATCTAAGCAATAGAACTCTTTAATATCATTTACAAATGCATTTGATAAAAAAAATCACCCAAGGAGTTTAAATGTAAGCCCATTTCAGATCTGATGTCAAGTACATAGTAACTTTTTATCAATGATACTATTTAGTAATTGATTAATGTATTTATTATATCGAAAATTGCAGAAAGTATAATCATTATTAAACACTACTTAGACACTAAGTTAAAATGAACTACAAAATCATTTATCTCGAGAATTCTCAATAATGGACCGAATCCTTTTTTTCTCATCTTCAATTAGTTGATCTAAATCCCCAAGTGGCTTGTATTGGTTATGAACCACTTGAGACCCAAAAAAAGCTGTCAAAATGGCTGAGGTTGTAAAAAGGTACTTTTTAATGACCCCCATATTTTTTATACTCTTCCAAAAGTCCCTCTTCTTCTAATGCGTTTAAAACTTGTCTCTTTTTATACGTTTTATCTATTTTAAAAAAATATATATATATTAATTACACAAAATAACAAAAATCAAAATCTTTTGGGTTCCATATCTTTTTTTTTTATAAATTGACATCAGTAATTAGTTTTTTAGCAAATCTGGTTTTCGAAAATTTTATATTTGAATCTTTTGAGTTGAAAAACAAAAAAAAACCAAGTGAAAATGTGAATTCCTAATATAGGCTTTAGTTTATATGGGCTCATTAAATCTAGTATTAAAATTAAATCAACTTTTTAATTAAAGGTTCTATTTAGAAATGAATAAAGCTCCAAATTCCTATTTATTTGAAACATATATATGATCGTTTTGTCATTTTCAAAGGAGTATCTGGTTACTAAATGGTATTGATATGTTTCCTTACTAAAAAAACGTATAAAACCTATAAAAATTGAGCAAATACACAAAAAAATATCAAAAAAAAGGAAACTACAGATTCATAATTAATTACTAATTAGGAAACGTAAAGTACTTCTGGATTTTGATATGGATCCTAAAAATTTGTTAAAAATGTTTGAATTGTGATTTATCCATTCTTCTACTCACAGAAATTGGTTGTTCTAAATGTCCAATGGATCATTGTATACTCAAGCCCAGCTCCAGCTATAAAAAAAAGGGGCAAAAAACGCCATACTCCAAATATTTTTTCTCCAGGAATTCCTTCTATTAGACGTCGAAGCAGCGGCTTCCTTTTCCTCATTTCATCACTATTTTAGTTCATGTGAAATATATTTTATATATAAATTTAAATACACAAACCGTATTCGGTATTTCCTTATTAATTCCACTAATTAATAAATAATTACAAATACAATCATATGGCCAATAAAAGTAAAGTTACAACAGGCAATAGCTGCCTCTTGCTCATAATCAATGAGTTCTACTAATATATGGAGTAGACCAAGGGTCAATCACTTAACCTCATGTAGAGAGAAGTGTATTTTTTTATGCTTAAAAATCTATTGGCAAAATCTAATTGACTTTGTACAATTTTACTCCCTTTTTTTCACCAACATCGGAGAATCTAAGTGAAGTCACGTGCTACAATTAATATCTCTTTCACTATGGCAACATTTTTGAACATAAAAAAATTATTAAAAAAACTTCCACATAGTGAGTGTTTCAACCTGGGAGTGCAATAGATATTATCTTTTAATATTTTTCTACCAGTCAATTACAAAAAATGTAGTTTAGCTCGAATATTTTATCATTTAAAGTTAAGAAGCATCTTTTTAGCAAAGGATGTACAATATACATAATGTAAAACTTTAATACAGAATTAAGAAAGAGAGCTAGACGATCGAACAGCTGAATGATGATAAATAATATTAATATTATATAAGACAGTATTGTGGCCGTACGATTTTCATTTCATTACTCAGTATTATTAATTAATTTTGCTTTATATTTTAATAGCCTAATTAGTAGTGTTGGATTATTTTACAAATGAATACAATAAAACATTTTTGTCATCATACTTATTAAAATAATTTTATATAATAAATCATAGGCAAAATGGAGTTGCACCTATTAGAAATCATAAATTTTCTGGCATATGTATGAAATAAATAATTTCAGTGTTATTATTCAATGTTTTAAATACATTTTAGGCCCTAACTTTAACGGGTAAAAAGTCTGATCTAAACTTCATTTTTTGTAATTGACTTGCAGAAAAATGTTAAAGATAATATCTGTAGCATTCCCAGGTTAAAACACTTAATCTACGCAACTTTTTTCTTAATAAAAAACCTTTTTATTTCATTTCAAAAATTATGTGTATTTGGAAGAGATATTAATTGCAGCACGTGACTTCACATAGATTCTCCAATAGTTATGAAATAAAAGACGAGTTCTTATACTATCTGGAGGAGCACACGCTCCAATCACGCAACCTGTTGTAGTGATTAACATCAATTTTTATGACAAATTCCTGTTGGTAAAACTCATATGATCCTTTTCCATATATAAAATAGTAATTGTTTGTCGTTGTTGTAGTTTATTTAACACATCACGTGGTGTTTCATTTAACTCTTCCATTTTGGGTTAGCATTCTAAATCCCGAAAAAATTGTTGTTGAGGCAGAAATGATGGACTCACTTCACGTTCACAGCTCAAAATCAAAGTAGATATTTTTTCAAAGGGTTTCTAAAGTAAATCGTCAATAAATAATTGAATTAATTATTTAAACGGATAAATTTGCCCTTCAAAAATAAAGTATCAATGCAACTCATGTTTGTACAAGATTATGTAGTATTAGTTTTATTCAAATGATATTACATTCATTTAATAGATATTAATCTTGTAATAATAAAATAATTAATTCATTATTGTAAACAAGTGTGTGTATATTGGGTATTGAACTGGAGCCGATAGGAAACTTCCTTCACCAACTGACGACTACCAATAAAATTTGCCTTCACTACTTCGACTCAGTGCAAGTAAATAAGCACCCCTTTATAACCTACTTTTTCATAAAATATTTTAGCCTGTTCAAAAATTAATGCCATAGTAGTAGCTAAATAGTTTACTCTCGGAGTTTTAAAATAACAACTGAGTAATTTTGTTTATGACTTATAATTCCAATGAAATATTAATGTATGGTGTAGAAACACGTTATAAAGATGTAATGAAACTGTCAGCCTAAATACTGATAGCAGAATTAATCATATTTAATCGCCTATGCTATTGCCATGAATCATATTTATCTTCCATAATTAAATTCAATTATTTACGAGAAGGAACTTAACCTTCTGCGATGAATTACGTAGATTAGCGAGGTTTCAAGGGAAAAAAATGGCTTATAGATATATAGCCTGGTAGGATATATCATGTAATTCTAAAACGTTTATAGTTAAATCATATAGCATTTCTTGTGTACGAAATAGAAAATATATATATATATATAATGAAAATAAACAGTTTTCTTTATGCAAATATGACTAAGTAATATTCAATAAATTTTCATAACCACAACGTATTTCAAAACTACTTGGAATAATTAAAATGCTAATTTGAAGTCCATGTAAGGGTCTCATAATTTATTTCCACTCCCTCCACGCTCATTGATGTAGGTGCAAATAACCCCAGAAGTTGATTACAGGAAGCAGTACTCCTCAGGTACCTACTATGACTTATTAGCATGATATGATTATGCCAAATTTCTGGCCCTTTTACGAAGTTATTTGGTTTAATCAGAAAACTACAGATTCTATAATGTATTAGGGAACTAAAATTTGTCACACGTTCCAGTCTTTTACCACATTCATCAAATTCAGTGGTTGTAGAGTGCCATTTGTATCTTTTCACACTAATTAGTTAAATTGCAGACCTTAAATTAAAAATTTAGTACATCTACCGCATTGACTAACATTCTCAGCTTCAAATTTGTCATGGAATTTTGAACTTGAAAACAACAATCCTTGGAAAGTGGAGCATTTTGAAAAAATTATTTTAAGAATGCGGTATGAAATTAACTATTCCTTTATTTATGTATTTCTTTATTGGAGTACTACTGGCCAATAGACCTTCATGTTCCTATTCAGATGTATGAAAGGTGATCGATGGACAATAGGTCAATCATTACAAATTTACAGTGTTAGCTAGCATATAAGTCGTGTACATCATCATTTCTTTGTATTTTTCTCTTCAAAAATTTATATTAAAAAAAAAGGGAGGGGGGGAATGTTGTTATTTGAAGAACAAAAACCAGACTATTACAATTCCTTGCTCTTGAGAGAACTTACGAATAACGATAAGAGGGGAAAAGGATATAACAGAAGAAATATATATGTTAAAACACTTTTTTTAATCATGTGAACAAGGTCGTTTGAATGATGGTGGTGGCATTGGATAGTACATGCAAGGCAAAACAGTAATGGAGGTGAAAAAACGCATCATCAATTATGGAATAAAGAAAAGACGCGTGATCCATCCATCCTCAGAGTCAAGCTTACCATTCAACCAAAGCAACTGCTCTTTAAGAAGTCAGTCACAGATAGGTTTTTTTTTTAAATTTGTAGTTTCTTCTTTTTTTTTTTTTTTTTTTTTTTTTTTTGAAAATAATGTAATTGCGATATCAGAATAATATATATGCTTATATATATATATATATGCAAGGGACAATAAATATAATAACTCTACGATAAACGACGATGATGACGATGATAGTGTAATAATATTATTAAACAGAATATTGATAAATGATGTTTTAATAAGGAAATGCTTGGTATCCCCAGCGGCGGCGGAATGGAGAGTGAGTTGACTTAATCTACAGCCATGGTCTGGGCAGCCTCTTCTCCCACGTTCTTTTTATTAGGCTTAGGTGGAGCTCCTTCTCCCATGCCTGAGGTGCTGTTATCCCCTCCCTCTGTGTTATTATCAGCGGCATTATTTTTGGTCTTGTCATCTTCGGGATTGGGTTGAGTTGTTGGTGGTGGTGGTGGAGGTTCAACCTTGGGTTTAGCCTTATGAAGGATAGGATGTGCAAATGCCTCAAAGTTCTTTTTCTCTTCGTAGAAATAAGAGACCAGAATGGAAGGATCGCTAGTTTTGTCAAGGTCCTTTAGGGTATGAATACTTGAGCTCAGCCATTTATTCTTTTCAATGATCATGTTATTCACTTTGTTCACTGCCTCAGTGTCCAAATGATTATACTTTTCATCTCCGGATCGGAATGCATCAATTACTTTAGTTGCCATATTCAAGCAGTGTCCTAAAGTATTGAAGGCATGCGGTCGTTGATCAAATTCATACTTCCTTCTTTTCAATGCCTCGCCAACCACTTGCAGGTGATTTAATTTTTCCACATATACTTTCTTTTCTACATCCTCACCATCCTCATACAACCAATTCTCCGAGTCCTCTAATTCATTAGAATATTTTCCTCTATCCTCATCAGTAATGAATTCACTTAGGTCGCCATGGATTTTTGAACGGATGTCGTAAACATATTCCTCAACAGCATTTTTATAGGTTAAACGATCGGATTCCATTTGATCTTGCTTGACAAAATTCCTTTCAATGCTCGATAAATTAGTTAATCCCTCATCCGTTAAGGATCCAACAACGCGGCTACAGACGGGTAAATCAATTATTTTAGTGATAATTTTCTTTTGCTTTTCCATCTTGGGTGGAGAAGTTGGAGTCTTTTCATCTTTTTTATCTTCAGTAGTAGCTTTTTCATTGGGTTCATCCATGTTTACATCTTCAGAAGTTGTGTTATTTGTGGCTTTGTCTCCAGAGTTAGCTGAAGCAGGTTTCTTCTCTTCCTCAACTTCCATTTGTACTTCCTCTTCAATTTCATGTTTTTCAGATTTGGTCGCACTTACAATAGCGAATATACCATTCAAATTGATTCGAGCCTTTACTTTAACCTTAGTGTTAGACCCATCAGGCTTAGGCGTTACAGAAATCTCAAATTCACCAATATGGGGATTCATAGTAACATCCTTACCTGCATACTCTACCACTAGTTTAAAATTATCTGGCTGCCAAAAGGTTAGCATCTTGCTAAAAGGTATGGATTGAAATTTAGAAAAAACTTCCATTTCACCAATATCAGCTCCAGTCTGCCACTTAAGCAGAATAGGATAAGGCTGAGAGTCCAAAACAGAAAATTCTCTAACCTTAAATGTAGGAGAAAGAATAGCACATTGGAGGGCACATCCTCTTGACACAGCTTCATCAGCATTTAATGTTGTGTTAGGTACTTTTCCAAATACGCGTTCCATGGCCGTCTTAACGAATGGAACACGAGTTGATCCACCAACAATCTCGACACTATAGATATCCTCTTTTTTCCATTTGGATTGGGCTAAGCAATCAGTCAATATTTTTTCCATTCGTGATATTTCAACCTGTGAAATCTCCTCAAAAGTTGTTCTATCTATATAGCCCTTAACATCTTTATCATCCATAAAACACTCAATATTCAGAGGAAGCTTATTTGTATTCGCAGACATTTGCTTTTTCAATTTTTCAACTTCAGTGATCAACTTAATCATGGCTTTAGGGGACGAGTACACGTCGATCTTGTAGCTCTTTTTGAAGCCATCGGCAAAATATCGTGCAATATTTTCATTGAGGTTCCTTCCACCCAGGTTTGCATCAAAAGTGTTACAAACCATGGAGAGTTTTCCTTTGTTGAATGAACAGGCAGCAGCCTGAGCCCCCCTGTGTCCAACATCAACGAATATCACATTACGCGCCTTTTCCTCTGGTGGAGGTAAATCCTGTTTGTAAATACCATAAGCAAGAGCAGTAGCAGTTGTATCATTCATGAGTTTAAGAACGTTTAAATCCGCCATATTTGCAGCATCTAAAATGCATCTTCTTTCACAATCTGTGTAGTAAGTTGGAACAGAAATAACAACATCCTTGACTTTGGTATTAAGAGCAGCTTCCGCAGTATGCTTAAGCTTTGTGAAAAGCATGGATGTCACTTGCTTAGGAGTAAAAGAGTGAGATTTACCCAAGTAATCCACATGCAATAAAACATTCCCTGTCTCAGGATCCTCGCTAACAGGATAGGGTATCCTCTTCAATTCATTTTGAACTATAGGATCCTTAAATTTACGACCAATCAAGGGTTTAAAACCGAAAAATGTTTTTTTTAAGTTGGTTAAATGTTGGCTCTTGGCAGCAACTCCCATTAAACGTTGTTTATCACCAAATGCAACGTAGGAAGGAGTATCCCTCATGCTGTAGTCATTAGCTATAGACTCAATGCCTCCAGCGCGGGCAACTGAAATATAGCAATTTTCATTGCCGAAGTCGATTCCAACGACTGACATTCTGGAATAAATATAAAAAAATAATATTACTAAATTGAGCGCGTCAAATAATTAATTGGTTATTGCAGGTCTTACAAATGATTGAAATTCATACTACATAAATATTAGTTAATAAATGCTAATACATAATATATATATTTAAAAAATCGATTCCTGAATTTTTTAAAGAATTGTAATGAAGTGAGTCCTTTATTTAGTCATTAATAATATCAAGAAATAACACAGTAAGTAAATATTTTAATTATTATTTATTAAGTTTTGGCAATACATCAATTCTAACGCATTATCCCCACTTATTCTGTTGTCGCTTTGGGTGGTAAATAAAGGGGGGGGAAGGGAAGTAATGACTCAAATATTTTTCGAAGAAATCCAGTTGCAAATTGCAGTTTATGTGAAATGCTAATTCATCCTACACATCCTATATTTGAAACGCCCTTCACAAACCTTTATCTTCAGAAGACCATACACATTATCAATTTCCCTAAATATAAATAAAACATAACATCCCACACTACAAATATATAATGTCATACCTAAAATTGGAAGCTCTACAAAAATATTTGGAACAGACAGAGTGATGTATTTCAAAATTAAAAGTAGAGTATAAGTTGTAGTAATACACAAAATAACAACATCTAATAAATTCATAACCTCTTAAGAATCACATGACACGCATGTAAAATTTATAATAAAATGAGAGACACAAACATATTATTAAATATCTTATGACTTATGAATAGTAAGCAGACACGAAATTGTACAACTTCAATATTAACGAAGTGAGAGTAGAAAGAAAGAGGGAAGGAAGAAGTTATGACTTTTTTGGCGAGAGTATGGATCTTGCATGGGCTATGGCAGCTCGGAGCCATGGCAAATGAGAAGAAATTTTACTATAGACACCAGGAACTGAACTATCACACCTTCGTGTTCCAAATGATGTTAATCCAAGGAGAACAGCCCGTCCTTCAATTGGTTCATAGTAAAGTAAAGGTGATCCCGAGTCACCACTACAGGAGTCACTATCCTCCTTTTGCCCAGAAGCGCAGATTTGCGAATCTTTCAGAGTGAATGCCTTATTTTTCTTTTTATAAAGACTCTGACACTCCTCAAACTCAACTATTTCGACATCAAGCCGTTTGAGATTATCAGAAAAAAGAGACAACTCCGTGACTCCCCAACCCGAAACGACACCATATTTGTCTTTTCTAGTAAACTTGTCAGACAGAGGCATGCAAATGATTTTTACTTCCTCAGCAATGGACTCAATGGAATCAAAGTGAAGAATGGCAATATCATTCACAATAATAGGTGTTCTTGAGTAATTGGGATGAAGAGTAACGCCCGTCAAATTGACCTCAGTTGCCTTATTAATGTCGGAATGGCCAATAAGAATACTCGTTAACAAAAGTCCTTTAAAGTCTCGGACACAATGAGCCGCTGTCAAGGCTTCTGTTTCGGAGATAAGAACTCCACCGCAGAGAACTTTACTCATAGTGTCATTTTTATACAGAAGAGCCACATTCCATGGATGCTCATGTGGACCTGCATCATTACCATTTCTAATCCTTGTAGGCTCTGTATATCCACAAGACTCATCAGACAGCTCTTCCTCACCAGCAAATCTAACTGATGTTTCTTCAGAAAAGGCATTAGGACTCTCAGCTGTCACATCTATACCCCTCAATTGATAATCATCTGAGTCTTCCGAGGCACCATTTCTGAGTATGTCGTCCCTATCCTCCTCCTCTGTTTCCATAGAAGGACAGCAAAACTTGGGGTGTCTATTTTCAAATCCGCAAAGACTAAAACCGGATTTTAATGTCTCAAATTTTTTTTCAACAAGAAGAGCATTTGTTTCAGGACATATCGTTCCAAGTAGACAGCTACTGCATGATGCCACAGATGCTGTCTTCTTGCTAGGTTTTACTAAAGAAATACAGGTTGGAACTTTAATTCTAAAGTGTAAAAAGATCCGAAAGAAGAAATTTCTTTAAAGAAATCATTAAAAAAAAAAAAATGAGAACTATTTCACTCAGACTACAATTGATACGAATTAATGGATTCCAACCTGTGTTTTGCGGTTCGAGTGATGATGTTGAGGGTGACGGAGGTAGACATGGGTAGTAGGCTCTATTTTCCTCAAAGCGACAAGGACGAATTTTGGATAGTTCCTCATTGGATAATGTCTCTAAATGTGGACAATCTTCAACGAGTTTGCAAATATTTTGAGAGGAAGATGAAGGAGTGGTGTGAGGAGTTGTATTAATAGACGATCTTAGTGCATCCGTGACGGAGCTTTGAAAGAAAATGATACTGCCCTCAATGAGAGGGACATGAGATAGGTGAAAAAGGCCGGCTCCAGTCCAAAAAAGGAGAAAAAATGTATGAAAATGAACTGCAAGGATGTGAGACATGATGATGGTGATGATCCTTGTGAGAGATCTATTTCCTGAATAAATTGATCGCTTTGATAGTTTGAGAGGCTCGCTTCTTGGGTATCATGTTTTTCTATTATTACATACTCATAGTATTCTATTACATTGCATGTATAGTGAGAATGGAATGGGAAACCCAAAGAACGACCCACCGTTCTAGTTAATACTTAGTAAAAGCGTGCGATGCCAATATGGCAAGAGGGGAATAATTATCATGTATCACTACTTGGTACTTAGGTATTTCGTCAAATATAAATAAAAGGAGGAAAACTTGAAATACTCAATAATAAATTCCCCATTCACGACGACGACAACTACAAGAACAACCTTTCAAATTCCCTATTAATTTCTTATTTGTCATCGCGAAATGGCAATTCATTTCTTTAGCTATAGACTTCATGTTAGAACACTGGAACACTCACATCACAATCCTCCTTCATCAAAATGACAAAGAAGCACCTAGAAGATCCCTTCAAACATATAATTTGACCCGGTCCACCCTAGACCACTAGGCTTCAAAAAACGAACTTTTACCAAATGTCATAGTATATGGATCCTATCTCGAAATTGGAGACAGTGGAAAGTTCAAGTTCAATCCTCGCAACCTTTTTAAATAATACTAGAGATAATAATTATTGGAGTAAGGGGAAGGGATTCTTATTATGTTGAATAGATAGTGAGTTTCTCTCTTAGGTGTAGAGTAGGAGGGGAGGGATTCGGAGTGGATCGCTTGTAATCATGGCAATTACTTTAGACCCTTGTACAGGAGCATGCGAGTCCAAAGGCAATACCCAATTCAATTTAGTTTGAGTGACAGAGGTTGCGAGGATGGAATTTCTATCTTCCATTTTGTCCGTCTCCACTTTGGAGATAAAAAGAGAAATAGGAGGATTAGGTCCAGGTTTGGCCGGGAGTAGTCCGGGCAGATAGTGCTCACATCAAAGGAGTGAGAAAACAGTGATTATAAGAATGACTACGTTACCTGCTTCTCTTGGTGTGACCGGCTTCTCGAAGACGAAGGATACGAAAAGAGGTAAGGAAAGCACAGTTAATTCACTCCACTGGAACACACTCACCACAAAAACACGAAGGAATCAAGAGTAAGGAATCAAGGATTTGATGATCTTTATATTCGATGAATAACAATTTAAAAAACGACTACAATGATTTTTCGCAAAGCTCTTTGAGCAATAACTCCATGCGCTGCGGCTGCTGATTTCTAGTAAGAATTACTCAACTGTTCACTAACGTAACAAATAACGTCTCTCATTTATCCCGTAGCGACTAGCAAGGTCTAGAAGCAACCCTCTCTCCCTCTCTATGGCTAGATTTGGTAACTACTATGTAGTATAGAAAAAAAATCATTAAGAAGAAAATAATTCTAGAAAGAAGAAGGCAGAGAAGGCCTAGGCCGGTACTTGCTATTCCTCTCCTTCCAGGGGTACCAAAAGCTTTCATACAGAAAGCTTTTCGCGGCCTCTTCCTAATCTCCTATTGGTCAGAGTGTGGAGGAGTATTGCTATGACTAAGAATCAGAGAATCTTCCAGAAGATTCCAGAACGACTCATAGATGGCAATACTAACAGAAACCAAAGAAATTATAAGATGTAAATACATGACGTCATCCCTAACTCTCTCAGTAGCTGTTAGAGTCATCTATACGTAGAATCAGGCATTTAGTAAAAAGAACAGCGACATCTACGAGTCACTTTAGAAATTATTTTCATATAGGAATGTAATGTGACAATCAAATTACTTTATTAATCCATTTGAAATATCGTTTAAAATATGAAAGTAGTCCAAATTGAATATTAAGGATTTTATTGAGAGAATAAATATAGTTTGATGCATATTAGAGAGAAGCTTACATTAAAGTCATTATGTAATCAATAATATATTGTCTCCAGGGAAGTAAGTCGAGGGAGGATGAGGCAAGCTACATGCCTTTTTAGCATATAATCCTCTTACTTCCGGACTTTACTCAGCACTTGTAAGTTCTGAGGAAAGAAATATAAGTTTTTGTTGTTGTACATAAGGAGTGTAATACTAAGTAATAATGGATAGAATAGAAACTTAATACGGAGTATCCTAATACAAAATTGTATTGTTGTAGTCCTATTTTGGAAGTACATAATGTCTTATATAGCTGTTTCAACAACAAGATCTAGACAACGATTCAAATACTTTAATATACATACAGTACTACATATTATTATATTTATATGATACTAGGAAAGGGTTACCCGGCGTTGCTGGGCCAAGGAGGGAGCGGGACATTACATTGGCAATGGTCAAATTAATGGAAAAATAATTATATATACAGAATTATTCTATTATACTAATAATTTAATTATAATATGAATGTTTGGTTTTGTGGAGATAAATCCTGATGGTTCTAATTATCTTGCTGTGATAACAACGATGAAGCGGAAATGGTCTATATTTTATAGAACATATACTAATCACACCATATCAATCCAGTTAGGTAAGGTAATCCACAAAGTCTCATCAAAGCACAACAAAATACTCTTACTGGATCTTGTAGCCTTAATAGCATCATTATAAATTTATTTAAAAAAATATTATGCTATAAACTCCAAATGACATACTAACATATGTATATCCATCAACAAAATTGTCTAGATGGGAAGTCCATTTTTTTATTTTTGTCAAAAAATTGCCCAGTCGAAATTTGGGAAATAAATCACAAAACACTTTTTTACACTAACTTTGCAAAAAAAATAGTTAATAACATTGATTGGCGTTGTAAAAAGGTACACAAAAACTACCAATATTTTTTCTGTACTTGCAAAAACAAAAAAGTTATGGATAATCATGTTCTCGAAAAAATATCGAGCAATAACTGCTTCATTTTTACAAATATTGCAAAAATTATTAAATTAAATTTTTTGGAAATTAAAAACAATCTATTGGATCAATTTATGGCCTTTGAAAATTGACATTTTTCTACAAACTTAATTTTTTTATGGATCCAATATTTCGTTGGAAGTAATTTTTTTTTTTGCACCTGAAAGAATGAATTTTTTTTCTTTTTTTTTTTGCACGTTGTTTTTTTTATTTATAACTCAACCCCCCTATCTACTCTCCTTGAGCTAGAAAAACGGGTTTTGTATTTTGGGTATAACATAAGCCCCCTTCAAAAATTGGCATTCCCGTTTTTCCCTGACCAGGTTCAAAAGAGGCACCCATGCAAAATTTCAGCCTCCTAAGTTCAACAGTGTGGGTAAGCATAAAGGAAACAGACACAAACCCTTAATTTTTGTACAAATGAATTGAAGCTAATAATCAAATTTATCTTTGACCACAAAATCCAAAATGTATCTCAGTTTTTCTTTCAGTCGTCTAAATTCTGAAATCTCTGGAATTTTACATAGTTATTCGGGACTATTATTGTTCAGTCATTTTTTACCCTTGAAACAATCACCAAATTAAAAGTAGGATTAATAAAACTTATGTAAAATTGTTTTTTTAGGATTAAAAAGTGATTTTAATGATTCTGTATCTTTTTCTGAACTCGATATATTTCCGTTTTAGGCTGAAAAATGATAAAAACGACACTCTTCTTTAGATCTCCAGGGTGTTTTGTTCAATTTTATATTATTTAAGTGATTTCATTTTTATGAGATGTACTGGCAAATAGGCAACATTATCATCATATTGTTTACGATTTTAATACCAGTTTCATGACGTCATGCCCCGTAATGAAAAATAATATGTAATATCATAATATAATAGCGTGCATTGCCCAAATTCAAATGAAATATTAAATAAATAAGAATTATAATAAGGAATAAATACTGTCAGTTTGTTTGACCGATCACGGTGCTACTGAGTCTACTTTGTATGTTCTATAATTGGCGTGCATTTATTTCAGCATGTCTCTTTTCACCAACATTTATTTTTTCAATGTGTATATTTTTAGCATTTTTTTTTAACAATATAATATGTTATTAATATACACTGTAAGATAAGATTAATAGTACATTGAATATTCTATCTCAGCTAAAAATATGATGATTGAATCAAATCCTACGTTGGCGTTAGTAATTTTAATTTGCACCTATCAAGATCACAGAAGAGCAGCAGCATGTGTACATTTATTAGTTACTATCTTAGTTATTACTTAATTATCATAAGGCATGGAGAAAGAGAAGGACTGAAGACAGCTGTTGGCTGTAGGCCTCAAATTCAACTCCTTTAATATTTCTATTCCATTGACTTAATTGTTTGTTATTATTCTCCTATTATGACTTCTTAAATAAAAATGAAAAGTGGTTGATCGGTCTAAATAAAATAAAAATACTACATTCATCTCAGTCTGGTTTAGTAAAATTTGTCAGTCTTGGGACCGCTCCTAATTGATCTCTTATGGTAACTACAAGAGCTGAAGTGATATTGTTACAGAAGGGCTAGAAGGATTATATTTTGGGGAGGGCTTTTTTTTTTTTCAAATTTTCCATAGTTAATCACAGAAAATTATTTTTTTGGAGAAATTTTTTGAAAAAAAATACACAAATGAACTTTTACGTATTAACTTTTTTGAAAAAAAAATCAAAAATTCATAGTTATTCACCAAAAATGATTTTTTTTCCGAAAATGAAATTTCAAATATTAAACTTTTTTGAACAAAAAATTCTAAAATATTCAGCTATTTACAAACATTTCAAATGTTACATTTTTGGGAAAAAAAACGCAAAATTCCACAGCTAAGTACAAAAATTAAACTTTCTAGAATAAAAATTAAAAATTTAAATATCAAATATTAAACTTTTTGCAAAACAAAATCAAAAATTTACAACTATTCACAAAAAATAAAATTACAAATAATAAATTTTTTCCAAAAAAATTTTCAAACATTTAATTTTTTGGTCTTCTGCATAATTTGCACGAACGACGAAGAAAATTTATTGTAAGAAGCGAAAATTCCTAAATTGGGGGGGGAGGGGTACAGCCCACCCCTGTCGACCCCCTGAGTTTCTAGCTATATACCTTCAGCAGTTCAACATAACTTCTTTCATACAAGAAACAAAGTAGTAGAATTGAAGATTGACATCCGATTAATTCCTCCCTATATCATTAGTGTATACGGAGTGGGATTTCCTTCATCTCTTAGCCGCTTGAAGCTTATCTAATGAAACGTCATAACAGCTAAGCTGCTCTTCTCCCCAACGTTGTTCAAATTTCTGCTTCTTTTATTATAATCAGAGTTTGATTGGTTGCATTAGAATGAGCTCTTGTTTTGTTGTGAATAATTCTCAACTTTTACATAATACAACAGAATTTTTGCCCACAGGCTGAAACCCACATTTATTATTGTTATTTAAGCCATAAAACACGAATATGGCCATTAAAACCTTCAATTCATGAAGCTTTGGCCTTGAAAGTCTTTTTAAATTCAAGTTTTTGGGGTATAACTAAGATTCAGTGCCATATTTCGACATGAAAAAACGATATATATGGAAATAATGATGGATAAAAACATTTCAGTATTTAAAAAATGAATTATTTATTACGGTATCCTGATTAATTTGAATAAAAAATGTATATAACCACCAAAAAATCAAGTAAAATGAAGGACGCTAATTTATTTTTTATTTTTTCTTCAAATGGTTTATATCATAGCTGAACTTATAGAATAGACGTTATATTCCTATTTTTTTTTAAATTGTCTTTGAAAAAGGTCGATTTTGATTGATTTATGGTCAATTAAGTTTATATTATTTATTAAAAAATTTAAATATAATAAGCTAGTTAGATTGCATGAATATGGATTACAATAATATTCCGACTTTTTTGAACCATGTAAATAAATAATACTTCTAGTTAATAATATAGTCATTGTTATATCAATTCTCAAATAATACAATGAATAAAAAATTATATTCAATATTATATGTTACTATATTATGCCGTACATAATTTGGAAGAAAAAGTAAAAAGAGTTGTTATAATTACATAATTTATATGTAAAGGAATGAAAACAAGATAATATATGCTTCATATTCAAATTAATTGATTAGTATTTACTTACTGTGAATAATTGTATGCATATATATCAGTGAAGCTGGCATCTAAAATGTCTAAAATTATAGCAGATTCATGTTGTTAAGTCTGACTCTGAGGGGAAATTATAAGAGCAGAACCCTTTTCCATTGGCTTAAAAAGGAGGCAAATTGTTCCTTAATTTTTAAATGCTCAGTTTATTTGTATATTATTTTCTATGAATATATATAATTTGATAACTAATTAAGTATTTGATTCAGTCTTACTTTATTTATTTAGAGTTGTACGTTATTAGTTCATATTTTCTCTTTAGATGGCATGCATGATATCAGACCCTTCTATTCTAAGAAGGCTCTAATATGACTCATGCAATCTTTCCCACTTTCAAAAATATGTTATATCATGTACAAGGATTGGATATATTAGGGCGGTGCTTAAATTTGGAATTGTTTTTCTCAAACTTTTAGGAGAAGTTATAGTTCTAAATGACCCTTTTAATGAAGGAGTGTGTATAGCCCCATTGAGTAATGTTTTTAATTAAATTTCACAATTTACTGAAAAATAACATTCTTATATAGTGAGTTTTCAGGTGACGTCACAATGCATAGACAGAGACATCAAAGAGAAGGATTATTAGTTCTAATTAGAGTTGACGTTTTCTGTAAGGAATAAAAGAGTGCGAGGAGAAGGTGGGAGTGAGACATATGGTACTTCTGAATTAAAATCCTTGTTACTATCAGCTCCCTGTTATATGATTTTGGAGGGAGGAAATGAATTACTGCTACTTTTAAAATAGCATTATTGGAAGAAAAATATTATGACTATATTTCAATTCATATATATTTATTTTATTATGCATTTTAAAATCAATTTACAACAAAGAAAGGCGGGAATTCTTCTTTTAGAGGGAGATGTTAACAGTCCCACGACTTATCAAAGAGTAATCTTCTATATTATTAGATCAAAGTTTATCGCCTAAAATACAAGGGACCTGAGACGAATAATGAGATTGCATTTAACGACGGAATAAATAAATATCCTTGAATTAGAGATTTCGATCTTGAAAAGGCGCAGATGATAATAAAAATAACAAAAATGATTAGGATGTAGACATTAAAAGTCAAACACCAGGAATATGAGTAATATGTGCCAATATCAAGAGCAATGAAGACTTTGTCTATCGGACCATAGACAAGAAATAAAAGACTTGGTTGTATTTAACAACAAAGTCATTGATCTCACCTTCATTTTACTTTTCTTATATAGTATGAACAAGTCACATAAATGAGAGGACACGACATAAATATGCGAGTCTATACATTATGTATTTTATATTATGATAAGCTTACATGGCCTAAAAGAATGACTATTAATATAAAAGAGGAAGAAAACATTAGTTACATACTAAAGTGAGAGTTGATACGTCAATAAATATTATATTGAAGCTTCTCTGCTTCTCTACTCATAAAATCAATGTTATTACAGGGGCGTCTGGAGGATTATATATATATATATACTTTTTTTTGGGGTGGAGGAGAGGGAGTTTGGTTTTTTGATTTTTTTTCAAAAAATAATAAATGAAAAATTAAATTTAAAATGGTAAACTTTTGAGGGAAACATTTCGAGAATTCACAGTTGTTGACAAAAAATTTAAATTATGAAAATTTTTGGAGAAAAATTTCAAAAATTCATAGCTATTCATGGAAGATTAAATTTTTTGGAAAAAAATTGAAAAATTAAATTTTTGGAGTTTGTCTTTATTAAAAAATTATACATATTAAAATTCAAATATGAAACTTTATAGTAGAAAGCAAAAATTCCTTAATTTGGGGGTGGGTGGGTACATCCCCTCCAGACAAACCCCTACAGACGTCCTTGTATTATAACAAGGTTAGTCCGCAACTATTTTCAGTTATCACAAAAAGTTTATAGATAACGTCATTGGCAGAGTTGGCAGCGCACCAAATTTTTTTCTTCCGTTCTTCCGTAAAAAATTTCGAAAATAACATCAAAAATTATAATTTTTTGAAAAATGAAAAAAAATTTTACAACAATGAAATTTCGAATATTGATTTTTTGCAACCAAAAATTCAAAAATCCACAGCTATTCACAAAAAAAAATTCAAAAAAATGTCAAAAATCATAGCTATTTACAGAAAATTTAAAATATTTTATTTGTTTCTCTGCTGCATAATTTGACCGAATTACGAAACAAATTGTTATAAAAGGCTAACATTCCTTAGTTGGGATGGAGGGGCTACAACCACTCCAGCCAAGCCCTTGCGGACGCCCTTGTATCCGTACTTCCGTACTGTATCAAATTAATCATTACGAATCATAAATAGTATGTAAAAAAATATTCAAAAAGACTTCAAATAACAATCATAATAATAAAAAAATAACATTTTTCCTGCATAATCTTCTAATAAATTTATAATTATAAATTGATAATAATCGGATTTTCCGATGAGTCTGTCAGAAAAAAATTTATTTTATTATTTGAGAGATTGTGTGTGTGTATGTAGATGTCCTTTATAGGTTCCCATAGCATTGAACCTAGGAGGCTGAAATTTTGCATGGGTCCTTCTTTAGAGCTTGGATAGGCTAAAACGGGGGTGTTGATTTTTGGGGAGCTCATTAAGGGGGGCTTATACTAACCAAATCCAAAAACCGTTTTTTGCAGCTCAAGGAGACTAGATAGGGGGGGGTTGAGTTAATTATCAATAAGTGATTGGCGTTTCAAAAAACAACTATACTGAAGTGTTAAAGGATAATATTTCCCTTTTAATCTGCCCCCCTTCTTATTATTACTATGATTCCTTAAGATGTGATATGTATATATGTGAAGTACTTCCTTTGTCATTCTTGGGATAAATAGCCGTGACTTGTATGGATGTATCAGAGTAATGTTGATTAATGTATCTAATAAGAATATACATGTGTTCCTATTAAACCAATCCTTGCATTATTCCCCCACGTCTTCTCTTCGTTTCTCTCGGTCGTCCTGGATTCCTGGTACTAAATAGATTGTGTCTCTCAACCTCGTCATATACATAACATATACGAATAACTACTTTTTCTAAATGTATTCACAATCAAAAAAGTTATGGACTAAAAAAAAATCCGTGAAAATTGAAATTTCGTTTATTTCATCCGCAAAAAAATGAACTGCCGAAGGAATATGGGATTAGTAAATGAAATAAAGTTTGTAGAAATTTGTCTGGAGATTCGTTTGCATATAAGTTTGCCAAATAAAAATTAATGTTTAACTGAAATATCAGTAATTTTCTGAATATTTTTTTTTCATTTTTCTCTCTTTTTTTTCTATTTTTTCATCAAACGTCAATTTTCAGTTTTTTAAGAAGAAATACCAAAAGACGATGCTTTTTACTCAAAAAAATGCCGACGCAACGTCTAGTATTGTTTTTTCAACAACTTTATTCCTCATAACTTTTTTGTTTCTTTGCAAGACCGAAAAAAAATATTGGTAGTCTTTGGTTTCTTTTACAATTCCAATAAATGCTATTAAATATTTTTTTTGTAAAATTAGTTCAAAAAAGTATATTTAGGTATGTTATTTCAAGTTTATAACACATTATTTAAAATTTATAAAAATTCAAAAATCCACATAAATATTTCAAATATTACATTTTTCGAAAAAAATGTGAAATATTATTTGGAGAAAAATTTAAAACTTCATAGCTATTCACAGAAAAATCAAATTTTTAGTTAAAAGAATTTGAAAAATTATATAAAAATTTTTTTGGAAAAATAATTAGAAAAATTAAATACAATTTCTAATATTAGATTTTCTAGTTAAAGGCTAAAATTTCTGTATTTTGGGGGCGGGGGCTATAGCCCTCTACCCCACCTCCTGGCGGACGACCCTATATATCCATGATTCCAAGCGGTATCCCCACTCCATGGGAATTGAATAAAAAAATTGTCCATATGCTCAATAGAACTAAAAAATAATTGAAATAGTCCTACTTAATAGAGAAGAAAAGATTGGAAAGTGGAAGAGTTCATTAACCCATTAAGGCCAAGAGTACATTTTTCTGCATCGCTATTTAAACCAGTTCATATATTGAATGTCTCAATATCTTTAATTGATCTTTTGTTTTTGCTAAGGATGTTTATTACGAACTGGATCACGGGTTCTTACTTTTGTAGAATGTATTGAACCCCAGAGGCCGAATCACGGAACATAGATTAAGAACCACATATCTTGATAATGCTTTATTAATACATTTTTTAGATATTATTTTTAACAAGAATATTCGTAGTTTTATTATTAATAAGAACAAGTTCAAAAATGGTGTGCTTGACAATTGTAACTTAGTGTAACTACATTTTTGATAGACTCTTTTTTAATGTTATAGTATATATTATTAGAGGAATAAAAATGGGATTTATGTGAACATTTTGAGACTTAAAGATCCATTTTTTAATTAATTTATAAAAAACAGCGTATGCAAACAGCCTGGACGGTACTTTTTTCCAGTCATGAATGAATATATTGATCAACTAAGGGCTCAGGGGCTACATTAACGATTAAGAGAGCTCAGACACACACCTATTTATAGTATTCATTTTGTTGAAATTCTATTGTTAATTAATAAATGTTATCTTGTTGAAGATTAAAATTCAAAGTGTTTAGATTTTAATGTACCACTCGATGATTATGCCCATACAATTCAGGCTACAGACACTCCAGTTCGCCTCCTGCAAATGCCCCTGAGTTATGTACCACCTGTAAAATATTCTTTCAAAATCTCAAGTACCTCTTATCTACAAGATAGTGATGCCCAGTGATGAAAATAATATTATAATGAAAAGGGTGTCCGGCTTTTCCTAGTTGCTTCATGCATTTTTCTTTCTTTTTTGAAAGCTATTGCCATTATCCTTATAATTCTTGACGAGAGAACATATAACTTATAAGTATAAAGTAATCACTTGCGTGTGAAAAACAAAAAGTAACACTGAGGATTTGTTGTAGAGTTGTGGGGGTCAGTCCGTATTGGACTTGTAGTAGAATTGAGATTAAACATAGTTGTAATTCCTGTCTATATGATTGCTAGAGACGGCTGGGGTGTGTTTTTATTTTCTTCATCTCATAGCTGCTTCCAGCTAATTTAATTAAAGGGCATGTTACTTTTCTCTCAAAATCAGGGACTTACTCTTTTAAATCCTCCCAAAAACATCCGCGTTAAGTTTGCTTCACTATAGGGACCATATAAGTTTGTACCTCACCTCTTCTTGTTGTGCACAGGTTTTCACTGACCGATTTGACTCTATATTTAAAAACAACCTTTCAATTTTTATGAATTAAAATAAGGTTGGGGCGAGAATAGAAAAAATGGATAATATTTCATAAGAAGAAGTGAGATTTGCACCTCATTTCCTTGTTCCAGTATTAAGTGAAAAGAAGAATATCATATGTTCTAATATAAATCCGAAGACAGCTTAAGAAAACAACGGCAAATTGTGTTTTTTTTTTCATGTCTACATAAGAGGGGAAATAAATATTTATACAAATAACTATATCTATTATTGTCTATTATCGATATTTAAATATATATATATTTAAGTAACTCAATACAATGAGTAGAGATAACATTTTTATAAGGGAAAAAAAGCACGAGGCGGGAGCCAGACATATGGTACACCTGAATTAAGACCCATGTTAATATCAGCTACCTCTTATATGATTTTGAGTTGAAAATGAATTACTTCTATAAATAGGAAAGCCTTCTACATTTAAAATCGTATCCATGCAGGGAAAATATCATAGTTGTGTTGAAATTATCATATAAACTATTTATTAAATAACAATTTATTTCAAAGATAGGCGAAAATACTTACTTTCGAGTAGTGATTTTTAAGCTGTGCTGGGGAGTGGCGGAGTTGCCCAGTGGGAATTAACGGTTGGAGATTATGAATTTCACTCATTTCAATTAACACCAAATTTCTAATCACATCTATTTACAGACTGTTTTAATAGCAAAAACAACCAATATATGAGATATTATAAGACATGCTTGTGTAAAAGTGATAACACTGTTGGGTTAGAAATGTCAGGAGCTCCCGTTGTATATCACCTTAGTGTAACAGAGCTCCGATGATTAAGTCATTACTTATAAGTGTATGAATTCTTATGGTTAATTTATTAGGTGTTTGTGTGTACTAAAAATATTGTATTTTGAGGGTTAAGATTTGTGAATATGCAGGAAAAAGCGATGCAAGTCTGAGACTGGTCACAGCACAACGGCTTTTCCAATGTTGGTGGGAATCAGCGAGGCTTGTAGAGGTGTCAGCGACGTTCTCAAGTACGAAGGCATCACTAACCTCAACATGCTCAAAATTGATCGAAATTTAAATAGGTGAAATTTTGAAGTAGTGGTTCTTCTGTTCGACCGGTCCTTCCCCATAGGTTAAGAACCACTGATTTGCAGAATAGTTATTAATTACTATATACATCGAATTGATAATCTTATCAATGGACAATACCTGAGTATGAAATGACACAAGTTCTAAATGAAGGCCCTTATTTGATATAAATGAAATAAAAAAACCAAAATTCTATGAAATATCTTTATAAAGTTCATGGTACGTAGAGTCTGCTACTTTAAATCATGCAAGAGTCAACTTATGGAATGAAAACAGGTATATGAAAAATAAACAACATCAGTATTTATTTAAAAAAGGGAGCCGTGTGAAATTGCCTTTGTCAAATCAATGATATTAAAAAATAAATAAAAAAATCTAGTAGAATTTAATAAGCTGATTACAAATTTGATATGAGTTTTTCCATATAAAATCGGGTTTTCGCATTTTTTTATTGTTTTTCTAGGTTTGAGATAACTCAAAAAAATAAAAAAAAAGTTAGTTGTATTTTTGCAAAATTTTATGGTGATTCCAAATATGTACTTATATTTGATATGAAACCACCATATTTTAATGGTTTTCATTAAAAGAAATATTGCACCTCGGTTTCTCTATATCTTTTACCCCCAGGGAACTTATTTAAAGCATAAAAAATTAAGAATAAGTTTACAAAAGGGTATTTGGTTCTAGAAGGTCTAGTTAAGCTGGAATATTGATTTGATTTTTATTTTGTCGAAATTTATCGATGTTAAATACTGAATCTTTTTTATGAATAAAGAATCTATTTCCAAATATTAATAGGTAAACAAAGGAATTTTATAAAGGGTTTTTCATTAAGAGCACTTTAACTTTTTTAATAATTAATCATTGTTACTTTCATCTTTCACGAGCACACTCACTAGTGACTTATTTATACTTATATGTTCTGTTTTCAATCATTAAATAATAATAACAATAGCTTTAGAAAAAGGCATGTTTTATAAAGGGTTTTTCATTAAGAGCGCTTCAACTTTTTTTTAATAAATAAAACAGAAACGGTTAAAGACTTGGCCAAATTTATTTTTCTGTAAAAATTATAAACATACACATTTATGTATAAAAATCGATATCCTTAGCGTGACTACCACGGGCACGTTTAAAGAAGTCCAATCGCTGGAACCCAATTTTCCACTACTTTTTCCCATTAATTATAGCAATTTTACATTCGATATTTTCTTTGAGCTCTTCTAACGTCGTCGGTTTATTGGTGTAAACCAATGACTTCACGTGACCCCAAAGAAAACGATATAAAGTTGTTAAATTGCACGATTGAGGTGGCCAATCAACTGGTTTATTTCTCGAAATAACAAGCTCAACAAACTTGCTTTGTAATAAAACGATTGTAATGTTTGCTGTGAGACAAGTGGAACCGCATCGTCTTGTTGAAACCAAATATTTGCTTAGTCCATACATTGCAATTGGTGCAAAAAAAAAAAAAAAAATCAGTTATCATGATATGATAATGATTTTCATTTAGAGTAACGTAGCGATTATCATGATCAACGAAAAATATATGATCCCTTCAGCATGAAGTCTACACCAAACAGTAAATTTCGGGATACAATTATATCTGACCAATAACACAAGTTTTGCTTATTAACAAAACCATTGAGCCAAAAATGGGTCTTCATCTCTAAAGATGAATATGCAATGAAAATCATTATTGCACAGTTATTTTAATAATAAATTTGGATAATTTGCAATGGCTGATAAATTGTATATCGCTCCATGATGAAATGTCTACTAATGAAGTTTCTAAATGTCAAAAGAAGAAAATAAATATGGCGTCATTTTTTCCGTAAAGGAAAAAAAAATTTGATCGTCCCTAATGAAAAAACCTTTATATTATAACTTTTTTATGAATTATTGAATTTTTATATACTCAAACGTTGGGTCAAACCTAGAAAGGGGTAAAAATACTCTAAAATTGAAAATTATCGAAAAACTGATTTTATACGAAAAAACTAAATGCAGATTCGTTCTTAGTTCCTTAAGTACTACTAGAAATAAATATGGAAATTAAAATCTTTTTTTTGTTGAGGGATTTTATACTTTGACTCTCTCATCTTGGAACAAAAATCCAATCTCAAATCCAAAAACAGCATCCTGTATATAAGAAAATCGGGACTGTGAAATTCATAAATCATAGTTTTTATTAAATTATTTAATTCCAATATCAAGCCTATCAATGAACTCCTTTTTAGGTATAGGTTACATTCGACTATTAGAATATAATGAATGGGTGTTTTTTTCATAAAAATATGACAAATGCTTAGATAAACTTATGTTATGTCAGTATAGTAATTTCTCAGTTCTTCTATCCCAATTGTAGTGGGAGTACTTGAGCATTCGCTTGCAGGTTTCTCGTATTATATGTAGTGATAACAATCCAGTGTATAATGGGAATCTTTAAAAAAAAAGAAACCGAAAGACCAATATGCTAACCCTTACAAATTAAAAAAATTATTTGGAAGAGAGAAAAAATAACGCAAAGGATGTTTCATTAGATCAGCAACAATCAACTGTGACAAGGAAGGAAGGAGAAAGGAATATAAACTAGGACATTTGCTAGAGTTACTCGAATGTAGATCCCCCAATTCTACTCTGAGTCTAACAGGGACTTAAAATTAGGACTCTGCAACATATTCTCAGGGTTAACCTCCATCTTTTATGGGCACACACGAACTTTCAATCATGTTTTGAATATAATTGAATCTATTTAGGAAAGAATGTTCACTGCTCAGGAATTAAATAATAATGAAAACTACCAAGGGAAATGAAATTCATTCTTCAGATTACTAATTTAAAAAAAAAAAAAAAAAAAAAAAAAAAAAGCGCACCATCAAAAAAATACACCAAATTTTCATCATTAATTAAAGGGATTAGAAAAGGAGAAACGGTTGTTGGGCGTGCTCATCCTTCTTCTTCTTTTTTATAACATAGCAGTAATTCATTTTTCCATCCCCCCCTAAATCATATAAAAGGCAGTTGATATTAGCAAAGTTCTAAATTCATGTGTACCATCAGAGGCGTCAGCAGGCGGTGGGTTGGATGGGCAGTAGCCCCCCCCCCTTATAAGGGAATTATTGTTTTTTACTAGAAAACTTAATATTTGAAATTTAATTAATCTTTCAAATTCCCCTCCAAAAAAAAAATTATTTAATTATTTAATAACATTGAATTTTTGAAATTTTTTGTAAATAGTTCAGGTCTTTTGAAAAAAAAATTAAAAATCTATTATTAGAAATTTTTCTCCTAAAATTTAATCTTTTATTAATAGCTATAGATTTTAGAAAAAATTCCCCAAAAATTTAATATTTCAAATTAAATTTTTGAAATTTTTTTGTGAACACCTTTGGATTTTTGAAATTGTTTTTAAAATTTTTGAAAAAAAAATTTTTTTATCGACACCCCAGACCGTATGTCTCCCTCCCGCCTTCTCCTCGCGCTCTTTAAAAAAACCGGAGTTACTTAGGGGAAAAGAACCTTATACTTCCTATAACTACGATTATAATCCTATTATTATACATACATACATAATAACTGATATAATAATTATGTATATATAATCGATCGAAATACCATGATCAATATGACTGCTGATGCAATCAAAGTATAGGAAATATTATCATTATTGAATTATAATCTTTAAAAAAATAATACTATAGAGGCTTCTTTATATAATGATGCACCCCTAGAATAGATCATTGAGATTCCCAATTTGTTCCATGACAAAAATATAACACATATTATGTACAGAACAAATGTATTCACTTTTATGTACATAATTACCAACTAGGGTTTCACTCTCGGGATTCCGTTTTTGCAGGATTTCTAGGGGTTGTACCCCTAGATAACCTCAATAGCTAACAACCTCAAAAGATTTTTCGTATCTCGGACAAAAGAACTCTTTGTCTCTATCGACTGCAATACTCCAATTGCTGTTTGAGAGTACGACCAGATACAAAATCCTCTAGGCCCCCATTTCAAAATATAATTTTTAAAAAAATTTCAAAAAAATATAATTTTTTGAGATAAGCTTTGGATTTCTGAAATTTTATTCCAGAAAATTTAATTTTTCGTGAATAACCGTAGATTTTGAAATTTTATTCCTAAAAGTTTAATATTAAAAATTAAATTTATGTTCCGAAAAATTTAATTTTTGAAAACCCCTTGACTGGGATATAATCACAGCGCACTAATTTTAACCTCCGATCTCCAAAGTATGATGTCATATGTTTGATGACATCACAAAATATTTTTGACTTACAAATCTTACAAGGGGAAGTTCAAAAATTGAGAACCCTGCATGATCATGGTGTGTGCAAAGGGTTATGAAAACCTGTTCTATACACACATAAGGTATATATGTGTGTATTTTATTAGTAGGAAAATTGAAATTATCATCCTTTTGGTTCATGGTCCATGGAGGAGATAGAATACAATATTTTACAATTAATAATTTAAATTTTTTTATCATGTTTCTTTTTTAAGGAAAAGATAATTGACTTAATGACCTTTTTAGAAAATATGTACACTTATTTGTTATGTTATTTGTCTCAAACAAATTTCAATTCTGCCTTTTTCAGCTATTAAAAAAAAGTATAAGTATGACCAAAGTCATATAATTTCCTGGATATTGCTTGGTTTGTTTATGACGATATCCAATCCTTTAGGGACTGTTTGATGTACCATAATAGCGACTGGGGCCCCTTCTATTCAGTCAAAACCTCATAGAATTTCAAATTGTGAACACTAAGAGGAAGATAAAATTTATGTTAAAAAATTCAAATTACTCCTTAGCATCATCTCCTTGTGACGTTGCTTTCAGCTGGTATTTTTCAAATTTCATAATATTTTTAGTCATGTCACATTATCATTTAAAATCCTAATACTATGAGGTTTTGTCACAATATATGCGCCTCACATTAGCTGACAAGATGTGACGGACGTTAAATACGTCGTTAATTTTATTATATCACACAAGCTAAAAAAGGGCCTAAATCAGTTGGTAAATAGCCAATTCTTCCAAACTATAGAAATATTGTACTATGACTGTTGGGAATTGATCACAGCCTATTGAAGCTAATTATCATTCAACCAATCAACGTTCAGAACACTGATTAGGAGAAGAAAAGCAGAAACATCGACAATTGTATATTTTTATGTTGGCTAAGTAATGCAGTGTAAATTGGCCAAACTGTCAATATAAATAATATCTTTGTCGTCTAGCCTTTTTTCCTTTTCCAATGTTTACACGAAGTTTTTTCGTTACAAATATACCAACTCTACTTATAAGTTATACATTAAGAAATAGAGGTGAAAAATGTATGATAATGTAAATGTGGTTGCAACCTGACAATTTTTTTATTTATTTGCCAAATATGTAAAAAGTAATAACTTCCAATTCTTCCCACTGATGCAATTAATATTAAATGATGTTTGAGAATTGTGCACGCTTAACAATAACTAATTCTAATTTAACAAATCAGTTCTATGCATATATTTATCATTGGGCATTCCTGTTTAATTTATTTATTTTTCTTGTGCCCAAAGTACAACTTTGAATTTAGAAATAATAAATATATCAAATATCAAAAAAAAATTAAGTTTCTTTGAATAACTGTGTATTTTTGAAAATTTTCTCTAAAACATTTTATATTAGCAAATTAATTTTTGATATTTTCTTACAAATTTTATTTTTATTTTTTATAAACAGCTGTGGATTTTTTGAAATAGTTTTTCAAAAAATTTAATTTTTTCCGAATAATTGTAAATTTAAAAAAAAAATTAATATCAAATTGTATCTTTTAAATTTCGAAAAATTTAATATTTTAAATTTATGTATATACATTTTTTTTTTCCCAAAAAATAGGCCCCCTTAAATATAATCCTGTGGACGCCCCTGATAGCAACATGGTATTTTTTAACTATTATTCAAAATATTATAGAATCGGCATTGGGATTTTTTTTTTTAATCGTCCCATAACTAGCAAATATAACGTTCTACGCGCGTGCGTTCCCCAGTGCACACAGCAACTACCTAAGAAGACAATATAATTCTATTAATAAATAACAATAAATAAACTACTTTGTTGTAACCAAATGCAAAAAAATGTTGTTCTTAGTTATATTTATTGCATACTCATTAAATATATTTTCCTTTAATATAAAAAAAAAAGAGGAAAGGCTTTGTGATTCTCTCTCTCTCTTTCTATCTCTGCCCCTTCCCTTGTACAAACTTATCTATTTTGTACTTAACATCAAATTAGGAAGATTTGTTTGTTTGTTAAAAGCGTGTTTCAATGTCGGGATGTACTTAATATCTTATTGTAACATAAAAAAATAATAATATAAGCTCATAGTGACTTATTTTAAGTTATATAACTAACTCCTAAGGAAGAAAAGGAGAAAACAAAAGTACAAAATAAGCGAGGGAGTTATTATAGATTTATGATATCTAAGATAGAAGGAGAAACCATGTGACAAAAACACGTTATCAAATTCTACAAATAAAATAAATGGAAAAAGTGGGAAACGATGTGCGCCATCATCATTATTCAATAATAAATATATATTTTTTTTGTATAAAGGAGTTGTTGTTGTCTGAGTATATGACTCACACAACCTTCCCATTTCTAAATGTTATGTACATGGAAATATTAGGGTGGTGCTTAAATTTGGAATTGTTTTTTTCAAACTTTTAGGAGAAGTTATAGTTCTAAATGACCCTTTTAATGAAGGAGTAATGTTTTTAATTAAATTTCACAACTTACTGAAAAAATAACATTCTTATAAAGTGAGTTTTCAGGTGACGTCACAATGCATAGACAGAGACATCAAAGAGAAGGTTTATTAGTTCTAATTAGAGTTGACATTTTCTGTAAGGAATAAAAGAGTGCGAGGAGAAGGTGGGAGTGAGACATATGGTACTTCTGAATTAAAATCCTTGTTACTATCAGCTCCCTGTTATATGATTTTGGAGGGAGGAAATGAATTACTGCTACTTTTAAAATAGCATTATTGGAAGAAAAATATTATGACTGTATTTCAATTCATATATATTTATTCTATTATGCATTTTAAAATCAATTTACAACAAAGAAAGGCGGGAATTCTTCTTTTAGAGGGAGATGTTAAGAGCAGGAGAACCTATCAAATAATAAATGAAATAGAAGAAAAAGCACATACAACAACCGTTTTTCCTTTTCTAATTCTTAAAAGTAGCTTTTTCGTTGCAAAAATGTCAACACTAGTTATAATAAAGCAAGGTTGTATGTCTGGATGTTTACGAATGCCTCTTTTTTTAAGTGTATCTTAGAACTACTGGACAATTTGAAAGAAAATGGGGTATTGGATACATATATTGAGATGTAAATCCTAAGCATATTTTAGCATGCACAAGCTGTTATCATTATTCTTTTACTCTAGAGGAGAGAATATATAAGTATTGAGTGGTTACGTGGGAGTGAGCTCATGAAAAACGGGGAGTAACACTGAGGGTTTCTTGTAGGGAGATAATCTTCTATTTTGTTAAAGTAAAGTTTGTCTGATCGCCGATGCCTAATAACTATGAGTAAAATTTAGTCCATACTCTCTAGTTGGGTGATGCCATCTCTTCATTATGGAACCTATGGAAAAACGTTCTATTAACAATAATCTAGTCAAAATAGAGCAATTTGTAATGAAAAACTATTTTAGATGAACCAACAATCTTTTAAAATTTTTATTTAAAGTTTTCCTCGATAATGATTATTTTTTTATGGAAATGACAAATAAATTACTGTTGTACTGCGTATAATCCGTAATTTTTTTTTGTTCCATACTATGTATAAATGTTTTCAATGACGTCATAAATTGAATTATTGCATAGAATGTACAAACTTTCAATAAATCATGACTAAACTATCAACTGCCTTCAGTTTTCATTTTTTTTATAAAAACTGGACACTTGCCTTTGATAAACAGCTGTACTTGACTATAATCAAAGTAATATGTACTGAAAATCCCTCCTAATGGAAAATATCTTAGTCTTTCTTTTTTAATAGTTCATTTTTATCTACTAAATTAAGATCAGGAGCGTCCCCAGAATTATTCTTGTAGCGGGGGAGAATGCGCAACTATTCACATAAAATTGAATCTTTCAGAAAAAAATTTCATATGTAAAATTTTTTCGGAAAAAAAAAAATCCATAGCTTTACACAGAAAATTACAAATATTAAATATTTTGGAAAAAAATACAATATTTGGAATGTCATTTTTGTAATTGATTTTTGGGAAAAAAATTCATAATTAAATTGTGAATATTATATTACAAAGAGAAAATTAAAGTTTGAGGAACATATTTCAAAAATCCATCGTTACTTACCAAAAATTAATTTTTTTTAGAACATATTTAAAAAATCCATAGTTACTCGCAGGAAATTTATATTTTTTGGAAAAAAATTGCAAAAAGAAAATTTCAAATATTAAATTTTTGGAAAAATTTCAAAAATCCACAGTTATTCGCAAAAAAAGTTATACTTTATGTGAAAAAAATCCATAAAATTAATAAAAAACTCAAAAATCCACAGTACTATTTGCAAAAAAAAATTATACTTTTTATAAAAAAATCCATAAAATTAACAAAAAATTCAAAAATCCATAGCAATTCATAAAAAATAAAAAGCCCATAGTTATTAAAAAAAAGTTGGAAAAAATTCCAAAAATCCATTGCAATTCACAAAAAAAATTTTTTTTTGCTCTGTTGCGTAATTTTACGGAATGACAAAAAAAATTATAGTAAATTGGAAAACTTCCTTAATATCCGGGGTGTTACTAATACCCCTAGCCTATCCATGCAGGCACATCTGTATGAGTTAGACATTAGCCCCGATACTACTGCCCTTTCAAATAAAATCGATCAATTTCTCATTCTTTTTTTGTGACGATCAATTTTGTCTACTTTAAGTTAAATTTGCGGTAGAGTTAATAAGAATATTTAGTTCATAGAAATTGACGATGATTTGACAAAGAATACAAATGTAATTAATGCACATTCAATTTTAATAAAAATATTCTAGCTTGTTTTAATGTTTACCAAACATCTTTTGTTTTATCGGGGGGGAAATGCGCCCTATACGCGGTACCACCATACTTTATTAGTCCTTTTTTCATAGCTAAAATATTTTTAGGCGAAAACTTTTTATACACTTTTGATAGACTTTGTATTCGTCTAAAATAGTTATCAATTACAAATTGCTCCATTTGGACTTAAATGATCTATTTTGTTTGTTTCTTCACAAAAATGCTCAAATTTAGAAACATGGAAACTCAAATTTTATACATATTTCTTCATTTTTTGTATCAAAAGCGCCATTATTAGACTATATCTTCTCAACATTTCAAAATAAATCCTAATTTAAGAGCCAGTCTAATATCCTTACATATTTTTTGACACAGAGAGGTTTTTTTCGTACTATTCGTCAACTAGCTCAAACCAGTTGGTAAGTCAATGCAATTTTTTTGCTCAGACTCCACCTTGTATCTAAAAAAAAACAACCTCCCTCGTACGTCCAGACAGTCATATCTCAAGATAACACTTTACATATATACACAGTACCTAATTACTTATTAGTTATCTCTCATCCAACCAATGAATAACGAGATTAGTTGGTATTAGTACATTAATTTTCTAATATAATAATATGTACTTTATAAGTTATACTTCCTCTGAAGAAAAGCCTATTACTGCCTGATAAGTCCTCTTGCTTCTTTGGAAATTATCATACAGCATTATGATAAATATTTTTAATAGATTCACATTTTATTCTATTCTTGGATCATAATATTTATTGATTATTTCTTCCTTTAGAGGGGAAAGACACGCTAGAGTATGTCTTATTATAATATATATATTTTGGAAGGAGGAAAGAAAACAATCTTTAACAATTTTTCAAATGAATAATCCTTAAAACATCGATCCGTCAATATTTTAAATAGTAATATGTTTCAGGACAAAAGTACATTATTCAGCTAGCATATAGAGGGGGGGGGGATTAACGCTGCGCCTGACGTCATTATGTATTATTATAAATAATACATAATGATATGGTATCCTGTTAGCCCACATAAGTTGCAATATTTACATTATGTACTATTTAGGGGAGACGGATTCGTTTTGTTTTTTCTTCCTCCATACGTGAGGAATGAGGACTTTTTTAGTCCTTGCTATGTATAAATGAAAAATAGTATATGTTTTGCAATTTCTATAAGCATGGTAGGTATGGGGGTATCCATTGTTCATGTATTGCAGGGTGAGTGTGTTTCTAATTTATTGTTCTATTATTTATTTTTTACAAGAAGGCATAGACCATGGCATAAATATGTAGTTTAATATGGCTCATTCCTCAAAAAAAAAAAAAATATATATATGTATAAATATGTATTTTGCAAAAAAGGCTTGTCGTTCATAAGGACGTGATACGGTCCCCTTTTTTATTCTTCTTCTACGACCGCCGTCGTCATCATGATCGAGCGAGTGAGCGAGAGAGGAAAAGAGAGAGGGACCGTCTATGCAACCTTAGAAAATGTTGAATTCATCCTTTTTTTTTTACTTTGGACTATTCCCGGAACCTGTTTTAATAGAGAAGAACTGCGGGGCGCCACTATGGACGAGCTCATGTATACAAAGAAGGGAAGGAACGATATGTAGTTATTATATAAAAGAGAAGGAGAATAGTGATGCTCTGAGAGAAAAGGTCATCTTTTATGACTCTATTAGAAGTATGGGCTTGTGAGTCGTTTGCTATCACTATTGTATTATGATTATTATTCTTTTTGGTAGGAGGCGCACTCGACAGCTTTATATTTATATAATATATATATCAATGCAAGAGCGCTTGGTGAGTGAGAAAGGAAGGAATGAGGGCGTGCGGGGATTGTAAGGGAGAGAAGGAGGAGGATGAAAAAACAGCTTTTTTTAAGGAGAAACGTCTACTACACGTACATACATACTTGGTTATTATTTATACTGTATATACATGGATAGTTGGAAGAAAAGAGAGAGAGAGAGAGAGAGAGAGAGAGAAGAAGGAAAAAGGAAAAAGAAGAAGGTTGAAGTTAGTTGAAGAAGTAAAAAGTAAAAGAAGAAGAAGAAATAAATAAATAAAAATTACTAGTAGAATAACTAAGAAGAGAGGGTTTCCTTTTTAACGAAAAAAAATAGAAATAAAATCCACTACGGATCAACTGTCTCTGACTATCTTGGTTGGTTCCTAGGTGAATTACTCACTATTAGACTTCCATTACTGTTTAGTGGTATTCCTAGAAGAAGAGCAAGACTCTGAAATCCAATTTGTTATCGATTCTATAATAATAATATATATATGTAAAAAGTGATCATATCCGTGGATGGGAAAGGAATCTATCTTCTGGTCGTGACTGTGTTGTAGTTGTTGTTGTTGTTGTGGTGGTTCTAGTTGAGTTTGTGGTTCTTTGCTGTGGGAGTTCTCTGCTCTTGATTTCGCGATGAGAAATTGTCTGGAGGCCTTCAATGCTGCTTGAAGAGGAGGAAAAGTGTTATACCCAGAGCGAGACATGTCCACGGTTCGATCCATGGATATCCGAGGTGGTGGCGGTGGGAGTGGGAGCGGTGGAGGGGGGTCACCCTCACTGGGTCCTCCCAACAGTGCTGGCCCCAATAGTGCCGTTGCTACGGGTAGCGGTGGACCCTCGCCGCATCCATCACTCTATGGACGACTCAGTCATCCGAGGTAAGCATATCCAACATCCCATACAGCCTTCCTTCATCACGGCGTAGAGTCTATCTTTGATATACAACTACTCAGCCTTAGTAGTTGAGGGTCCGAGTTCGTGCCTCTTTAGAGTCGTTTGACTAATCCGTGGCATTGCGCATCCCTTAAGAACCGATAATCACTGCATGAATCCTGAACACCGTCGAATTTCACGGAGGACGCACTTTTTATTTGACTAAGAATCTCGAAAGTCTCGCATTGAGTTGCCTAGACCTAACACTTCTAAATCCTGTCACTATCTGACAAAGCATAGCCCACCCAAAAACGTGCCTCCCATTTATTTATAGAGTACAATCATTTATCTAACTTGGTCCTAAGTCTCGGCTGATCCATGGTTTGCCCCATATATATTCCATTGGATTTTGAAGTAAATCCAATGGAATTCAAGGATTCACTTCTAAAATCCAGTCACTATCCGACAAAGTATAGACATCCAATAACTTGCCCCCATTTTATTGAGTAAAAACCTATCATCACACTTGGCCTAAGTCTTAGCTAGTCCATTGTTTGCCATCTATACATTCCTTGGATTTTGAAGTAAACGGTTTCACTCCTTAAATCCAGTTACTATCTGACAAAGCACAGCCCACCCAAAAATATACCCCCTACTTGATTGATTAAAAACCTATTTAACATGACCCCAGTCTTTACTGGTCCATGGGTTGCTATATGGGATTTTTGAAATAAAGAGTGTGGAATTCAGGGATCCCCTTGATATCCGCCTAACTTTCCAACTCAGTAACTCTCTGCCACGAAAATAGCCATTTAAAAGAGCCTAGAATTCAAGTCTATCCATGTACCTTTATAAAAATACAAAATAAAAATTCATCCTCCGTGTTTTTTAAACTCTGTAGCGAAGTAGAAAATAATCATGGGATCAATGTCTGAAGTAAACAAAACCACTTAAAAATGTCTTTCAATCATGGGGAGGGGCTCTCATTCTCATTGATGTACCCTGTTTAAAAAGGAATTTTTGAAAAGTACTACAATTTATGAGCTCTACCGTCATATCAATTTAATTATTATTATTGATTTATTTCTAACAACAATTTACTCGTTTACTATGACCCCTGATGTATTTAAATATAGAAAAATACAGCTGTTCAACGTTGTTGCAAGTACAAGTACTTAAAATGAACTTAAATATGCAGACTCCCAAAGTTTCTAAAATAACTGAATAAAATGAATATGATATTCAAAGCATATATTATAGAATTTGAAACATTTTATTTTTTCCCTGATTATCAATGCTGAATTAATGTAGTCGAGATATATATATAAATCGATTATCGATTCTCCTTCAGATAAAATACGTTGATATTACATTACCATGGATTATAACAGATCAAAAACACTCCTTTATAGACGTATTATGAGGGGCGGCTCTAGATTGAGTTGCGTCGTCCTAATATTATCTGTTAGTCAATATTTTCTCAAGAAAAACGCGGTATGTATATAAATAGATTTACTCTATGGCGCATATTAGCCCTCTAAAGTAGTTTGCATTTCTTTGATATCATATATTATAAAATACTCAAATAGATCAAAATGAAACTCTGACGCGTGTTACTCTTTTTTTGAATAAATGGGTGTGATTTATTGCTGTTTTAGGCCTTTGATACTTGAGTAAATTTATGAAATGATATAAATAACAATCATTCAAGCATGAAATCCCAGGTTCCATATTTTGAATAAGTATAAAATCATCCCTCAAAAAAAAGGCAGAGTTACAAATGAATCCTAGTGTAACATATTTTCATCAAGTTCAGAGTTCTCATCTATGAAGAAAGAGTACATAGTATTTTTGTTCGTTAGTAACGAACAACCATTTTTGGCCCATAATATATATAATTTTATTTTTTTTAAGCTTTGACCCACTCTGTGTACACAGACATTTTTTTTATTATATCTATGTATTACTTATACAGACTTATACTATTTCTCTCTCTCTTTTTCTCAAAAAATAAAATAAAAAAAAAGTATCCATCATCCCCCGAAATAATAATAAAATTATTTCTACTATACTATGTACTAAAAAAGAAAAAAAATTGTTCAAAAGAGATGAGAGACGGTCCCCTTTTCTTTCTTTTTTTACTCTTTCGCGGCTGGTACCGCAAGCGCATGTTTCGTCGAAGCCTGCAACTTTTTCTACTAAAATGATATACATAACACATTGATATCATAATAATAATAATTTATGTACACATAGCTAAGTACATAGTTTTATATTATGTAGTCGTCATGTACCAATGAACTGTATTTATATATGTTTTTGCAATATGGATTCTCTTAGGAAGGGGACACACACACACATGGTACATGTACATATTAGCTTCTCAGATCCATCTGAGTCGTAGTCGTTGCCTATCCATCGTCATCAATGAATTCAAATTCCTTAAGCTAGAAATTGATTTTCTAAAATATTTTTTTTCCATTCCCAACTTTTTATTTATAATAATTTTATATTTTTTTATGTAACATTCAGTTGTAGTATGTACTACTACAACTACTTCAGTACTAAGTAAGAGGAGAGGAGGAGGGACGTTAGACGGTCCCTACGAAATTCTTATGTTTTCTTCTTCTTTTTTTTATACTGCAATTCTGGGGACCTATTCTAGGAGTATGTACATATAGCAATGCTGTTGTGTACACTAATATAATGAGGATCTTTTAAAGAAGGAGAGAATCAACTATTTATTTATCACCCCCCTTTGAATGACGGATGTGTGTGCTGTTTTATAATTTGACATACAGGCGTTTGTCATAGAATGAATAGATAGAGTCAGAAGATGTAATCAATAGGGATGTGGCACAATTTTGGAAATCATTGGGATTTCTGCTGCTCTTTGCTCGCGCTAATGCCTTGAAATACTTCCAATAAGAGTTGATTGATAATTAATCAGAGGATTTATAAGTCAAGCAAATATATCTAACCTATTCAAAAGAAAAAAGTATATTCGCAAAGATGTCGACAATTTTCACATCCCTAATGATATTTTATGTATGTATGTATTTATTTATATAACATCACATCATAGAATATGAAGAACCACGTAGAATCTACATTCATTTATTAAAAAAGAGAGAAAAGACGTAGGGAGACGTTAGACGATCCCCTCTTTTTTTTTTTATCAACTCTACATGCTACGATTATTATTATTATTCTTCTTCTTATTATTATTGTTATGAGAAGAAGAAAAATATGTGTTGTGCTGTAGTTCTTGTTGTTTTTTTACTCCTATCTATATTATAAATAATAATAATAATAATATGTCATATCAGGAGTCATACTTTGTATGCTATGCCCTTTTCATATAATGAATTCAAAATCGAATTTGAACTCCTTATTAATCCTCATATATCTCACCACTCTACTCTGATTTCCCTTCCCATAATTTAAAAACGAATACAAACTCCTTACTCTAATCCTCATCCTACCCTTGATTCCCTTTTCGTAATTCAAAATCGAATTTGAACCCCTTATTTTACATCTCACTACTCTATGCTCTCTTATTCTCTTACAGACAACCCCTTGGAGCCCCCTATCTCCCATCCTCCTCGTCTTCCTCAGGACCAGGAAATGATCATCTCAAAGGCCGTTCATCCAGTAATAACAATAATAACATTAACGTCTCCTCTAATCCTGGAGGAGGAGGAAGCAACAATTACTGTCGATCATCAAACTCCCCTTCTGTCGTCTCATCACGCAACTCCTCCTCTGCCGTCAATTCTCCATATCCCCCCCAATTAGTCTCTGGATTCCCAGGCTCTTCGCGACCGCCTCCAAGTGGCGGGGGTGCTCCAGATCACCCTGCTTCTATGCGATACGTTCAGTATTCCCCATCACCTGCGGGTCCTTCTTCCTCTACTAGGCATCCTCCACCTCATTCGGTTGGTGGTGGGGGATCACCCTACGAATCTGCCACTGTTTATATTCAAAGTCAGGTAGGTAATAACTCATAATACGATGGTGGATTCATGATCAATGAAAGCTTGTTATTACATACAATTATTGTGTGGGATACATAACATAATATCTAATGTCCTTGGTGATGTGATGCAAAGCTTTTAAAAAGAAAGAACGGTGATACCACCACACCACACCAAGGAAGGAGGAAATCAGGAGAAACTCATTTCTTTATAATATAATATAATATTCGACTTCATTGCATTTCTTGTTTTATATATCTTATATGTATATATAAATATATACATATTTGGTAAGAAGAAAAATGAAATCACGTAGTCTTGACTCTGACGATGTTTTATGCCTCAAGTCATATTATATTTTTTCCTCTTTCTTATTTGAAAAAGTCGTATTTTATAATATGTATATAAATTTTACTTACATACATGATATATATATGTCTAATCACATGGTCGTGTCTTTCTCCTTTGCTGTAAACAAGGCTATAAATATAACAGATGTATATATGTTTTTTATTGAAACCATAGAAATGCTTCAACTCCTGCAAAACTAAACAAGAAAATAATTGCTAATTCCTGTTAGACAATCCCACAGTCAATGAGTTGTTTTATGAATTACACACAGTGATTCCTTGTAGTCTCTTTCAATGTCAAATAATAATATATTATAATTAATCAAATCATTGCGAATCTACATTAATCTCTATACATCTCTCTTTAGGGTGGTGATCGTATTGAAATCCCAGTAACAGTTGCTGCAGCTGCAGCGGCCGCCCAACAGCAAGCTCATTCAGATAGTCGCCATTCGAATCATCCAGCTCCTCGAATGACTCTACGACCAACGTATCCAAACTCACAAGCATCTTCATTATATCAGTAAGATTGTTTTTTAAATAATAATATAGACTCTACGGAGGGATGTATCTTTAAATAATAGTTGTGATTCTTAAATAGTATGTAAAATGTAGGATTTTTAATATCCTTTGATTAATAGCCCACATATCGAGTTGAGAACTGCCTTTATGTGTGTATATCTACGTTTTGACCTTTGTATGGGATCTTTTTACTTTTTTTTTCTTCTTCTTCTTCTTCCCCCCTCTCCTCTTCTTGTGACTCATTTCTTCCCTTAATAAATATAATGTTCTTACTATACTTTTTCAAATTATATATCTTTTCTTTTTCCCTTTTGGTTTCACTCAGGAGCTTAATGCATTTTTCTCTTTGATTCGTGCAATGCTCAGAATGTATGTAGTGTAGTAGTCTTGATGCACACAACTTTTGAATATCATTTTTAAATATATACAATCATGATGGCATTCTAAAAATGATGAAGAACTCTTATAGAACAAAAAGTTGAGTAGGGGTTTTATACTCTAGTTGTATTCGTCATAGAAATACAGTGCGTTAAAAAAAAAAAGGCGGAAAAATTACCTGCCTACGAAAATTGGTTGTTTCTTGGCAACCCTAAGTAAGATCTACAAGGCTTATGCATACTTTATTAAAAAGCGCTTTCAAATGATGCCACATTTATTGGTTGACTTTTGAGATGAGAGTGATGTTGATTTTGTATTATTAACGGATTCAATTGTGACTTAGTGTTGTGTTGGTACTTATTATTTGTTAGGTCTAGCCCAGTCTTGGGACCGGTTCTATAGATGTTCGATCTCTTTTAGAACTGATATGCAGCACTGAGCTCGTCCAGCTCAGTCCCACATATCATTCATTACTAAGAACTAATAAAGTCAATCCTTGATGACGTGACGCAGCTTTATTTCCTCTTTTTTTAAATCAGTTCTAGTACTAAGGTCCTAACTGGACTGAACCGAATACATAAAGACTGACACAACACTGCTAAGATCTATCCTTCAGAAATGTTAGTATAGAGGAGGTTAGCTATCAGATGTTACTATTTGTACCATTCTTGGTCCCTGGGGTCTGACTCCGATGACACTAGGACCAATAAGGTATATTTCCTCGCATATACGCTTAAAACGCAATAGAGTGCTTAAATCCACGCCTGGATTATATGTAAATAACATACAAATATGTACCTTTTACATTTTACAATATACTTACAACATGAAAAAGGACTTTTATGTTATTTTTCGTCTTAGGGGGATACTAAGTTGTTTTTTTCTTTTATTTTTATTTTTAAGATTTGGTCTTGAAGAGTCCTCCCATCTCCTTTCTATTTTTATTCAAAAAAAGTAATAACTGTTGTCGGTCAGTATTATAGAAACACGTTACATAACTTTTTTATTATTAATAATCAGTACTTATTTTTGATTCCCGACTCATAATCAAAAATGTATAAAATACATACATACACTCTACTCAAGGGGTTCTCAAACTTTATATAGTCTGAGCGCCTTTAAAATACTAGATGTACTTGCTGGTGCACTGTATTCATAACAGGACCAATATCTTATGGATATAGAATATATATACATATTTATTATAAGGGTACGTCGACGAAATAGTTTCATATTAATTATATTTAATGGATAATTTAAGATACGCAATTATTTTGATATTATTTGATTTAAAAGACTTATATTGGCGCCAAATGACCCCTTAAAAAAATAAATCTATCAATTTCTCATTTTGTTATTGTGAGGATCAATTTTGGCTACTTTAAATGGAATTTGCGCCCAACCAAAAGAGTTAATATGAATAATTTGAAAATATAAATTAAGGAAAATACAAAGAATACAAATATTGGGGTTAGAGCCAAATTTTCATAACTAAAATATTTATTTTACATAATTAAGCGTGGAAAATCCAATCTTTCACCATGAATAATTGTGTTTTCCAATAAAATGTATCTGAGAAAATCATTTCAAGAGTCTTTGTTTATAAGTATCAACATAAAATATTATTCTTCAAAGATGACAAATATATCCTAACACGTATGCTTATAATTTTTAAGCTAACATGATGTGGCCCTCGAAATGTAATCCGTACTCAATTTTTAGAAAAATCGTTCTATCTTGCTTTTGTGTTGACGGGCTATAAATGTAATTCATTGAATGAAATAAAATTATTATTCACGTCCTATACGTCATAAAGTATAGGACGTAAGAAATTTTGATAAATATCTCGTGAGATTATTTTTCCTCTTTTCTATTTAGTTAACTAAAAAATCTATAAAACATATATATTTTTATTGATATTATGATTTTTAATATTTTTCCCAATTGTCCAATTTCCATGGAATTATGTTGGAAACAAAATTTCCATAAATCCCTATTTATTTGATAAATGCACATAGGAACATTGTCATATTTTTTTGTTTAGTTTCCAACAAACATAATTCTAATTCATTTTATTTCTTTTACTTTCCAGTAATGATAATTATATGAGAGATGTTCAGGCTGTAGCAGTAGCGGCTGCATCAGCACATCGATCTCAACCGGCTCCGCCGTCCTCCTTGCCTGCTGGAATTCATCTATCCTCGATCCATTCACAATCACCGAGTTCCCTCTCAGCATCCCATGGCATGGAAATTCCTCCCAAGAGACCCCGCATGGACTTGGGTCATCCTAATCAGATATCCTCATCTCCGGCTCCCTCTCTTTCAACACCCCTTAGAATTGACACTCGTGAACCAAATAAAGTAAGAAAGAAACACTCTACTATACTCTATTTCAATGACCTTAAATTTCAATTTTTGGCTTAAAAAAGATGTATCCCCCACACCTAGAAATTTTTTCCAGTATTTACACACGCAAACTGAAAAAAATAAATAAATAAAAGATACATACATGTACTAATAGTTTATCTTTTATATGTTTATCTCAAATTATTACCTACATACAGAAGAGCTTGGGCTATTTTATAAATATACATTCTCCTTGTGTGTGTTCTTTTTAATAATAGATATTATAATACTCTTCCATTTTAAAGTTTATTTTAAATTGTTTCTTGTCTTAAAAAAAAAAAAAAATGTGGCGTAATGCCAATTTATAAGTATTCATAGTTCACAAAAAGTAAACAAATTGAAAACATTTTGTGAAAAAGTTATGCATGACGAAAAAATAAATCGTAAAATCCAGATGAAAGATGATAACTAAAGACATGAAAATGATTTGTTGCTCCATATTTTATATCATAAATAAACTCTTGTTCTTCACCTTCTCATCTCTTACGATCATGTCATTGGGTGAGAAACGACTACAATATCCCTTAATTATTTATCATAGTGAGTAGGCATTCCTTTTATTGAGCACATCAATCATCAACTATCTTTGTATTTGAAATGATGCGATTCCCTTAGCAACTAAGTTCACGCCTGTATTCAAAATTATAACACAGTTATCTTTCTTATTTCTAGGACTCTGGATACCATCCTCAGGTAGAAGCGATTTCCCCTACAGGACCGGAAGCTTCGGCGGAGCGGGATGAATTGAGATCCACTAAAGACGATCTTCTTCAAAAAATAACAAAAGTGGATAGAGAAATAGCTAAGGCTGAGTCTCAAATAGCAAAGCTAAAAAAGAAACAACAAGAATTAGAGGACGCGGCCAATCGACCCTCTACAGATGCAATTGAAGAAGATGAAAAGCCGAAGAATCAGAGTATAGCCCAAATCATCTATGCTGAGAATAGAGTAAGATTGGGATTTCATAATTTTTTGTTTTTTCTTATTTTGATGTATGTAAATTTTTGTACATTCCAGAAAAAAGCTCGAGATGCTCATGCCATGTTGGATAAACTTGCTCCTCATAACGAACTTCCATTATACAATCAGCCCTCAGATACTGTTTCCTACCACGAAAACAAAAGAAAGTAAGTGATACTTGTTATTCCTAGTAGTATTATAACTTCACACCACTTTTGTATTACTTTCAGCCATGCTCATTTTAAGAAACAATTAGTGGAGTATTTTAAGAAAAGAAACGAAGAACGAGAGTCTCGGGAAAGGCACATGACAGAAACTTACTCCAAGTTAACAACCCAGTGGCTAAAGAAAGTTGAGAAATTAGAAAACTCAAAGAAAAGAAGGGAAAAGGAACAGCGTGCCAGGGATTTATATGAAAAGATATTTCCTGAATTGCGTAAACAAAGGGAAGACAAAGAAAGGGATCATCGTCTTGGCACCCGAGGAGCTGTCAGATCCGAAGCAGATATAGAAAATGTCATTGAAAGGCTTCAGGAGCAAGAGGTGCTGCTCTTATCTTCTCCATTATTTTTATTATTTTCCTCTCTTATAATGATGATAATTCAAACTTAATGGCTAATACATTATATAATTTATGTCTTGCAGTTGGAAAATAAGAAAATGCACTCTTATGCAGTTATCCCTCCCTTACTTCTACCTCAAGAGGAACGTCGACGTAAATTCATTAATAACAATGGACTCATTCTTGATCCTCTTAAAGAATACGAAGATCGTAAATATCTGAATATATGGACGGAAGAAGAAAAACAGACCTTTAAAGAAAGGTTTCTTCAACATCCTAAGAACTTCGGTGTCATTGCTCAATCTTTGGAACGAAAAAACGTCTCCGATGCAGTTCAATATTATTACCTTTCTAAAAAGACAGAGTCTTATAAACAGATTATTCGAAAGAATAGAACTGGAAGTCGTCGGCGTAAAGTTCAACCCACTGCACCAGAAGTCATCGGTCCTAATGCTCATGGAGTTGTCACTCGGCATAGAAATCGTGAACAAGAGAAACTTGAGCCTAATGAAAATAATGACATTTCCAACAGAAGTACTCCTGTTCTCAAGTCCGAGAATAATATGAAATCCGAAGATTATAATGAGGAGGAAGGGTGAGTAGTTATTTAGTTTTTTTTTTCTTCAAACTTATCCGTCATTCAATTACATATACCTATTTATTTTTAAACTTTAGTGATAAGAAATTTAAGAAAGAAGCAATTGATACATCGGATGACGAAGAGTCTAATCAAAGTAAGTTTATTCATTTATTAATTTCATTTTATTGAGCGGTTTTTGATTATTTTAATGTGTTAAGTATGTATGTGTATAATTCCCATTATTTTGAAGACTGAGTGTCGTACTCTTTGATAAGTTTTGCCCTTCTGAAACGATTCTCAGCTTCCTCCTCCTCCTCTTGAGTATGCCAAAGTTTTTTGTGCTTATGGACAAAGTAGTAGGAAGGGAATTTGGCACCACATATTTTACAGGGAAAGAACTGAACGTTAATGTCTTTGAGAATAAGAGATTTCTTTTTGATGGAGTCTCCCGTTTGAAAGTCCAAGGAGAAGGGATTAAGATGCCTTTGTTTGTGTTTTTGATAGCAGTACTGGGATTTGAAGGTATGGTTACAGAATAGGCACTGATAGACTTGATCGCTTTTCTGTTTACCTTCCTTTTGAGCATGGGCTTCATCGTCTGAGCTACTATCCCCTTCATTGGGAGGAGAGGTGGTGCTTGTCTCATTCTTGCTTTGTTTTTTGAAGGAGTGAGGATTAGGAACTCTTTGGAAGGACACGGGGCCATCACATGCGGCTAGGTCGAGTAGGGTAGGATGATTTTCTTCTCTGAGGCATTGATTACTTGGAGAAGTGGAGCATGATGGTTCTGGCTCTTTGTTTTGATGAGTCTCTTGTGTCTTGGGTTCGCTTTTGATTGAGTGCTCGCTTTGACTTTCATTGTAAGAGTTGATCAAAAAAGGAGATGAGGAGGAGGCAGCGGCGGCATCAATGTTGTCGTTGTGCAATGAAAAGGGCTGATGGGGATCCTTGGGAAAAGGTTGCAACTGAGATGCTGATGGTGAGGAGGTTACTAAGAGGGACTTTTGATGTGGGAGGGACTGGGGAAGAGGGATGGTTGGAGGGGCAGGAGTTGGAGCTGAGAGTTGAGAAGTTGCTGTTGTTGGAGGGAACATATTAAGTGGGAAGATCCATTGTTTGGGATAGAGTGTACTAGCAGCAGCGGCGGCAGCAGCAGCCCAAGGGAATATATTTTGAAAAGAATGATTGACTAGGAAATTTTTGCATTGAAGAATGGCCGGTGTCATTTGCAAGAGCTGAGCGTAAAAGAGAACTTGATATGCATTTCCAGAGTTGAGCGCCAAGGATCCCGAGTACATCCCTGATAGGAGTATACTAAATATGTCTTGAGGTATATTTGGAAGAGACAGGTAGTCTCTGTTGGATTCTGCACTTAGAATAGACTTGAAGTAGTCACTATTTTGTATGAGAATGGTCTTGTTTGCTGGAAAGGGCCTTCCTCCAGCGGAAATAATGATGTCGAACCATTTAGAAGAAGACAGACTAGGCTCTTGTTGCTGCTGCTGTTGCTGTTCCTCCTCTTGACGGCAACAATGAGTTGGAGGAGGAGGAGGATGTTCCTGATCCATTATTGAATCATAAAATGAATTAAAATTCAGATTAATAATAACTTATATACCTCTACGGTGTACATATCATATATGTATATGGATACTTTCTTTTAAACCTGCCGCTTTTTAAATCTTACTGCTCTTGGGCTCTCATGGGATGTAATGTAATGGGATGATATGGTATGGTATGAAATGAGATAAAAATGAAAGAAAGAACCGCAAAAAACAAACAGAGCAAATTCTTTAAATGATGTTGATAGGACTCTCTTTTCCTCAAATTATATAATCTTTTACTAAAAGAAAAGAAAAAGAGCAGCAATTCGATCTTCTTCCCCCTTCTTTCTTTCTTTCTTTTATGAATTAATATAATATTATATACATAGATCTATCATATAATATATATGTATAATATGATAGATCTAAGTAGGTACATCTCCTTATATACTACTTAAATCCCTCATTTATATTCCTATCAAATATTGTGCTCATGGCTATTGTGTTCTTTCTATCTATGAATATATACATAGTACATACTCGCATATTGATAAAATTTGATAGAAAATCTCTTCTTTTTTTTTAATATTATTATTAAAATAGAAGAAGTTTCAACATTTCAAATAATGTATACACTTTTAATACATTATGTAAACATGATTTGTTCATGTTTTTCTTATATATATGTATGTACACACACATATCGATAATATCTATATTTGATTAAATAACTCAATATATATATGTATTTCTAAAGAAAAAAAGAGCTACGTAAATAAATATGTGTATGAAACAAAGAAAGTAATCATATTCCTATTATTAGGACAAAGCTACTAAAACGTGTATTTATTATACATACAAACATTTATGGCTATGCATATTTTTTCTTATTCAAACTGTTTTAATGTATATATCATGGGCGTCACAGGATTATATTTAAAGAGCTTGGTTTATGGATTTAAAAAAAATATTTAAAAATTGAAATTTTTAAAAAATCCATAGCTATTCGCTAAAAATGTAATTTTCCTACAAAATTTTTCAAAAATCCTGTTAGTTATTCACAAAAAATTATTTTTTTTTGGAAAAAATTTCAAATAATATATGTTTTGGAAAAAAAATTAAAATATTAATTTCCCGAATGACGAAACAAAAGTCTAATAAAAATCAAAAATTCCTTAATTAGGGGAGGACTTCAGCTTCTCCACCCCACCCCTTGAGGACACCCCCTGTATATATATATATATATATATATATATATATGGTGCGTCAACATAAATTTTTTTGAACAACAATCAAGAAGAGAAGGTATTTTTCCAATAAGGCCTCAAACTTTGCCAGAATAAGCAGGAAATGTCCATCTACGAGAGGAAAACAAAATGTTATCCCCAAAATGGGACAGTCTTATATATGTACATTTTTGTGCTGGGGTTCAGCCTGGAAATTCTAGATCAGTCTGAGACTCTTATATTTTTTGTTGGACCGAATTAATTGGGTCCGACAAAAAAAACTCGGTCTGGATTCATGGAAAAATTATGTCTAGATTGGTTCGAAGGAAAAATTCTGTCTAGACCGATTTTACTGATAAATTGTTAATAATATGACATCATGTGTGTTGTTTTCAAGTACAATGACGCAATACGATGATTAAACATATGAATTTTAATCCCTTCGTCTCTCGTGGAATACGGTATTTTTAATTCGAACATCTCTTGAGATGGATGATCAAGTTAGAATATCTTCCTTTGGTCCTATCTCTAGGAGAACATAGAAGTCCACTTTTTCTGGTCTTAGTGAATTAAGAATGATCTCAGTCCTTAGCTATTGGATATATCGTGTACTTATGAGATCTTTTTCAACAAATCAATGACTGTTGATCTAGAAAAAAAAGAAATTTAATCTCTCATAAGATATGAGACTGAAGAAGAAAATAGGTCCATAAATTGAGACCGAAAAAGACCGAACCAAAAAAAAAAAAAAAAAAAAAATCGGTGCTCGACCGGGTCTCAACACTAGTATGTATACATATCAATATACAAATTCATAAGTATTAAAAAAAATTAACATAAAATGAATTAAACTTTGTTCTTTCCCTGAGGGTTGTACGTGTGTCTTGATGATCTATATTTATTTATACATACGTACGTACATATATATGGTTAATTTACTATGTCTTTAAACATTCTTAATTAAGTTTCTCCTTCTTCTTTTATTTAAGGCATAGTTTCTTCAACTTTTATTTATTTATTTTTTTCATTTTATGTAAAAAATAAATCCATGTATGTTTTTTTTCTCCCCCCAAATAAAAATAATAATAATTAAAAAAAAAATTGAAATCCTCATCTTATTAAATAAAGAAGATAAACACATTTAATAAAAGTAAAACATATATAATTTCTGTCTATGAAACAATGTTTAATCTTTTTTATTGAAATATAAACATATGTATGAAAAAGTAAGGGATTTGATGAATCTTCTTTCTTTGCGGTAGTGGTTAGTTAGTTCCTACTAGATCAGAATAAAATTAAATAAGTTACATAAGCTGTTGGTCTCTTTTTTTCTCTCTCCATTTATTTAAGTTTATGTATACCTTCGCCCCGAAGGTAATATATATATATATATATATTTGAATAAGAAAATGATGATTACACAGGAGTAGCATAATCTTTTATAAATATATAAGCTTTAAGAACCTCTACATTTTAATTTAATGAATAGTTTGACTTAATTAATATAGCTCACTCTTCATTTTTTTAGTCAAATCTGGACCCCCTCATCCATGTGCAGTGTGTAAAGTAACTGTAGAAGCCTCAAGACCCGTTCATAGCAAAAGTTATGCAATTCAATTGGGTCTACGAGAAGAAGATGTAGGCTCGGATTCTAGAGTATGCAATAAATGTCATTGTATTGCTCTTCGTAAAAGACATGGCCATTGTCCAGTCCCTACTTGCACTTCCACGAAGGGAAGGGGCTTAAAAGTTAAAAATAGATTTCGGCATCTCCCTTCTAAATGGGCTGAACTTCCTGATGAAATCAAAGGACCAATCATTGCTGAAATGCGTAAGGATATATATATATATTGATTGTATTCTCACGGTTAAATTAATATGTAAATATTTTAGAACTCCCGGAAGGAATTAAGAAATGTTGCTCTGGCTGTGTTACCCGACTTACTCGTAAAATTAGTCAAGCCTCTTCTGGTATATCTAATCAAAGCAATACGGACATCAATGTCAAAAATGAGGAAGATGCTAAATGGAGTGATGAGGATGTTGAATTAATGAAGAACTGCCTTGTAGAATTTGGAAGGAACTGGACTCACGTTGCTGAAAAAATTCGAGATAAAACTCCAGATCAGTGCAAAAAGTTCTTCTATAACAACAGGAAAAAATTCAATTTGGATAAAATTGTCTTAGATTTCAAAAGGGTAAGACTATCCATACACGGATTGATGGATACACTTAAATAATTAATTATATTTAAAAATAATCTTATTTTTACATTAGGCTAATCAAAGTGGCGATCAACCCCCAGTACTTTCCACAGATGAAGAGTCTGGCTCATCCACATCTTCTTGTGACGAGGAAACAACTTACAACAACGTAAATACGACAGCCTCTACTTCAGCCTCAACAGTTGTTATGCACGTATCTTCAGCCTCTACATCCACTTTAATTCCAACTACTACTACAACACCATCTGGAGCCTCGACTGAAACATCTAGTCGACCCACAGAAAATGGTATTCATCATATCTTACGAGAATATACAAATTATATAGTATATCTTATTATCTATTACTTTCTTATTACAGACATTCAAGTAGTCAAAAGCGAAGTTAAATCCATTGAAAATCACATTAAATCCGAGTCAGGGGAAACAGCACCAACCCTTCCTCCTCCTCCACCTGTTGTTCCCGCTAAGACATTAATCAAGGAGGAAGACAATGATAGTTCCACTACGGTAAGTTGTGCTGTGACTATATTATGTCTTGTAGGTCATCAAATAACGTTTACCTTGTTTTGCAGATGAGTGCTGACGAAGTTGAAATCAATCCACCAAGGTCTATATACTCAGGCCAGCAACAACCCTACTTGTTGTCTGGACAGGGTGGTGTACCACCTAATGTTCCAGGAAGTAGAGATATGGCGCGATCCTATTCTTGTCGGCAATTCCAACCACCACCACCACCGAGTCATCATCATCACCATCACCGATCATTGCCACCGCCACCACAACCAACATTGAATGATAACTCTCTTCAAAATGGTCCTGTAAGAGAAGTGATGACTGTTCGTGACTTGATGAGTAATGTAATTGAGAGGCAACTCTCCAACAACCAGCAACAGCATCATCATAGTAACTCTTCCATAGGAGGAAGCATTGCCAATCCAACAATTCATACTATTTTAGAAAATTCAGGACCTGCTCCTCATAAAACCAATTATATTAGAGACCGGATAGGACTAAATCCCCTTCAAAAAAGCTCTACGCTTACAGGAAATTCCATGGCTCCTCCTCCTCCTCCACCACAGCTACCTACCATGAATAGCAACAATGATTGTGAGACATTAGATTTGAGTATGCCAAGAAGGAGGGAGCCTAGTCCTATTAATAATAATGGAGGTCCAACGACCAGCTCCTCCTCCTCTCTACAGTACAGAGAACCTGTTGTGATTCATCGTTCTTCAACTTCCTCTTACAGCGAAGGAAATAGAGCTTCACCGCCTCCTGCTCATTCTGGAAGTAAAGCAGTGACAGTGCCGGATCTTTACAGGGATATTGGCCCTGGATCCAGACCACCTCCCCAAGTGTATCCACCTGATGGAGTAATGAATCGTTCTATGTCCTCTCCTCATATAATCAATCGTGCATCTCCAAGAGGCCCTCCACCCCCTCTTCCTCCAGTATCTAATTTGAGATTCAGTGTACGTCAATCGAATCCAGCTTCTATGATGAGTAGTAGTTGTAGTACTACTAATAAAGGAGGAGTAGTACCTCAAGCAAAGCCTAATGTAAAAGTTGAGAAACCTCTCATGATTCAAACTGGCTCAATTACCCAAGGAACTCCAGTCAATCATCCATCAAGGGGAGCAAGTTACGAACCTCTTCTTAGAGTCACTCCTCAAGATAAACCTACCATTGGTGGATCCATAACGCACGGAACACCCGTCTATGATAAGAAGGATGCTCGTCTTTATGATCGAAAAGTTGAATACTATGGAGGAAGGACTATATCTCCCGGAGGAAATCCAAGTGTCGGCGGAAGCAGGTATCCTCAAAGCTCTTCATCCTCAATTGTAATAAATAATGAACCTCAATCACAACTAAGTTCCAGAGCCGTGATAATGAACGATTTTGCTATGGCAAGATCAACAGAAATGCAACGGAGACCTGATTCAAGAGAACAACCTCGCTCGGCGTCTCCTCGATATCAAAATCGTGATCTTAGTCCTAGATCTAGGAATGTTGTGGATCAACAGCGGATAATGACAGACCCTAGAGCTACAATAACTGCTGCAGTGGAAAGAAGTGGAGGACCCAGAGACTCTCGTTACAATATGTCTCATCATCATCATCATCGTGTGATACCTGATGTGAGAGGTGATCCTAAAGCAGAACTGGCAACTCTTACACGAGGGTCAGTTGAAATTAGAGGAGATCCTAGAGCGGGTCTAGATCATCCATCTAGGGGAAGTTCATCTGTGATTGACTATAGAAATGAAGGCTCACATTCAAGACGCCATGATAGTTCTCCCTCTATTTCTAGACCAGTGCATGATCATCGTGCCGCAATTGAAAGAAATAGAGCATTATCTGCAATAGTTGCTTCAGCTGCATCTGGAAGTTATCCTCCTGGATATCCCATGTATATGACTCCTGACGGAAAGTATGTTCCCATGCATCCTCGTCCCTCGCAATCACCTTCCCGCTCCACGCCACCACCACCTCCTCCCTCGTCTTCATCCACATCCTCATCTCAACAAGCTCGTGTTATACAGAGTAGAGGAAATTTAGTTGGGGGAATAACCTCTGGGAAACCAGTTGTGAGTGCATCTCGAGACATGGACTATTATCGCGGGCACCCTGAAGTCACCATTTCTAAGACAAATAGTGGTGGCCCACGCATGGGAGTATGTACCATCTACAATGATCAAAATCCTCTGAATTCTCTTGTTGACGTTGCAGTAAAACAGCCCAAACTTCCAGATCCTAAATTACTGGACCAACAACATAAAGATCATGGTGGTGGGAAGTCTGCAGTCACTGCCGCGGCTGTAGCAGCTCTTCATCAACAACAAACTAGAATGGTTGCTGCAGCAGCCGCAGCCGCTGCTCAGCAACAGCAGCAGCAAAAATTTGTTGATCGCTATCTCCCTTCAGCATCAAATACTCAGCAATTAGAAGCAGCTCTGGCTGTTGTAGCTGCAGCTTCATCCTCCGCTGAATTTTCTAAATCTGGAATGGTTCAAGCTGAGCAGGAACGTCAAAAGCAACAGAATCTGTACAAAAGTTTAATTCAAAATGAGTACAATAGCCCCTCTGGAGTGAGTGGTAGAGAAGGGGGTGGTCCTTCCTCCTCAAAGTCATCTTCATCGTTACATGTTCAAAGTGCACCCTCTCCCTCATCCGCAATTACGCCACATAAAATCATTGATGCAATCATACATCAGCAGCATCAACAACAGCAGCAGCAACAGGAGTTTAACCAACAGCAACTCATGAGTAAATATCGTCGCAGCCCAGCTGTTATGGACTCAAATAATCTGGATCTGGATAAACAACAACCCTCTCCCTACAAGGTTCCCTCTCGAAGTCCTAGTGTTAAGTCTGATAATAATGCCAATGGCCCAGAAGACTCTACGGCTTCCTCTTCTCGCCCAGGCTCTCGCTCTGGACTTTCCCTAATGCCACAGGTTACTCTAGAGCATGAAAATTACATGAAAAAGAATGCTGTGGAAGACTATCATTGGAGACGAAATTCCGAGCAACAGCAATCCCGTCAGACTCCACCCTCACGCATTGGAGGTGGCTCTATGGCATCCGATGAAAGACAAATCACAAGAGTAATTCAACAACAACAGCAACAACAACTCCCTCTTCGTCCAGATAAACCTCCTTCAAGACCTGGACTAGAGCCCATTTCTCCCCCAAATCCGTCGGATCAGCCACAGCAGTCAATAAACCTAACTCGATACATGGATCCACGGAGGCGGATACAAGCTTCTCATGATTTGGGAATGGGAAGTAGTAGGGATGGATCATCATCATCTACACTCACCAAGGTTCCTCATCCTTCGCATCCTCCTCCAGGGATATTCACAATGGAGTATGTGAACAATAAAATAGTGGAAGAGATGAAAAAGAATGATTCCTCATCCGGTTCCTCCTCTTCAGTGATTGTGTCAACTCCCCCACCCCTTCCCCTTTCACATCCTCCTGCAACTACATCCTCAGTAATGGGTGGTGGAGGAGGAGGAGGAGGTATAGCAAATACATCCACTCTTTCTTCCTCCTCTATGTCAATGGCCATGACTATGTCTATGGCTCCCCCAGTGTCCAAACTCTTACCCAACGCTAAAAACAACATGGCTTCTTCATCTACTTCCTCTAGTGGGAGCACTACTTCCATCTCCGTATCTGCGTCTTCTAAACGTGCTCACGATGAAGAGATTGAGAGTCCTCGAAAACGACTTCGAGATGACAGCGAGCTTTTGCCGGACTCTCCAGGCTCAGGGGAAATGGTTATCGATGAATCCGCTCGTCCTGATTCTGTTTCCAGTCATAAAACAGCCTCTCCTGCTCCACTCAATAGACCACCCTTGAATGAACAGCAACAACCACCTCCACAACAACAACCCCCTTCTGCTCCTAGATACGAACCTCTTTCGGATGATGAATGACGACGGACAAACGGAAAGACGCTTTCCGCTAAATTTCTTTAAAGTGTTGATACATCTCCTTCTTATACGACGACGACGACTCCTCTTAAACATATTATGTACACGCATACATTGATACATGAATATGCACACACACACACACACTTTATTATTACTATTATTGCTATTATTATTATTATTATTTAGACGTTGACATATAATTAATTAATTACGATTGTTGTTGCTGTTGTTGTTGTATTGGTTATTATTATTATTATCATAGATCAATCGAATGATGCTTTTCTTTCTTCTCCTCTTCCTCATTCTCCTCCATCTCCTACTCCCGTCTCGTCTCGTCCCTCTCCACATGAACGGTCATCATTCATATTATTAGTACCAAATTAGTACTACTATTAATTCTGCAAAGCATTGTTTGAATGTTCTTTTAGAGTAATTACTCGGATAATGCATTTTAATTAGAAGAATGAAATTTGGTTTTGGTGAGGTGAGGTGAGAGGGAGGGAATTAGAATAAGGGGGGGGGGGTCACCACTTATAGTTCTGCGATAAACGGCTTACATTACAACCAACCAACCAACCATTGAATTTGCGGGTAGTTTCTCATTCTTTTTAATAAATCATACATATTATATAATATAATACATTTCCCTTTTTGTCGTACTCCAACATATTACATACATACAATCTTTTTTTATATTATAGAATGTTTCTTTCTGTTGTTTCTCTCTCTCTCTCTCTCTCTCTCTCTGTTTTCTCCCTTAATGATGGCTGTTGTTTGTTTCTCCTCTCTGATTTGCAATTTGCATAAAAGAAACATTTTTAATATGTATAATATAATAATAGGTAGTTGTTTTAGAGAGAAGAGTAAGAAGAAGAGCTGCTGCTTTTGGGGGTCTCTGATGAAGCTCTTTATATTTAAAATTTAAAAAAAAAACAAAGTTTAAAAAAATTATTCGTACTTATTTCCTTTTTTTTTTTTTTTTTTTGCTAAGCGCCGAGAAAGAAAGATTTTACAGACATGAAATAATACACTTACACTGTACTCTACTACTATATAATTATTACCTTGAACGTAATCTACTATATATTATTATATATGTCTAGTATTTGTGATGTTGTTCGTTATATACAATATATATAGATATATATTTTACTATTTTATTATTAATATGACCTAGTACCTACTAGCTAGTAGTATCTACTACCTACTGCAATCAAAGAAGATGACATGTTGTTTGTTCTCTACACCTTCAATACAGGAAAAGAATGAGTATACAAATAAATTGAATTATTAATTACTCTGATGTGTGATACTACTTCTGACTTTTAAAACAAACAAATAAAAATATGCTTGACTTCTTTTCTACTACTCTAGGCATCATCGTTATGTTTTAATTACTTTTTCTCTCTTTCCTGTACTCAATTAATTATAAACTTTTATTTCTCTGAGCTCTTTGTCATTCAATTAAATATTTTTTTTTTTCCCCTTTAAAATAAGAGCCTCTAATTCTACTATCAGACATCCTTCATTGTTTTTTGCTTTTTATGTGTATGGACTATCTATCTCTATCTCCAATGTAATATTTACAAGAAGAAAAAAATAATAAAAAAAAGTTAATAAATTTATTTTGCATGATCTCTCATTTATTGATTCCCCTCCCACACGTCATGTGTATGTATATTCTTTATTGCTGTCTTTTTCTCTACAAAGAAACGAGAAAAAAATATATCATGTTAAATAATATATTTTAAAATAATTTAAGATGTCATCTTTTAAGGGGAAGGAGTTAGCGGGACATATATTTAATATGGTATTGGGAGCAGGGGCGTCCACAATATGATGTATATATATATTTTTTTTTTTTTTTTGGGGGGGGGTTGTTTTGAGAAAAAAAATTCAAAAATCCATAGCTGCACTCAGAAAATTAAATTTTTGGAAAACAATTTGAAAAGTTAAATTTTTTGGAAAAAATTTCAAGTATTCAAAAAGTTTTTCGAAAAAAAATGAAATATTTAATATTTAAAACGGAGGAGCTACAAAATATAAGAGATTATTAGTATCACTTCATTTAGTTATAGCCGGTAGTAGGCGGAAAATATTTTGTAATGATTCCATCTTAACTTGTGTACACCATAGTTATATTCAGGAATAATGGCACATGGATTACACAAGGTTAATAAACCTTATTGTATGGCTAAGGTGTGTTCTTGATACAAATTACTCATTAACATACACACTCCACATATTTTCAAGTGTACTCAGTAAAAATTTGGTCAAAAATAGATCATGTCGTTATTGTACCATTAATAAAAGGTGATAAATGTATTACGTAAGCGCATGCAATGACAATGAGTATTTGTAATTATAGTTCAAGAACAATATATAATATTACAAGATGTCAAAAACTCTGTAAATAGGATTTGCCTTATAATACGTTTTCGCCTTGGTTAATATAATTAACAATGAACTGAATACTACTTATAATTCTAATAGATCCATTTCTAGGATTCTTTCTTTAATATTTCATTATTAGATCAATTTTGTCAATGAAAATGGGTTATTATTATTTTAAAAAAAGGGGGATTTATCCCCATAATTAATTATACCCAGCAGTTTTCATTACCTTAAATGGTCTTAAATAACTTGGACCAAAATGAAAATGTTTATCATAAACTTGATTTAATACTTATTGGGCTAAATCCCTATTTTTTAAAGACTCATTGCATATTTTCATCAATTAAATACATCTAATATTGAAATATTATAGAAAAGGGACCCATGCATGGATCTATTATAAGTAGTGTATTCTTTATTATCTCAGGCGGAAAGATATGAAAGCAAACACGTTCAAGGCAAATCTTCCTAGAACCATGGAAAACGACTCTGTTTTTGGTCGTTTTATTGGTAATCTGAAGAAATGATCAGGCAAGGGTAACCATTTCAATTATAACATTAACTGGCATGGATTCACTCGATATGGTTAATGACTTTATTCTGCTGGTTTTGCATTTGAGCACTTTTTCTACATCAAGCTTGTGAATATAATCCAAGGCATGAGTTGGCAGATATTTATTTCAGTAGAGAGAAAAAAAAATACACACGCAGAAAAAACAAGTCATTAATTAATTAAATCAAATATAACAATTAATAACAAAGTCTGAAGATTTGTTTGGAAATATCAACAATAATTATTAACGATGAATAATAATATCATAATTAATTATAACTATGTATGTATGGAGCATACATTAAATAAATCTTGAACTACACAAAGCTGTATGTATTTTCCTTTGCCCGAGTTGAGGATGAATTTGAGGGCGTTTGAGCATCACCTTGGGAATGTGGGTAAAAGTCGAGTAGAACGGTTCTGAGTCGAATGTCACCTCCATGCGTTATTGTCTTGAAAATAAACATTACAATAGAATTGATAGAGTGAATTACTATCATTATGCTTGTTTGATAATTTATCTTACCTGAAAGGGTTCAGGCAGTGAAGGTGGAGCTCCTCGCTCTGTCTGAGGGCCCCCACTACCTACCCCTAACAGAGAATCTCCATTATTCATTGTACTAGAAATAGAGTTTGTGCTTCGAGGCTGAGCCCCTGGATTTGGGAGGGAATGAACAACATATTCAGTTAATTTCACTTCAGACTCTGCACCAGATTCAAGGGGAATTGACTGAGCCCTAAAATGTTCGAGCATATCAAATATGGAACTAAACCAAAGATGTTGAACTCGACATTGACCCTCAGGATTGAGTGTAAGTCTAAGATGTTTGGCTCGACTCTGAAAATTGAATGTCAAAACGAGCTCCCCTTTCCGTGTCTCGCTCTGTCGCACCAAAAAGAAACCGTGCCCCGTTTGTGTTCCTCGAAGTACGAGGCTTGCTGCATCATTCCTTGAAAGAGTCCCATGGAACCATGGATATTCCATTAAAAGAGGGATTAAGTCCATTTGATTTCCATCATCTACAAAACACATATAATAAAAAAGTTTATCTAAACTGAAAATAAAAATGACTTCACCCCCAACAGCATTCGCATCCAAACTCAAATTAGAAGAATTATTTGACATTAAAAATGTTCCTAAATCAGGTCTTTGTGAAGATGTTGGATGAAAAAAATCTAAATCTGATCGGAGAGGATTAACTTGTGGTTCTCCAAAACGAGTCGAATGGGAATGATCCAATAAAATAGAATCAGAGCCTACTTTTGCTCCCAAAATACAGCTTCGGATAATTGCTAACCAGGAGTGCATTTCTTCATGGTCAGATGTATCAACAATATATTCCGTCTTGTTGGCACTTTTAACAACAAAAGTATTGCGATGATCCGGCATTTCCAAATCCGTAGTTTCACGAGCCTCTTGAATAAATAGACAAAAAATCCCCATTTTGGCAATAGAACTCTAGTGACAAAAAAATCAATGATAACTTTGGATAATTACTTTATCGGTGAATTACTCTGATCAGGGACTCATACCTTAGGGGGAGAATAAAACTCTAAAAGATATCCACCTGATGTTTTATATAAGACTAGCTTGGCTCTTTCCCATTTGGGTCTCCCAGTATCCAGATTATAAAAGTCCTTTCCTTCGGAAGTAATGAAATTAATCTTTCCAGACTTTTTCATTTCAACTCGAACTTTTTTATACTTTCTTTTTTTTTGACACTCGCCCTCATAATTACTATTGGAGGATCCCCCATGATTATTCAAATTCCCTGAGGTATTGGAGAGCTCCACCTCGTCAGAGTGCTGCTTTTGAAAGAAGTTTATTCCGCGAGTTTTACGAATGAATCCACGAGAAAACTTTCTAAAAATGGCCTTTGGTCCCGCTGAGGCCGTTGAAGAAGAAGAGGATAGAGATGAGTCATTATCATAAATGTCCCCTGCACTGAACGTTGATGGAAGAGGACATATATGTTTCCGCGAGAGAGACGCCAATTCGGATCTAAAGTTGTCGATGAATCTCTCTGAAAGTTCCCTGAAATTTTTATTTTTAGATATGTGTTATTTATTCATTGAATGAATATTATGTCACATAAAATAATAGTTTACCTCAGAAATCTCATTTTCTTTCTGTTTTCCTCCTGATTCGACTCTTCCACATCATCAATGGGCCTCATATCCTCTCTTCTAGCTCCAAAAACGGCCTTATAAAAGTACTCTGCAATCTCTTTACTCTTGACCTCTGTTTCATTGCGAACTGTATCCTTATCATCTGGCTCTGGAGGATGCTCAGAAGAGGAAGTGGAGGCCAGGGGGAACTCCACCGTATTCATTATTCAATCATCGACATATTTCAATTATTATTATTAATAAATAATCATGTAAACACAGATAATTATGAAATTATTTTTGTAATAACGATAATATATATTTTTATGCTTTCTCAAAAGAAGTCGCGAGAGCTGAAATTGTTACTGTTATCGAAGGAAAAATCAAAAGTGAAAGCTAGTTAGTGGAAGAGAGAGAGAGAGAGAGAGCTAAGGATGATTTGATACATATATCTCCTTGCTTTTTGCATCTTAGTTTGCTTTTATTTTAGCATTGTTTATGTATATTAATATGACCTTTTTATATATAATATTGAGATAATTTACTCTTTCCTTTATCATAGTACACATCTCATAGAGCTTGAATGCATGCAACATAATTATGTATATAATTGACGTTATTAATTTGAGATATTTTGAGACAAGTACTTTTATAGTACGTATATTATGTCATTAATGAGATGATAAAGCTACTAGGCCGTTTTTTAATAATAGGTAGTAGTCGTACCATGTTGAGTAGAATATAGCAGCTGTTGTTGTTTCTCTTTCTCTCTCTTCTACTCTTAGAGTTTCTTCTTAATAGACAATAATGATGAACACATCACTAATTTTTTGTTATATCAAGTCCTTTAAGTACGACTTCTAATCGTTCTTGTGTCGTTGTTATTGGCTAGAATAGTCTATAATAGTGCGTACGTCACTATTTGCTCAACGCATTCTCATTCTGAGACGAATAATACTTATAATTAATATGTCACAAATTGAGGCAATATTATGATCGATCTAACGAAGCATTAGAAGGATGATCACTTCAGATGACAAACGCATAGTCGTGACTTGCTTATTCGCGTCCATCAGTTTTGGAATCCTCAAAGGATGGATGTCTCCAGCAGAGTCCGAGCCCTACATGGACGAAATATTCCACATCCCTCAAGTTCAAAAATACTGCGCCGGGGATTTCATTTCTGTAATAATATTTCCCTTCATTATTATTAACTATATTAATTATTATTACTAATCCTCATGAAATATTATTATTATTGCAGTGGGACCCGAAAATAACAACTTTACCCGGACTCTATTTAATCACCATTGGGATCCTCAATCCAATTTCAAAGTTTATTGGTCCAATTATGACACTTTGTGATACATTTCATCTGAGATGTGTTTCCTTGGCACTTTCTGTCGTCAACTTTCTTATTATTCAGAGGATCACAATTCAAATCCACGGAGCGAGGCATGGAGTGAGTCTCCCACGAATATAAAAAATAGATATGTGATTAATTCACTCTCTTCTTCCTAACAGATTTTTGGAGACGATAAGAAATGTCTCCTCTCTTCTCTGAATATAGCTCTTTTTCCTCTGTTATACTTCTTCAGCTTCTTTTATTACACGGATGTGGGATCCACATTCATGGTTCTCCTCATGTACTGTCTTCATTTGGAGAAGAGAGACTGGTTTGCTGCATTTATTGGTAAGGGTATCATTATCTTACTTCAATGTGAATTGTTTTTCTTAATTCCTCTACTACAGGTTTTCTTGCCGTTTTATTTCGTCAAACCAACATCATTTGGGTAGCATTCGTTGCCGTCCAGGCATGTGGTCCACATCTTATCCATGCCATTCACTCTTTGATGCACATGGATAAAAAGAATGTAAAGTTTAGTCTTACGTTTACAGGACAGCTCAAAGAGCTCATTGAAGGTATTTTGGCTCTCCTCCTGTTCTATCCTTCAACACTTTTAAAGGACGTTGTGATCAAGTGTCTTCTCACAGCTGGGGGATACTTGATTGTTGGACTCTTTTTTATTGCATTTATAATCATTAATAAAGGGATAGTGGTTGGAGATCGTCTGGCACATACGGCAGTATTTCATCCAACCCAAATGTTTTATTTCTTCGGATTCTCTTTAGTGATGTCATTTCCACATTGCATTTCCAAAATGGAGAGCTTCTTTAAGCACTCTCTAAAAAAGAAACCTTTTTGGCTTGCAACCCTGTCTCTATTCTTTTATGGAATCATTCGAGAATATGGAAGCTTGGCTCATCCCTATTTACTTGCAGATAATCGACACTACACATTCTATATTTGGAGGAAAATCATTCATCGCTCGAATTGGAGTCCGTATTTAGGAATTCCATTTTATATTTATGGAGCATATTGCTTATCAAGAACACTGCGAGCCACTGGTATTATCTTCCGCATCACCTTCCCTATATTTTTATCATTCAATCTCTGCCCTCAGCTCCTTCTTGAATTCCGATATTTCATTATTCCATATCTTTTATACCGTCTACACATTCGACCTGAGAAATATTCTAATCTCATGATCGAAATGTTATTATACTTGCTAATTAATCTCGGAACGATGTATGCATACATGTACAAACCATTCGCATGGCCTCACGAGCCGAACAGCATACAAAGATTTATGTGGTGATCCATTTTGTAATAATAACTAAAGAAAACGTGTCTATTCTTTTTTTGTATTTAATCGAGCTCCTTCCGCACATTTTTATTGAATAATTTTATATAAATTAACTTCTACCTACTTTAAAGGTCATTTACAAATGTTCGTGTAGACTCTAAAATTGCTGAATGAATGGAGTCAATTTTTGATGTGATCTCCTTGGGACATTTCACTGAACAAAAGCTACTTTTTTTTTCTGTCTTGAGCATCAGAATTCTATTAAAGGCGTTCATTAATTGTTTTTTTACTTTATGATATGCTCTTGGGGTTTCTTTCATAACTTATTTTATACAAATTTTTGTTAATAGTCTTGTCATAACTTTGAGGTATCCAAGTAATTTTTTAAATAATCTATGTATTCACACATAAATAGAGTACAATAAAGGATTCTGTTATAAATCAAGGTTGTTCAGTCTATAGTTTCAAACAGCATAGGTTGTTGCCTTATGTATATTGCCAAGGTTATTGTTCATAACAGATTTTTGTAAAAACGAGTATGATTTTATGTTATACAAAAAATGAATTTACGGACGGCCACAAGTACCATGGCTGTAAAAATCAGTTGTCTAAGCTGTACGAGGCTATAATTATATGATCTAACATTTCCGTAGTACATAAAATAGGTACATATTATATGAATATACTGAAGTAAAAAAACTCTTAAACATAATTCGTGATGAACTTATATTATATAAAAAAATAAAAAGACAATTATAGCATACTTATTAATTATTTATTTGAACGGATACAATGCGTAAATCATCAACAGGCTTGTCCCCAGAGTCTGTTTCCACACAACCTAGTCTTTTAATCGTGAGCATTCCACGAGAGACACGTCCAAAAATAGTATGCTTTCCATCAAGCCACTGAGTTGGCGCAAGAGTTATAAAAAATTGAGATCCATTCGTATCTGGACCCGAATTAGCCATACTAAGAACTCCAGCTCCAGTGTGTTTAAGATCATCATGAATTTCATCTTCAAATGTTTTACCGTAAATAGATGCTCCACCTCGTCCCGTACCTGTGGGATCACCACCTTGAATCATGAAGTCTCGAATTATTCGATGAAATTTGTTTCTAAAAAAAATAAACACAAATTCAATTCTCAAATCAAATCATGAAATCAATGGAAAAAAAATGAAAATTCGTTCAAAAGCTAAACATTGCATGGAAATTCAAAAATGGAACAAAATATTGATTGAAAAGAACAAATCCATGAAAATGTGGCCTTTGAATCAGGTTATAAGCTCATCTACTGGACCCATTATAGTATCCGCGGCGAACAAGTTCGGCAAAATTCCGACAAGTGTTTGGAGCGTGCTTCCAGTAAAGCTCCACTTCGAATTCTCCCATTGTCGTCTTTATTGTTGCTCCGGGGGGTTGCCATGATTTATCGGGGATTGACATTTTCTCTAAGTCTACGTTGCCGGTCGAGAGCCTCGATATGAAGAAGGGTGTCTCAAATTCAATATCAGACAATTATTATTAGTAAATACAAAATAATAATATTTATATTTTTCAAACGATGATATGACGTCATAACCGACAGTCTTCGAGGTTTTGCTGCGTTTTTTTTAACAAATCAATGAATAGGCTTACCCCTTTATTCTATGAAGTCATAGCCTGGCTATAGCTCATAGCCATAGCATCGGAAGCTAGATAATTAATTTATAGGTTATATAGTTAAATGATTTTGAGCCATACAGAAAGAAACACATATATTTCTTTTTCTATATTTTGAGCCTTCTTTTTCTCGTTTTGAAGGTGAAAAGGTTGAGATATACTATCACATCGTTTTACCGGTTAAGAAAAATGATTTTCCTATGATTGGATATCGCAGAAGCAAAATCAGAATACGAAATTTTGTATGAATAACCAGGATATTTAGAAGTATAACATCGATTTCATGGAATAATAAATTTCTCTAATAAATATATCCCCTCACAATGAAGTGAAAAAAAAAAGATATACATAACATCTCTATAATGAGTAGGAACATGACCCTGGACTTGAAAGTAAGGAATTTTTTATGCTATACTAACTCCTAGCTCATCGTTTATAATATAAGTAACTAGTACATAAACTATTCCTTATCAATTACCACTTCGTCACAACTTACAGAAGCTCTAAAAAAGCTAGTGAGGATTATCAAAATGACATTACATACGCCAACATTAATTAAATACATTCCATATTCTAATCATAACCAAAGTACGATTATATTCTAATTTTTTCTTGTCAACATTAGTTTTATTAGCAAATAATATACCATTAATTGATTTTTAAACTGGAGTTTTTGTTTTGAAATAATTAAATTGAAATGAAAAAGGATTTCGATCCTCTCTACTCTGAAAAAAATCCTCTTGCTTTGTTAAAAGCAAAATTAGCTATTTGGATCCGAAATGCGTACAAACATTTCGGAACCAAGTCTAACACAAGCTTGTTCACTGGATTGAATATGTCGGTTCCTAAAGGCGTAATTTATGGTCTTTTAGGACCATCCGGATGTGGAAAAACGACTTTACTTCGTGTTATTACAGGAAGAGAAAAACTCAATTCCGGCGAATTTAAAATATTCGGCGAGGATCCAGGAACAGTAGGTCTTGAAGTTCCGGGAAGAAGAATTGGTTACATGCCACAGGATCTAGCGTTATATATGGAACTAACCATTTTAGAGACATTGTTCTTTTATGGTCGACTAAATAAAATGCAAACATCAAAAATAAGATCAAGAGCTGAGACTCTCATAGAAATTTTGGAACTACCTCATTCAGGAAGATTGGTACAAAATATGAGTGGAGGCCAAAGAAGAAGAATATCTCTAGCTGTTGCACTTTTACACGAGCCCGAGCTCTTGGTTCTAGATGAACCCACTGTAGGAGTTGATCCTGTGCTTAGACAATATATTTGGGATCATTTATTGACCATTGTGAATAATTCTTCAAAGAAGCGAACGATTATAATAACAACTCACTACGTCGAGGAGGCTCGACAGGCCCATATAGTTGGGATGTTACGATATGGAAAAATCCTTGATGAGGATGCTCCCACAAAATTGTTGGAAAAATTCAAAGCGCTCACTCTTGAAGAAGTTTTTTATGAGCTCTGTCAGCAGGAACAGAGAGTCATTTGTGAGGGAAGTGAAGACGAAGAAGAGTCTTTTTTGATGTCGAGGAATCAAAGGAACTCATCGCTTTCATCTGATTCAAAATTTAGGAGACGAGATGCATTTTCCATTTCAATTGAGGCTCCAAAAAAGCATTTTTTTCCACAAATGAGTTCCTTTTTTGCAATTCATCGATGGAAGGCTTTAGTGATTAAAAACTTTCTTCGAATGTTTAGAAAAATTGGGTTTTTGATTTTTCAACTCATTTTCCCAGCCATTCAGGCCTCTGCATTTTGTATTGCCATTGGTAAAGATATAAAAGGAATGACAGTTGCCGTAGTGAACGAAGAAGCTACCTACCAAGAATGTCAGAATAATTATGCAGGATGTATTCTAAGCTTTCAGTCTTCAAAGTATGTGACAATGAGTAAGACCTCTGACTTACAGGACAATCTGAGTTGTCGTTTGTTGTATTACATTGAGAGGGGAGAGTTGGATATTAAATATTATGATGATTTTGAAACTGCAAGAAACAAGGTCTTAAATGGAGATCATTGGGGAGTTATTCATTTTGAAAAGGGTTTTTCTAAAAAACTAGCGGAGGAGATGCACTTTATAGTATCTGAGCCTTATGCAAAGGACAAAGAGATTAATACTAGGATGCATATATATCTCGACATGACAAATCAGCAAATCAGTTTGTCTATAAAACAGAGTTTGCACAGTTCTGCTGATGAGTTCTTAAAAGAGTCCCTAAGAGCTTGCAATAAGTCAGAAGAATTGGGAAACTCTTTATTATATTTTGGAAACACTATTTATGGATCAAACAAACCCAGTTATACTGAATTCATGGCGCCTGGTATAATTCTCTCAATCGCCTTTTTCATGGCTGTGGGACTAACATCGCAAAGTTTTGTGACTGAAAGAAGAGAAGGTTTATTAGAAAGGTCCTTTGCGACAGGGGTGACAACATTAGAAGTCATGCTAGCTCACATGGTTGCTCAATTTATCATCATGATATTACAAGTCACTTTTGTCCTTCTGTTTATGATATTAGTCTTTAAAATTCCCGCTAATGGCTCGATAGTACTCATGATTTCCTTGGTCATTCTTCAGGGTCTTTGTGGGATGTCTTTTGGGTTGCTTATAAGTTCATTTTGTTCTACAGAACATGATGCCATACAGTTGGCATTGGGCTCTTTTTACCCTCTTCTACTTTTATCCGGAATAATTTGGCCACTTGAGGGAATGTCAAAAAATTTAAGATATTTTAGCTACACATTACCCCAAACTCTAGCCTGCAAGGCAATGAGAGGTATTCTTTCTCGTGGATGGAATTTAGAATGGTCCATAGTGTATCTTGGATTCATAGTTACCATTGCATGGATTTTTATATTTCAGATCCTAAGCCTACTCCTTTTTCGTATTCGAAAATAACCCCAGGGATTTCTTCTGAATAAATAAAGTAAATTACCCTTAATTATTATAATATGTATTCATAATCTTATCTTAGTAGAAAAATAGTACCTTAAGTGTGTATCCAGAAATACAATACAAATATAGTTCATATTTATAGTAGGCACCTTTACTTCCAAATACGGGTGACTCATTTTGTAAATATTTTTCAACATGATCGTTTGTACATATCTTATATTTCAAGAATACAGCTCTATACTTTATAAATCTGACTCAATAGGTTGTATTATGTACTCAGCACTGGTCTTATACCTTAAAATATATTCAATTGAGGATCTGAGATTGATTGTATTTGGCAAAAACCTGTTTAATGTGCAAAATGTATTTAGAAAATCGAAAATTGACGTTTGATGAAAAAAATAGAAAAATTATTCAGAAAATGACATATATCTTAGTTAAACAACAATTTTTATCAGTCAAATTTATATGTAAACGAATTTCCAGACAAATTTCTACAAACTTAATTTTATCTTCGAATCCAACGTTTAATTGGAAATCTATTTTTTTTGCATCTAAAAACAAACTAAAGTACAATTCTCACCGATTTCTTATTTTGGCCATAACTTTTTTGATTTTAAATAAATTTAGAAATTTTCGTTATTAGTATAATTGTTTTTTGAAACGCCAGTCACTTTTTGATTTATAACTCAGCCACTTATCTAGTCTCCTTCAGCTCCAAAAAATAGTTTTTTTGTATATTATATATTTGATTTCAAATTATTTTATTAATGCTTTAAATAACTCCAGAATTTAGTGAAACTTGTGGATAGAAATTTGAATTAAAAAGGGGAATTATGAAGAGGATTTTCGAGTTAGTCTTAGAATGTATCTTCTTCATTATGGTTGAAGGAGGAACATATTTCTAATTATTATGTTTGCTATCGACAAGTTTTACTAAATTCTAGAGTTATTTAAAGTATTAATAAAATAATTCGAAATGAAATATATAATACAGGTACGTCCTAGTTATAATTAAATATTATAGTTGTCCACTGATAAAACGCATAGGGGATTTATTTAAAAAACAGATCTAGACGTTAGACATAAAATAAAAGTTATTCAGAATTTTGAGTTACGTACCTAAGACCAAGGAAACTAGAAATACAAGGTATGTCAATAACATACACCGGCCAGCGTTTCTTTTCAAATTGTATTACCGCACCGACTACTGGTGAAGCTAAATAGATGGATTGTTTTTGTGACATCAGAGACGGTATGAAAAGTTTAAATCTTAACCATGAAGTATTCTGATATATGGATCCGCATCCACCCATCATTGTTCTTCCTAGGAGTTTATATTTTTGTCATTTGGAGGATATCCAATCCACACGACTTCTAATCCTCTTTTCGACTTGATGTTCTTTGGATCTCGCCTCTTTGTGCCTCCTTCCGTGGGTCTCATCTCCTTTAATGGAAGGATCATTCATTTTGCAAATACCACTTCACATCAAGGTATGAGACCATTTCAATCATTGTCTCTATATTAAAGAATAGATACATTCCTGCGGATCTTCCACGGAATCGTCCTATATTTCTTAAATAAGAAATATGAGTTTCCATAAAAATACAGAATAAACGACTGAAACAGAGAGAGAGATATCATCCTCCATCCATAGCTCATTCATTGAAATTTTTAGTCAATTCCTCTATATCTAAAAAATATATTCTTGCATTTTGGTGTCAAGAAAATGGAAATTCAGTGTTTCTCGCAAAAGAAACATATTTCCAATACCAATTACTACGCGTTAGGGAATTTGGTTAAAATCAGTTGATTATTATATTAAACAGTTCTCGATAAAGTAACGGAATTCATTAATGGTCTTAGTGACAACAATATTTATATTATATTCGTTAATTTAATTTTTATTCTACTTTTCTTCATATTTTCATTTTTTTTAATAGTTCATCGTTGCTTAAAATAATTTATCTTGCCATTTCTACATTACCTTCAACATTTTTTATTACAAAAATATACCTAATATTAAGACTATGATAATCTTATTGAATAAAAATGAAATGATCAAGAAAAAAATTTAACAAACTTAGATCTTAATTTTTCACTTATCTTGAATATAATAAATATAGAGTTTAATGTAATAATCTTACTAATAGAACGGAATATGATAATAGGAGCACAGATATAAACACCTCTAGACGGCTGACAAAAATCAAAATTATGAAATAGCATTTGCATCTCCGAAACAAAGTTGAAATTGTCAATAACATAAAAAAATATATAGAGAACTCATAAATGGGAAATCTAAATTTTTATAATTAATAATTAGTTTTATAATAATAATAATATTAATTGCCATTATAAAAAGTCAGTAGTAATATTACTTATTTTGTCTGTTAACTTAAAGTAATTTTTATTTCAATTTTAATATACTCGTATTTATGTTTATCGGAAGTTTTGTACTATCTTATGTATTTTTTTATGTTTTCGAAATTTAAACAATTTCCCCCTAGAAACTATTCTTTTTAAGGTATATTTAGATTTAAAAAGTGAAAAACTTTTTAATCTTAATTATTAAGATTTCATTGTATCATCTATAAAAATTCGTATTAGAAGAGCCTTGTTATGGTTCTCACAACTTGGCTAGATACATTGGAAGTATAAATTCACAGTTCTAGATAAACAACTTCGAGAATTCGAGTCATTTAAGTAACTACGTAATGCAGCTTGTTTTGTTCTCTTTGGACAAGAAAGAAGGTTTATGAAGTGACAAAGACCATCGTTCAGATTGCTCCAACTGTACTGAGCTTTAGAGTTTTCCTCGTACTTTCCAACGACTTGACCTTTGACTACCTCCCCGAATCCTCTCAGTGGTTTGTCACACCACAGACAATTACCTCTTCTTCTGACACCTCCTGGATCATAACGAATTGGTCCAGGAGTCTTGTTGAATGATATTATAATGGATACCAGAGAATTAAGTGATTATCACTTCTTCCATTGGAACCACTGTCGTGTTTATTTTTTTTAACGTAATATATATTATATTGATGATTGTTATTATATCAGTTTAAACGAATCTTGCCATTTTTTCCTCTTACACACTTTTCCATTTTTTTTTCTCTCCCACCGTTATTGACTTGTATTTTAAGTTAATATGCTAAGGCTATGTTTAATTCTGATTAAACCAGATTCCTGGGCTCTGGACGGCAAGTTTGTTTTTCCTCTAATAAGTTGATTTATTTCAAAAAACTAAATCGATTCCCGTGTCTCAAAGTTTATAAAGGTATAAGTTGTGGATTCGAAAATGCACGACAAAAATTAATAATAAAAAAAACGAATTATTGTTATTATTTTTATTGAAAAAGAGAGAAAGTATATTAAATACGAATTAAAAAGGGGAAGAAGAGGATTAGTGAGTGAGTCTTATTATGGTTGAAGGGGGAACATGTTTCTAATTATAATGACCAAAGAATTAGAAGAACTTCTAATGTTGTCTATTGACAAGTTTTATTAAATTCTGGAGTCCTTTAAAGCATTAATAAAATAATTCGAAATAAAAGATATATAATACGGGTACGTCCTAGTAGGAACAAATATACAGATATATTTGGAAACTTAAGATGAGGTATTACAATATGAAAGAAAATAACATCAGGTTTTAATTTTTTTAGAACGAATTTCAGTCAAGAGATCACGTCAATGTTAACCAGATGCGAAGTAGATATAGCGTTACTTTTCATCTTCTAATTCGCAGAATGATTGCACTAACAATCTGAAATACGCATATCCAAGCAATGGTGACAAGAAATCCTTGAGATACTTGAGTCCACTCCAAGTTCCATCCTCGAGATAGAACGCCTCTCATAGCTTCGCATGCTAATGTTTGAGGTAGTGCATAACTAACATACTTCAGCTCTCTTGGCATTCCCTCCAATGGCCAAATAATTCCAGATAACAATAATATCGGATAAAAAGATCCAAGGGCAACTTGGATTGCATCCTGCTCTGTATTACACATGGAACTAATCACAAGTCCAAAAGACATTCCACATATCCCTTGAAGGATCGTCAGCAATATGATTAAAAACAATGGACCTTGTGATGGAATAGAAAACACGTAAATCATAAACAGAAGTACAAATCCAACTTGAACAACCATAACTGCAAACTGGGCTATAATATGTGCCAACATAACCTCAGTGGCAGTTACTCCAGCAACCCAAGATCTCTCCAAAAGACCTTCTTTTCTTTCCAAAATAAAGCTTTGAGCTGTTAGGCCAACTGCCATAAAATATGTTATGGATAGAATAACACCAGGAGCCATGAATTCCGTAAATTTGGGCTCCATAGCTCCATAAATTGGTTCATGAAAATGCAGTGGAAATCCAAGTATTTTCTGTGACTTATTGCATGATTGTAAAATATCCTCGACAAAGGATTGAAATGATAGTGTCATTATCATTTTGAGTGTATGCCCCACTTGCTGATTAGTCATATCCAAATGCGCATGAACTTGGGAGTCAAAAAGTGTTTGATTGCTGGGCACTTCCATACTAATCAGCTTAATGACTCTGTCAGGGAATGCTTTGGAGAAACGAGGAGTAAAATGAAGCATTCCCCAATGTTTGCCTAGTTCTACAGCTTGTTTTGCAGATGCATAATCGTCGTAATAGACCAAATCAACGGCGTCTTTATCCATAAACGATAAATATCGGCAACTCAAATTAAATGCAGGATGAATGACAGGATCTGAGAATGACAAATAGTCCAAGGGGTTTTCAGAAATACTGCATCCCTCTGCAAATCCAGTGCAAGTTTTGGATCCAATATCTTCATTTGCAACTGCAAGACTCATTCCCTTAAGATCACCTCCGATAGCAAGGCAAAATAAAGAAACTTGTAGGGTTGGAAGAATGAATTGAAAAATCAAAAAGCCGATGTTTCTCCACATACGAATAAAGTTCTTAATTACTAAAGAAATCAGTCTATGAAGAGCAAAGATTGAGTCCATTCTAGGAAGACAACTTTTTTGCTCCGAAAATGAAGGGGCAACAGCCTCACTACTTGTTTGAATTTGTTTTAAGGATATAACATCGGGATTATGCTTTGGAGTTCGAGGTGTGGAATGTTCTGCAAAGAGGGAGTCATCCGAAGACTCTTTTCGGCAGAGATTGAAGAATACTAGCTCCAGGGTGGGTTTATTATAGAGTTTCATTAGATTTGCGGGTGGACTTTCGGCGAGTAGTCGACCATAGCGCATCATACCAACGATATGAGCACGTCTAGCTTCTTCAACGTAGTGAGTGGTAATAACTATTGTAGTCTTTTTGGATGGATTATTCGATATGGCCAGAAGATGTTCCCATATGCTGTGTCGTAGAACCGGATCAACTCCAACTGTTGGTTCATCAAGAATAAGTAGTTCTGGCTCATGGAGGAGAGCAATTGCCAAAGAAGCTCGTCTCTGTTGACCACCACTCAAATTTTGAATTAATCTATTTTTTCGAGGTAGATCCAAAAAGTCTAAGAGAAACTCAGCTCTCATTTTTATGCTTCCTGGAGACATATGAAAAATACGACCAAAGTACTCTAATGTTTCCAAAATTGTGAATTCCTTATAGAGCGCTAATTCCTGAGGCATGTAGCCAACTCTTCTTCCAGGAACTCCAGATCCACTTGAGCCAGGCTTATGTCCAAAGACAAGAAGTTCGCCAGATTGTATCCTCTGTCTGCCGATTGTACACTGTAGAAGAGTTGTTTTACCACATCCTGAGGGACCTAAAAGTCCATAAATGACTCCTTTAGGAATAGTCATATCCAGATCCATGAGAACATTGACTTTTTTCCTACCCCATCCATACTGCTTGTAAACATCCCTGATCCAAATAGCAGGCTGCAAATTCTGGAAGCCATCCTCCTTCTGTTCTAACAAACTTGGAAGGACTTCCTCAGACTCTGGAACACCAACATCATCTACTTCGTTCATTATGATGATTATGATAATTAAATTCTCCACCAAGGTTTATAAATATTTGACAATATTGTTATATTCACTCTTTGACGAAAGGATTGGAGAAGGCGGCTCATAACATAATGAAGAGAAAAACCGCAAGCCCGAAGAATGATGGATAGAGTTTGATAAATTCAAATCCTGAAAGGACAAGACATAAAGACAATGAGTAAGATTTATATAGTAATCATACATATTGTATACATGCACAAAAGAGCAATCAGTGTAGTGGATATACAAAAGTAATATTTTGGTTAATTCTACTACTATTTGATGATAGTAAAAATAACATTAGTAAATGTTTCACACCTGAATTTTAAAAAGAAAGTGTTACTTGAGTAAAAACAGGCACGTCACCCTGATTTTAAACAAAAATCACAGGATGTATATAGTATTTATAATTTTTGGCATGGATTAAAACAAAACCATGATTGGAGAAATATCAACTCTATACTTATGTGCATTGTACTTCATTTCCACTAACGAAGTAAATAACTCTGAAGAAAATGTAGCCTCTCATTCATTACTGACTTTTTAGTATGTACACAATTAGCATATTATGAGTAGTTAGAGGAAAGATATAATAGTAACTAAGGATACTTTTGTTTAAATTCCTTTATCAACTCCTACTTTACAATCTACATGTTATTGATACATAATGAATACATAACAAACAGGAGATACAACTTGAGAACTGGCCATTCTCAAATATATACCTATATATAATTGTATGTATACATACAGGGCAAACCCCTGGATTAGAGAATTGTACGTAACAAAACAAAGGAGAGGATTCTCCTCCTTAAAGTCTCTCATCGTCTGTCTCAAGGAGAAGGAACGATGTATTCTACCCCAAAAAGCATCTCAATTAAATGTGTTTTTTTTTATCTTCTTCTCCGAAAGAGAGTTCGTTGACACAATTACATTCATATTATGTGAATAATAAATTCCTTTAAAGTGTTTTGCACTACATACTTATCGATATGTCAATAGTACATACATGAAGTTGTAATATAATGATGATAACACGACACATAAAATATATATGCTGTAGCAACAACAATATTGTAAGATCATCATGGGGCACGATGTGAATTTATGCTAATATTTAATCCTTCATTCAAATGTTGGGCGTCCCTGTTAAGCTAGGTAGTTACATACCTCATTCACTCACTCATACTACATATTATCCTAATTTCTTTCTCACACACAGATTCAATACTAGTACTTGAATTACGTTATTATTATGCAAATTAAATGGGCCTACCTTTGTACTAATAACAACTCCGTTTCTTCTTTATTATAAAGACCTTTGAGGGTGGATGTCTAAGCAGTAAATCTGACAAATGCGGACTAACAATGAAACAGCTCTTCTAGCACATACTACTGTTGAAACTTTTGAAGGAAAAAAAATCATGTTTAAAAGTTATCTGAGGGGAAAAAAATCAGTGTTCCACGAGCGCACTCTCTCAAAAAAGTACATATTAATATTGATATTATCACTATTTTAATAGGCCTTAAAAAGTCATTATAGGAATCTAAATCCATATTAAAGAATGGAATATGTTTGTGTAACCTTACAAATAACTAGAATCATATCTGTATATAACTTCTTACCTATACAATTATAATTAATATGTATGTAACAGTATGAATCAAACAGTGAGCTAGGAGTAGGTTAATACTACAGGCGATCAAGACTCATAGCTACTCGTACAAGGAAAAAAATACAGAGTTCATTTTGTGGCTCTCTCAAGAATGAAAATTTTCTTTTTCTTTCTTTGTTCAAGTCCTAATTCCTCTTTGTTTCAATGGAAATACATTGATATTATAATACTATGTACATAATTATTATTTATAATGAAGTGTGTACACATTTGAATACTCTAATTTTTTGGATATTTGTCTCCATGTAATTTACATTATTAATAGGCATTACGATGGTCGTCCACATAAAAACAATCTTGAACGAATATCAAGAAAAGGAGAAGATCCTAATTAATTTTTTAATTCATATATGCATACAGCCCGTAGATATTTCATAGGTTTATTTGAGTCAATATAGGCTCTGTAGGATGAGTTAAGATACCCAAAGTTTTTGCAATAGTTTAAAATCTTTATTTGATTTAAGAGACTTATATTAGGGCCGATAGGGCCTTTCAAATAAAATATATCAATTTCTCATTCTATAATTGTGACGATTCATTTTGATTACTTTAGGTGCAATTTACGACACAGCCAAGGGTTAATAAAAATAATTTGTTAATTGAAATTCGTCAAAGAATGTTTTTGTTATCCACACTCAATTTTGAGACAAAAAAATATTCTAGGTAGCTTTTGTATTGACATTTGTAGAAAGATATCTGGAGGATATTATTTGGGGGGAGGGGGCAACATCCAACCCTTGCAGACGTCCCTGATAAGTACACAAAAAGTAGTATCACGGATACATGGGTTTCTTAGATTACTATCCTATATATAAGTTCCTTCTTATTTTCCCTCTAGGCAACATACATAATTAAGGGGAAAAAAGTCCTTTGGAAGGTATACACTCTACTATTATTTGATGAGAACTCACTCAACACAAAGAAACAAACAATTATATATACTACTACTAATAATAATATGTGAAGATACAGGGTGTATTTTTCCATCAAACGACGACAAGACATACGCTTATCCCAGATAATAATATTCCGAACAATGACACACAAATAAAGAAATTCACACAATACTTCACATTTGATTTGTCTCTGAGGGCGAAATCTGTCAAGTCTTCCTACTTGAATCTCCTTGGCCTCCCAAGGAAATCCTTTTTACTAACCTAGGTAACTAATATACATACTTATACAATAAGAATATGTACTTTCTCTCTCTCTTTCATACATGAGAGTAAAGTACTGTTAGTTGATACACTTAAGTGAGTGGAAAATGAGACCCAATCTCCTTACCTTTGTTTCCCTATCATTTTGACAAAACAAAATCAGCAATGAATGAATTCCACAGAAAATATGCACAAAAAGAGACAGCTGAATCCTCTTTATGTAAGACGAAGATGAACAATACTAGTAATAATAATATAACGAAGCATAGAGCTTTCTTTTTTCCATCAATAACATAGCAGGAAGAAGAAGTAGAACTCATATAATATGTACACTCTACAACTAAAACACGTACGTTCATATATATACAATCCGTCTTTCTTCCCCTTTAGCTCCTTTCCCTTTTCAGGTACGTACAAATTATGTTTATTTATATGCAGAACCCTTCTTCTGTACATGAATCCTAATCAATATCCATGGTTTTGGAACTGTGATCTACAATCTACATGATATTGAATTTAGGAGTCTTATAGAGAGAGAGAGAGAGAGAGGTTCATTGATGAGTATAACTATTAATATCCCTTCATAATATGACTGATAAAAATAGTTGTACAAAACACTGATAGGCAATTATCGTTGTTTTTTAAAGAAATAGTGTTGAAATTTGAGAACTTCCTTCTTTCATAGAGCTAGGGGAAGGAAGAGTAAACAGTATATTTTGAAAACAAGACGATGATAAAATTAGTCATATAAATTCGAAAAAATATAAGAATAACATTTAACCATAATATGATGTAGTCAACAATCTAGAAGGTCATTTTCTCATTACTAATAGGACACACTTCTCTCAGATGACTATACATTAATGATGTTTTTAATAAAAAGCTTATAATTCATTTATATACTTATCCGCAAAAAAAAGTATATTATGTTTTCCACAGAATTATCGTTTGACAAAAATTAATTCTATTTTAATCAAAAACAATGATATGCATCCCTGTAATACTATATAAACAACAAAATCACACAAAACCTCACATCCCTTGACTCATTATTTATTTATTTTTCAAATAAAAAATGAAATAGTGAATGAAGATTTTTTCCAGAGAGTAATAAATAATACAGAGAGAGAGGACTTAAACTATTGGAAAACAACTCTTTGATATTTTTGTCATGATGGAATAAGAAAAACGAAGAAGAAATATAACATGATAATTGTTTCATCCCATGCAATTGACATTAAGAGGTAAAATATGAATATATCCTATGTCCTACCAACATAATATAAAGATGATCCCTGTTGACTTAAAGGATTCAACTTTAAGTAATAATAAATCCAATCAGATCCTAGTCCAAAGTAATTTTTATGATGACATACTATATCATTTGATACATACGCGTCTTGCCTTTCTTGTTTTGTAGAAGAAACATTTTTACATTAATAATATAATTAATTATTAAGTGCCCATGAACAAGAAAGAAATTAAGAGAAAACAACCAAATTAAACACACACAGCATCAACGGATTCTATAAAACAAAACACTATGATTATTCAAAAATATATATAATCTAAAAAAAAAATACTGCAATTAAGGAATGACTGACTGTAAGAGAAGCTCCGTACAATAGTACTAGAGTAAAAGTGAAATAGAGTACGTGAAAACAACAATGTAATGCGATAGAAATCCAAGGTTCCTCCATTTATTCAATGTATGTTTCCAGGAATTTCCTTCTGCCTAAGAAGTCATAAAGAAAATAATAAAATCATGATTCCTATTTATGAAGAAATAAAAAAATCACCTCCAGAGGACTTGACTGTCCCCCGAACATAACCCCAAGGTATGCCAGATGGAAACATGCGAGTATTCCAAACAATATATTACAAACAATCACAACAAATTCTTTTTCTGTATGTTTACGAACGGTCTTTGAATTACTTCGAGCCTCCATGGAAGCATCAAATATGTTTGAGAGTTTTCTTCTGAATTCATACTCAACAAAAGTGTAGATCCCAAGTGAAAGGAGAACAGCCGCAAGTTGAAAGTTGAATCCATGAAGGAAAGCACTGGCAATGTAGGTGGATACAATAGCCACAAAGTTTCCGTAGGGTTTAGCAGTTTTAAAACAGTCTAAAAAGGAAATGAATTATTAAAGAATAGAATAATGGAAAGTTAGAAACTCACATGTTTTTAACCATTGATGCATAGGGATATTCCAAGAGACAACAACTTCTACTAAAGAACGTGGCATTTCTATAGAATTCGGGCTCGAAACAGTCAAATCACTCCAACTCTTTTCAACCTTTGAATACCCAAATCCAGCCGTGACTGCAGTCGCCTCAGACATGAATGACACAAAGTAATGACTTGCTCTGAATGACATAGCATCACGATATGCAATTGACCACTTCCAACTCCCATCATGAATCATCCATGAGTTCCAACAAGTCGAGATGGAGAGGAACACAAATGCAGATACAAGACTAAAAAATATTTTCATCGTCCAGGCAAAGTTCTGAAACATTTAATTACACATGACATTCATTGTCTTAGGGCTGAGTCGGCTAAGATAATTTATTTACCCAAATTGGCTCTCGAAAAATATTAATATAGTCCTCATATTTTGTCCAAGGACCAAATACACATGTACCAGGATTTAGAAAGTAGCCAGCTAATTCCATAAACTTGGGCATTTGTTTCAAATCCACAGGCAGAGTTTCAATGCCCTTAGAGGTGGGACTGCTCAACTTGTCCCCTCTTCGTCGATGAGATTTTTGTCTATCATCCTTTTTCGATAATGGTTCGTTGTTCTCTTGATTTGTAGTGGGTGGTTCGGAGTTAGAAGCGGAGTCCATATCAAATCCTAGGGATATAATTTTCATGGAGAGTATCATTTGAACTCCACGGATTTGATGCCAGTCCACGGGAATGGCAATCATCAATTCGCTATAAGTACAAGAAGGTGATGAAACGAGGGCTTCATTAGAGAGGCATTAACTCATTACCAAATAGAGTTATAGAGTAGACAAAGGAGGAGGAGAAGTGGTCCTCTTCGAGGTTTATTCCAATGACATGATAGGAGTAGCGCAAGGTAGGAGAGGACCAACAAGCCCATAATGTAGACTACATTGCTATGAAAGAAATGTGCTAGAACGAAAATGCCACAAAGGGAAGAGACAGAGTGATGCGCCCAGGATGGAACTTTACCTATTCATTAATTTATTAGTTATCAACTTTTATTATTTCATTATTAATGAATCAAGAGCAGCCTTTACCTGTTTGAGTCAAAAGACGAAAGATCAACGTCCAGAAAAGAACTTTTCCCAAATGGGACAACCCATCCCGACTCGTGGGCTCCACGCAGTATTCCATCATTTCCCAAAAATCCATGGCGGGTCCACCCCCTAATTCATCTTGGGAAACATATTTATGGCTCAAATCCTCACCAATATAACTCTCATCCACATAGTCCATCGGTGAAAGAATCTCCTCTTCATCATAGTCTGCATACTCCATCAAGGTCTACGTCCTAGATCAAAAACGCCGAACAGCTCCCTTTGACAAATATAAATTCTGAAATCAAAACAAAACCCTAGCGACTATTTCATTTCTAACACATAATAAGGAGCGCCATCTAGCGTTTAACAAATATATTATTTCAATGTAAATAACCTTACATAAATATTATTGAATTCACTTACACAAGATCGAACTTTTGAAAATTATATTGTAGTTTGCTGATTGAATGCATGTAAATAAAATATTAGTATAGATGTTGAATAACATCCCTTTCATCTTGTGCATCATATGATTTATTTGGTCATTGTGTGTTGTAATTATAAATAGAGTCAAGTCTGATCGTTAAATATGTAGAGTAGAACATAGATAGTTATAAACACTTCCGATTCAAAGTAGAGGTGGGTCGGAATAGAAAATATCGGGCTTCAGGCTAAGTCGGGATACAAGACGTCGTATTTCCGCAGGCTTTCGGTCCAACATATGAGAATCCATACAATAAAGGTAATCCGACATATATATTCTTACTCAAAACATTAGTGAGTGGCGCTCAATTGAACGCTGTTCCAAGCATCTCTTAAAATTCTTGAACAGATTTGCTGGACCGGTGCTAGGATTTTTATTTGTGGAGGGAGGATAATTTTCCGACTGACATTTCACTTTTTACAACTGGAAGATGAGATGAGTTTAAAAATAGATTGAACTTTTCCTTCTTACCAAACATATTAAAGGGCTTTTCTTCATAAATAATTTATTTCATTTTTTATGGAACGACGTTTTTTTAGACAAACTATGTTTTTAAGTGACTTTATTTAAAAATTAAAACTTTTTCTTTGTCCCTTTTCCTAAACTATGTCGATGTTTAATGACGTTTTTTTAAAGAAAGTAATACTTTTTTCCATTAAGTATTTTTTATAGAAAATTAGAATACCTACTTCACTTTTTCAAAAGGTATTTTTCAATTTAAAAAAAAACAATAGGCAAAGAATCCTAGAAATTCCGACTGACATCCTATTTCTCCCAACTCTAGTAATCCATGGGAGTACCCATTAATGTTGAATACACTCCATGTATAAAAAAATCCATAAAACAACGCATTTTACTCAAAATATTTGCCGGAGAGATGGAACAAAGTCTAAGAGATATTTAAATAAACTAAACTTGATATAGTCATTGAATGGGGGTATAATGAGTGTTAATCAAAAGACTAAAGAATTATATAACTTTGAACAAATAAGACAAGGAACTATAGAATCTAACTTATAATAGATATGAGGGGCGTCCGCAAGATTATATTCTGGAAGGGGCTTGGATTTTCGATTTATTTGAAAAAATTCAATTTTAATTTTTTGAAAAGAGTTAGAGTTAAATATGTTAACACATGAAGGACGGATGGTAACAACCCCCCTTAAACGAGTGTGGAAATAAAAAATGATACCCATTTTTAATATTTGTATATGTAAAGATATTAAGTTTTGCAAATGATGATGGACCTTGGACTTCCTTCAAAATGTTTTCTTGTCTAAAAAGGGCAGAATTCTCTCTCATTCCTATTTGTGCTAGATTGTTTTATCTTTGCTGACATGCATTGAGTCTCCTAATAAGTTGGTTGATTTATTCTTCTTAGAAGGCGGGAATTGAATCACTTGGTTGCATCCTGAAATTTCTTGAAATGTTAAATATTCCAATTAGTTGTCAATATATACATATAGCCTCTTCCAAAACTAATAATGATATTCAACAAAATTTCTCACCTACAGGCTTCTCAAAAACTTCAGAATAGTAACCGGAAGAACTTGATTGAGCTGGTTGTACATATTATTCATCTTATTTCAATTTGAAATCATCACCTTCAGAATTGGAGTACAATGTAGACACAAGATAATATCTTATTTCTTCAATGGATAATTTTTCATTGGACATCCTTGCACAATAACAGATTGAATCAGAATAATTGCTTGTTCAGCAAAATTTATGTTTATATTTAAATAAGGAAGGTACACAATTTCTTTCTAAAGTTGTCCATTCATGTCTAACCTTGCTTGAACCTTTTCATACACAATCGTACGACAAAAACAATATTTGGAATGATTGGATATCAAATATGATACCCACGTCTGTCTAGGTTGTGTTCAACATATCAACGAAACGATTAGTAATTTTAATTTTTAATCTTGTTTTTTTTTGTGTGCTCAATAATATGAATTAGGAGAATTCAAAAAATTTAGAACAAATATAATTAAGAAGTTTCTCACAATATTTCATTGAAACCCAAATGGGTATCAAAAATGAGACCCTCGTTGTTCTAGTGTTAAACTTATTGGTAAATATATTCTCCACCATCAACAATAGAGATCTCACTCGATCACAGAAATAAAATAGGTCGAAAGAAGATTCTTAAAGATAGTTAAGCTTGTATGAGCTTTTGTTAAAATATAAACAATGGTCCCGAACCCATAATTTTTTAAATAACAGCGACAATGAAAAATTGTTTGATTTTGATGTCATAAAAAAGTGATGTAATTTTTCATAAAACTCTCTCTCCTTCATAAATTGGTTTCATTGTTTGTGCTGTTAAAAATTATAGCCTATAATTAGAGAATAATCCCACATCAGGAATAATTAGCAAACATGAATGTTTAAAGCGAGAGCAATTTTTTGTATTTGGTAATCCTTATTACTACAAACTAGTAATATAGGAAATCATAATTATTATTTCATTTTTAGGAGGAAACATATTACAAAAATTATAAACATTAATGATGTGCCGCGAGCTGAATTTTGCTACTTGAGTATTTTCAAATTAAAAAAAAAAACACTCAAGGAATTACGAACTTTACTCGTTACTCGCTTGAATACTCGTTACTCACCCTATCACTATTGCTAACTAAAAAAACTCGTCATAAAAAAAATAATCATATTTTTTAAAGCATTATTGAAACGAGTTATTTGAAAATTGTTTTCGTAATTAATTTGAGTTACAACTTTGTATAACTGGGATAAGAGATGCAGGGTTGACAATTGCACAATCTTCAGGTTCAACTAGAGATTCGAAAAGATACACAGGGCTGTTAGAATCACATAGATCACCAACTTCACCAATACTTTCCTCATCATTCAAATTCTTAATGACCAATTTTTCATTATTCACGGGCTCAACACAATAAATTAATTATTCGTCTTCAGAAAAATTGTTTAGCGAGTACGAAGAATTTAAAATTTTAATGAATAAATTAATTGCAAGATGTAACTGCTATTTAAACAGAGATAATGATTGTTACTTTGAAATGCTGCAAGTGCTAGAGGAATGGGGATTATGTTTAAGCTTCAATCTCAAGGGATATACCCAACGAATTAGTAACTAGTCGATTGAAAATGTTTAATAGTGTCCTGTTCCTCATGCATTTAGAAATATTAATTAATCTATATTAATGCATCCAAGTTTGTCCTATGTCTATTTGTCTGAGAAGGACTTTTTAGTGGGTACTGCATAATTCCAAGTAATGTCGATTACTCCCACTAGTCTAAAAAAAAACAAAGATTACTGTTCAAACGAAATGGGATTAAGATTACACATTGCACAAAAGTCAACATGTTTCTACATAGTGTTCCCGGCTTTAAGCATAAATTCTAAATTTGAAAGAAAAAGGAAGTCAGTTTTGGAAGATTTACATATAATAATGGGCTCGAAAAAGAAGAACAGAGAATCCACAGCTTTGACGAGTTCCGAGCTTTTGACGAATTCCAAGTAACACTAGACTTTTTTTGCTTACAAGCCAAGTTTTGTGTGTCCTTTTTTATTAACTTCATAAAACTCGATTTGCAATTTACGATTTTTCTCGTGGCACATCACTAATAATCATTAATCATATAAAAACAAGTAACCTGTAACTACTAACTACGTATTTATTATTTTAATAAGTTTTAGAAGCGTGTAAAGTTGTATCGTGATGAATTTTGAGACAATGATAATTAGTTAACTACAAACTGAGTTTGAAACTTTTCGTCTCTTTTTCTACAATTGGAGAAGAAAAGGGTGAGAGATACAATATAGACAACATCTCCAATTGCTCTAAAGTTTGGTAAGTAGTATAACTCTGTAAGAAGAACGGAATAAGTTAGGGATATCATGATGCCAAAATTAGGATTGAATACAGAAGTCATGGCATGGGCATAGAACCATCTTTGCTAAATGACGTTGTCATAGAATTACTCCATTGACGTCATCATCAATCAATCTTCACCAATTTTTATAAGAACAATAAATACTATAACTAGGCCTCAATTATGAATAATGACAATCTATTCTCGTCCATGAAATATAATTATAGCTTTACTAAACGTATTCAATTGATAAATTAGGTACTTTACAATAATATTTGCGAAAATAATGCCATTGGGAAGGCGCTCTAAAAATTGGTGCATTTTTCAAGGACCGATAACAGATACAATTCTCGTCACTATCAAACTAACTTCGAACCTTTTTTTCTTTCTCTTTTTGGAAGAAAGCTTGAGATCGAGATAGAATGAATATCTCTATATGGAAGGAATTATAGTTAGAGTTGACATTTTTGTAAGAAAAAAAAAAGAGTAGGAGGAGAAGGAAGGAACGTGACAGAATTACTCCGATGTTGATACCCAATTTTACTCATTATCGAACAAGTACTTACAATTATAACTCAACAACAAACGAATGCTCAGTCAGTTTTGAATATAATTGAATGAAGTTGACTACTCAGGAGATAAATAATAATGACAGCACCTAAGGAAATGAAAATTCATCTTCAGATTACCTATTAAAAAAATTGGCTAACCTAAAAAATTCACACGATTTACATCAATTAGGCTAAACCTCCTATTTTACAACGTCTGACAAATCTATGCCAAAATTCAAAAGTTATGTCAGCTCTGGGTGTACCTCCTACAAATTTAGAGTTGTGAAGCGTCCAGACAATATCAGAAACATCCATATATGCCTCATTTTAACCCACTTGGTCATTTCATATACTTTATTATGTAACTAAAAATATATCATCTTAAAAACGAATGCTTAGTCCACCCTAATTCTCCACATTATATTCTATATTTACTATTCTATTTTTGTTTGTACAACAAATTTAATCACCTTATAGAGAACAATAAAAAAAATATAAAATCTTTAGAAAAAAATGTAAAAATAATAATACCTTCTTCACATGGGTTGCACAATTTGCTTGAATGTAATATGTATGAAAGATGACGTCAGTGAAGGGGGTCCGCAGGGTGGGGGATACAGCCCCTCCACCCCAAATGAAAGGTAATTTTAATTATTTTTTTCAAAAATTCAAATAGACCAAAATAAATCCTCCAGACGCCCCTGTTTACTGTTGCATGACTAAACAATTTAACTCTAGAATGAATAGTATAATGTATATTAGGGTGTCTAGTATTACCAGGGGCTCATAGCTATTACCCGAGTTACCCCTACTGCATATAAAAGGTCGATTTTTGGCGGAGCAACAGGCAAAGTAGAACTTTGCCTCATTGTCATAGTCATCGATGAAAAACCAGTGTAGATTGGGCATGTTGAAAAAAAGAAACCAAAAAACAAATGGTAACCCTGACAATTTAAATAATGCCTTGTTGGAGAGAAAGAATAATGCTCATGACATTTCATTAGATCAGCTGTGCCAATGGAGGAAGGAGAAAAGGATATAATCCAGGACAATTACTAGAATTTCTTCGATGTCGATCCTCAATTCTAGGTACTCTGAATCTAACAATGACTTACAATTATAACTCAGCAACAAATCCTCAGGGTTATGCTCCGTATTTTACGGGCACACACGAATGTTCAATCGGATTTTTGAATATAATTGAATCTATTTAGGAAAGGATGTTCACTACTCAGGAATTAAATAATAACGACAACTGCTAAGGAAAAGAAAATCCCTTCTTTAAATTACCAATTAAAAAAACAAAAAGAACAACCGGGCCAGCTAATAAATACACCGGATTTCCATAACTGCACATTACCCTATGAATCCTTCTATATTGCCCGTATCGTTTTTCTTTGTGCCTTTTGGTCAATTTTTGGCAGAGCATTGACAAAGATGCAAAGTAGAACTTTGAAATCATACTCCACAAAAAACAAGAAAAACGATACAAACAACAGGGAAAGGCCCATAGGGAAATGATGCATAGTTCTACAATTGCTCCACAAAAAAAATCGACCTTTTATATCTTTTTTTAGCCATGTCTTTCATAAAATGCTCACTAAATGTGACGTGCCTATTATGAGAACAAGGATAAAAATCCAATATGAGTATCTCCTTTTATGTCCTACATAACATGTACAATGTACGTATTCTTTTGTCATCCACGGATTTAAAATGACACAATAACAATTCTGTCGGGATATCATTAATTTGGAAATGCTTAATGGAGGAAAATCATTCAACCGTAATTATTTGCAAATAAAATTGTTTAAGATTGATTAGAAAACGATCACATATGACGTCTACGCGTAGAATATACCAATGAACAATCCAATCATCATTTAAATAATATAGGTAGATTTTTGTGTAGATTTTTTAGGTAGGTAGAAGATGCATAATTATTTAAATGACTCTGCCTTCTTTTAATATAATGTTTTTATCATCCAAATAAAGCTACAAATATTTTATTGTGCAGTATTATTGTCTACTCATTAATAAATGAAGCCATAAAAAGATTCATCATTAGTAGCAAAATGTGTAAAAGAGCGGAATCAGCCGTCGTTTAAGAGGGTTTTTTAATTAATATTTATTCTAAAGTCTCAAAATAGCATTACATTTATATTAATAAAGCAAAGTTTGTCGTTTTGTCTGTATGAATATATGAAAACGAGTCAACGGGGAGACTGTATATACGGTATGCAACTATGAAATGACACTTTTTTTTTTTAATTTGAACTTTTATTGTTAAAAATTGGTGACAAATTTAATTTTCAAAGTATGCACCTTCGCTAGCCACACATTTTCCCATCTTTCAGGCAATTTATAGATGTCTCCCCCCAAAAAAAGATCGTCTTTGGCTGCAAACCACCCATCGATCCATTTTTTGGTTTCAGCGTGAGAATCGAAGCGTAAATGATTGAGTGCGTAGCCCATCGATGCAAACAACTGATAATCGGAAGGCACCAGGTCTGGTGAGTAAGCCACATGAGTAAGAGGTTCCCAGTTGTACGATTCAACAAGCTGGCTATAGAGCGCTACGGTGGTGCCTTGTCATCAAGGAAAATTACCTTGTGTTGCCATGTTTCATATTTTGGGCGTTTTTGGCATGGTTCAAATAGACCAATTGTTGTTGGTAGCGATCACCTTTAATGGTTTGATCGGTTTGTAGAAGGTCATACCATATGGTACCCCACTGGTCCCTTTCCCTTCTTTCCGAAGGTATCTGGCTTTGCGGCTGTTTGGCCTTACCGCCACGATCTACATACGATCTTTTTCGTTTCGGATTTTTGAAATATACCCACTTTTCATCACCAGTTACGATTCAATGCAAAAACGACTTTCTTTTGTACCGGGTGAGCAGCATTTCACAAGTGGCCAGAAGTGTCAAAAAAAAGAGTTGAAACGAGTATTGCAACGGAGGAGATGGGGTTATTTCATTACTTTGTGTCAAAAAGGGCCTCTCCACCCTCATGAGGATCTTTCTACCCCCTTTCTTGATATGTCTCTGGATGGTCTGGTGTGAAACCCAGATATGTTGTAAATTGGCCTCATGGACATGAAGGGATTAGCCTGGGCTGTGTTCTTTAACTTTTCCGGATACAGCTTGACCTTATAAATTGAGACCTTTTTCCTCTCAAACATTTTGTACTTGCTGACGGCGTAGACGGTGGTCCTGCAGACTCCAACTGCTTACAGTGCACAAATGGAAATTCGTCGATAACGTTCAAATGTCATTTTTTCTTACTTGTATTTAAGCTAGATAGCTCAGGTTTGTTCTGTTTTGTAACTACATAATTGTTTATGCTTTAATATATAATCAATTTCAGTCACTCAATATTTCGTAATTATTGGATTATTTAGTGTACAGATTTCAATTGACCAACCGGAAAAACAAGAGCTCTGTTTTTTACTCCATATTGCCTCTGTTGCCCTCAATAAGGGATTCAATTCGGGAACTGAATCGCATGCAGGCCCTGGGAACAAGATTCCCATATAAATTCTTATATTCCAAGGTGATTGAGTCAATCAGGGATTTCTTGGTAGTGTGAGGACTTCTGTTGATCTTTGAATCAAGCAAAGTATCAATGGAATTCAGATAGGACAATCCTTCTTCTTTCATCATACACCTACTTCCTTGTGATCACTCCCCTGGGATCCTTGGTCTCCATCAGGATCTTCTTCAACCCTGCAACACTTCTCCTGTCAATCCTTATCATTTTTGATACCTCAGCATTGCTAATATGTTGATTGTTGTCCACCAAAATTATCTCAACTGCGCGCCTTCGTTCTCCATATGGAAATGTAATCATCTTGAAATCATCTGTTGTTGAATCTATGGGGCATTTCCCCCAATAAGTTAAACATTTATTTATGTATATTTAACCTTTAAAAAAAGCATAGTGCAATTTCGTCATCATATATGTGAAAAATTTATGAAATCAGAGAGTACCGGATTTCGTTGATGGAATCTGTATATATATAAGCTGTGCAATCATCTGTCTTCTACATATGTAAACGTCTGTCTGGTATTGCATTGCCCAATTCGATGGTGGTAATATTGTCAATTATAATTCCAAGTCTTCAAAAGTTCCCAAGTGAGCTACTTACCTTCAAAATATACTGGTGGACCAATGAATAACTGTTACAGGTGTTGCAGTTGTAAGAACGTAGGTGTAAAAAAACACTCGTTAGTCAGCTGTCGCAGGTGGTATTACAAATCACAACAACAGAAGAAAAATAAAAAAAGAGGCTGAAATCAGTAGATATTTGGCCAATTCTTCCCAACCAGGGGCACATCGTTACATACTTATGTATATTGTATCTAACAACCTTTTCTCTAAAAATAAATAGAAAGAAAAAGGATCTCAAAATCAGTTGGTAATTTGCCAATTCTTCCCAATTGTGGAATTATTATTCAATAACTGTTCTCAGTTAAACTATAGGTAATTCGAATTCAGCCAATCAATATTCATAACACGAATAAAAATACAGAAGTAAATAAATCGACAACTGGGGAATCGCGAATGAAACTTTGTCAAGGTTTTATTGACTTACTAAATAATTTAGTGATTTTTCCCAGTTATATCAAATGATTGAGTAATAAAAAAAAATTCTTATAAAAAACAAAAAAGTAAAACTCTACAATCACTTTATTTCTTAACTGATTTTATTAAAAAATTCCCAATAATCAACATTATAACACATATTTAACATTCAATAAATAAAATCCCAATTAGCTCGTACCACGCGTTTACAACGTCCCTAGAAACGTTCTACTCCCTTGACTTAAATTTAGACCTTGAAGTTGACTTTCAGGTCCTCTTTGAAGATGAAGGGCGGCATAAAGTGATCTCAGTTGCTAACAACACCAAGAACTATAGCTCACTGTGGGTACTTGGCCGTCATGATTCTAGGGACGTTATAAGGACTTTTGGACAACCATCTATTTTTCCTTGTGTTATGTTTCTGGGGTTGACATACATTTTTCTCATCTGAGATGAACCAGACAAGATTATTCATGGGAGGCTTCTGTTTTAGCTTGATCAAAGCTTTGCTTTGGGTGATCCTTTTCTCCTTCTTTGACAGGGTTAGAAACTGTACCTTGCAACATGCATAGATTTGGTGGTCTCGTAGGCCTTCATGAATGACATGGATTTTTCCCATTTTTTTAGGATTCCAGGAAATCATCTTCAGTATGTTCTCGCCATCCTATTTGACATGTTTTCATAGTTTTTGGACGAATCAAGTCGTGCACCCAACCGCTTTAGCAAAAAAAGCGTTGTCTATTTTACAATATAAATTACATAAAATACACAAAAGTGTACAAAGTTTATGTTCATGACTAAAAGACTTAATGAAGCCTAATGAGCAACTGACGTAGTAGAGTAACATTCACACCGTTTTAATCTCCGTTAGTGTGTGTTTGTATTAAAACTGGTTTGTAGGGGGATGGGATGAGGGCACAAAATTGTGACCTTTTAAAAAAACTACCCTTTAGATATCCTACAGGCTGCCTTGAAGAATGAGAAGGCTGACATGTAGAAGAAATACGTGAGTAAGAACTGCAAGGCCTAGGATCAAGACTTTAATTGCTTATATAAAGTATCATTGTCTTAATAATTGTCCTTTTTGAGAATCTTGACAAAGTTGAGCTTGGAAAAATTTGTTCACATCAAAATCATAGAACAGTTAGCTGATGTTGACAAGGATCTTAATTCAGTGGTACCATATATATCGCTCTCGTCTTCCTCTCGCAGTCTTTTTTCTTTCAGAAAAATGTTAACTTTAACTATGAATAACTAAGTAGATTCTTTCATTCCCATAATATACTTTTCTTTAAGAAAGAACAAAGCTATTTAACGTTATTAGATCTGAAATTCATATCTAGTTATATATGTATAATAGTAAATATCTACAGATGGATAAATAATACAATTGGTGGATAGACAATCAACCTATGGTTACTCAGATACCAAGCAAATAAGTAAATAGCATTATATGCAAGATCAATCAAGTAGAAAGTCTAGTATATACAATATGCTTGATTAAATTATCTAGAATTGAGTCTCTTTTCAAAGCCTTTGAATACTACATTTACATTATTATTTATTTAGAAGAACATTTTAACGTAAAAAGATAAGAAATAAAAACGGAAGTTTTAGAAAGGAAGAAAAAAACCTTTAAATAAAAGGATAAAATATTCTGATTGAGAAAAATCTTTTTTAATTTCAATTCAGGAATTTTAGGGAAAAAATATTCCCTTTTATTTTTTTTTATCAACAAATGAATTTAAAAGTCGAAGAATTTATTATTTAAATAGGCACACAAGCATGTGTAGATCAAGATTAATTACGTAAACCACATTTCTTGAAAATTTATAACTCAAAATTTTTTCATAAGTTGACTCTTTTATGATTTAGAGAAGCTGGATCCAGGTATCATGAACTCAAAAAGGTATTACAACACGTCGTTACCTTTATTATGCCACGCAATCTTTCCTCCAAAAAGAAACAAAAAAAGACCAAAATCATCTCGTAGTTAGACAAATAAGTCAATGATACCAACTGATATTTATCTCATAATACTCTCAGACTATCCCTATTAATATTAATTAAAACATAGTATTTTGTTCGATACAATATATATTATTGCAAGGTAAAGTTTTGTAAAAAGCGTGGCTATACATTTGTATTTCTATATTATAGCCAAAATTTATTCGTAGAAATAATAAAATGGCCAATTGAATATATATCAAATCAAGGGATCAATCCGAAACACAACTTATTAATTCGTTTATTTATTAAGAACAATAAATGATGAAATAGCCATGACGTATCCAGTCAGAAGTGAGAGGAGGGAATCGACTCGTGACAAAAATACTTAGGGTATTTTTGTGTAAGCAAGCTATCACCGTGACAAAGGATTTTGATTTTTATATTGATTAATTTCAATCAAGGGCCTTCGTTTAGAATTTGTGTCGTTTCATACTCTGTCACCCATACTTCTTTTAATAAAATTATCAATTCAATATATAGAATGATTTAAAATTATTATCTAAATAATAATTTATAGTTGACAAAAAAAAAAAAAAAAAAAAATCAGAAGACTAGCTACCTTATGTTTTTTTCCAATTTTTCCTTTCCCTGTTGACAGTCGAGGTTGAAAGTGGATAAAAAGTCATTTTTCAATACTTTCTTTAATAAAATTCTAGGGATACTGGGCCAATCATTTTACCCATTTTAACACACAAATGGCAAGACCCCAGGGTAATTAGGAAACAAGTTTATTAATTATTAATTGAAAGCCCAATGAACATTTTTTTAGTCAATGTATCCGCCTTCAGACTGAATGGTGAGCTCAGGCCTTGTTGACAGAGTTCTTCAGGGGACGGGTTGGGAAAGTTCACCGTGATGTTGGAACCCCCAGGGAGAATTGCCAACTATTGATTTGGTCCATCGGAGAACTTTGGTGTCCAGAATTTTGACGTACTCATCAGCTTGTATCCTAAAGGGAATCACAGGGAATTCCTGGCCTTCCGCTTGGATGCAACCAAGCTTAACATCATCACTAAAGAAGAGTTTTTGTGGAGACATTTTGGTGCTCCTCTTCTACATCCCCAAATGTGACTATTCGATGTTCCGGTCTGCTACCAGATAACCTTCTGGGACAATCCCACGCGGAGGAGTCCTGCAATTTCAATCCTCCTCTCTTTCTGTGCTCTCATTTCTTAGCAATTATGTGTTCGAAAACATTGCTCATCGTAACATAGTAAAAAAATGTCTCTTAACCTCCTAAAATTTGTGTAATAGAGATGAGTAAATAATAAGGGTTGGCCAGGTATATCGGAACATTTTCTTCCGGTCCCTTTATTCATGCATCATAGATCCTAAAATATTGAAAAAAATTGTAAGTTTGGTGTTATTTTATAGTTTTTAAACTGAAAATGATGTGGGTACATATATACATTATTATTAATTAAGGTGATTGAGGAGTAGGGATCGCACATTGTCTAACCAATGTTCATTTTGCCCTATAAATTGAGAAATACTTGTATCCTTTTTGAAGAATTAATCCATTCAAAGAAAAAAAAATCGTACAATCTTTATCAGTTATTGAGAGTTTAAAAGCTTAATATTATTAGATGTGAATTTTACTGGTATGTTTGAAATCTTTTGACCAAACTTTTTTTTTAAAAACCTCTTTCAAAAGAAGATTTCATTAAAAAAAATAATTATATGTCTGAAATAAACTAAGAAGTTTTGGGATCAATTCAATTTATTTAACAATTTTCTATAGGCAAATGATAAGGCAGATGCTAGCCCTTGTCATAACCAATTGCCGCAACTGGATACTATACTAGTATTTTCACATTGAAAAATGTTATCCACAAGGTGATGTGTCAGTCTTTAGTTTGGCAGGGAAAATAAATAAATTAAAAAAGTTATTCATTCTTAACTTTCACAAAAAAAATAAAAAATCATAGCAGCCTCTATTTGTGTATATACCCATATTTTATACTAGATAGTATATTATTGTGGGAGTTGTATTATTTTACCACTAGATGGAACCACTCTCTGTTGCTTTGTTTACAAACTAATATATGTAAACAACACTCATGCCTATTGTTATGTATTATATTTTTATTGACTATTACCTGTCTAACACAAAAATATACAGTGTATTTTATTGTCAGCTGTCGATTATTCTGCCCCTCCCCCCTCAATGAGTAATTTGAACGTTAATTGGTTGAACTTGAACTAATCCTTGGTAAGCTGGTCGCAATTCCTAAAAAATATTGAATAATTATTCCATTTGTGTTCTTGAGGGATTTACCGAGTGGTCCCTTAACATCTGTAGACTCTTTGAATTTTAAAATTCAAGAATATATAATTTATTAATCAAGAATAGAATTTCAACAAAATTAATACTATAAATAGATGTGCGTCTGAGCTCTCTTAATCATTAATGTAGCCATCCTTAGCGGCAATGATGGATTCCAGGTGGCAGAAGGCCTAGTATCTGCTGCGGATGTAGTCCTCTGTCATGGTGTCCCAGTATTAGCTGAAATTGACTTATGGGCCTGGATGTTTGGATGAAGGATACAGCAGGTCTTCTTCTCGACATACAACTAGAAGGTGTGGTCGAAGGGGTTAGCATCAGGGTTGTAGGGGACCAAAAGTGTTCAGAAGAGTCTTGCAACCACGGAGATGGGTTTCTTTCATTGTTGGTGTCAAAAGTGGCCTCTCCATCCTCACAAGGCTCTCTCCACCTACTTTTTGATAGCTCTCTGGAGAGTCCAGTGTAAAACCCCTAGATCTATTGCATGGGCTCTCATTGACTTGAGGGGATTGGCCTCAGCTTTTTTTTAAACTCCTCTGGGTCAAGTTTGGGCTTTTTGACAGAGCAATTCTTCCTCTCCAACATTTCAGGCTTACTGTAGGCTGTGGCCCTAGAGACGCCCAACTACTTGGAGTTTGTGAATAGAAATTCGTCAGTCACGTTTATGTGTCATTTTATCAACTAGTACGTGAGCTAGAGAGCTCAACTTTGTTTAATTTTGTAACTAATTGCTTATGCTTTAATATATCGAAATATGAATAAATTTCAATCACTCAACCTTAATTAGTTACACTATCCAACCAAATCACACTTTTTTATGCACAAGAACAGTATATGCTCAACTTAGTGCAATTTAATCTCCTGATTCCAGATATGGTCTTATTTTTTCTCTCATAACTTTGTGGCCTCCAGAAAAAGACCATACATTTTTTGTTCTTTTTGGCTATTTCTAAGGTTCGAAGCAGTTTAAAGTCCTCAGTGTTGAAGATAGGGATAAACTATGTTAATATATTTAAAGCTGAATGTTAAAAAATTCTAAAACCATTTTTAAAATGTCTGCATCATACTTTTAACTCGAGTTATCTTTGTTTAAATTGGAAAATAGGTGCTTTTTTTCAAAGGCTCATAGCTTCAAGACAAATAGGTTCAAGTTCCTGGGCCGATACATACAAAAATGGCGCACTAAAATTATATAATAGGATTTTGAGTTTGTATCAACCTTCAAAAGGTACTTGTACTAACAAGTTTCTCAGTTCTCGGAGAATTAGTCCTTGGGGCGTAGCATTGTGAATGAAGCAACTTTTTATTAACTTTAAAAAAATGGATGAAATTTCTTTTGTTTCTTAATAATTTTGTTTCATGTTTTAGTATGTTATCCTAGGAACTTTTTAGCCGACCTGTTTATTTTTGTGAATTGTACAATAGTATATGTAGGATTTTTTTTTTTTTCGTCAAGTCATGAACAATCAAGTTAGAGGGAATGGCGTCATTGCCCAACTACCTATTATCTATAAATAAATAATTCAAAAAAAAAAAAAAAAAAAAAAAAATATGGTTGAGTGATAAAATATAAATTGCTAAGAGGAAACAATAAGTTATAATCTTTTAACAGGGGCGTGCAGAAGATTTTTTGAAATTTTTTAATAAAATGGAGATTTAATTTTTTTGTGCACAACTATAGATTTTTGGAATTTTCTTCAAAAAAAATAAAAAAATTTCAAAAGTCTTTGCTATTCTCAAAAAATTATTTTTCTGAAAAAATGCATCTATCCTCAGTCCTCAGCTGGTCATAAAAAATTTTATTTTTTCGAAAATAAATAATTCAAAAGTCTAATGCTGTCCACAAATTTAAATTTTTTACTAAAAAAATTCAAAAATGAAGTGTTTTGGAGAAAAATATCAAAAATCTATATTTATTCTTAAAAATTATTTTTTTGAAAAAAAATTTCTATATTTCAAAGTTGTGCACAAAAAGTATATTTTTTGGAAAAAACAATTCAAGAATTAAATTTCAAATATGATTTTTTTCGAAAAAATTTCAAAAATCTATAGTTGAGCAAAAAAAATTTTTTTTTTTTTGGAACAAAAAATCAAAAATCCATTGCTGTTTACAAATTTAAATTTTTTAGTAGAAAAAAATTTCACAAATCCACAGCTGTTTAAAAAAAGAATCAAAAAAGATTTTTTTTTACAAATAATAATGGACAAATTAAATTAAATTTCAAATATTGAATCTTCCAGTAAACAAAGAAAGTTCTTAATTCAGCCCACCCCCTGGTGGCACCCCCGTTTTAATCAAGGAAGTATGCAATCCTACTTCTCATTTTATGAAAATAATAAGTGACGTTAAGTGACTCCTTACTTGGAGATTAAAAAAAGTATGTAAGTACAAAAATAAGTAATCAATATTATTAATAAAAACTGAAAGCTTTTTCAACTCAATACATTATAATTTCTATATTCTTTCCTACGAATACACATTAGACATATATATATAATATATTGATAGATCGATACCAGTTCATAATGGAAATGAAAAATAGATAAACTTGAGTCATCCATAGGTAGACTTTAGCTTAATAACTTAGCTATATAGCTAATAGCTATGGATTTTGAATTATTTTTTCAAAAATATTAATTTTTGAAATTAGTTTTCAAAAAAAATTAATTTTTTGGGAACAGCTGTGGATTTCTAATTTTTTTTTATATAAAACTTAACTTTTAGAAAATATTTTATAGATTTTTGAATTTTTTTTTCAGAAAATTAAATTATTTCAAATTTAATTTACAATAAATTAAATTATTTTGAATATTAAAATTTTTTTTCCAAAAAATTAAATCAAATTTTTTTCCAAAAATTTTTTTTTCTTTTAAAATTTTTTGTTAACAGCTAGAATTATTTTTTATAAAAATTAATTTTTGAGATTTTTATTTCAGAAAATTAAATTATTTCAAATTTAATTTACAATAAATTAAATTATTTGTGAACAGTTATGGATTTTTGATTTTTTTTCCAAAATAATAAATATATCAAATTTTTTTCCAAAATATTTTTTTTTTCTTTTTGGATTTTTTTTTTTTAACAGCTGCAGAATTTTGAATTATTTTTTATAGAACTTAATTTTTTCATATTAGCTATGAGTTTTTAATTTTTTATGCAGAAAATTAAATTATTTTAATTTTTTTAAAAAACATTCCCCCCAAATAAGAAGATCCTGTGGACGCTCCTGTACTAAGGATATAAAATTGGAAGAAACTTTGACCATACCCAGATCCCGTATAAGTGCATCAAGGCCTTGCTCATTAGTGTTAAATTGGTTCTAAGACTGATTTAGTAATCAGTCTCCCCCCACCCTCCTTTCAGTCTTTTCTTCATCGGTCTGATCCTTATACCATTAAGGATCGATCCTTCTATCCTACAGTAGTAGCTAGTGTTGAGTGGGTCCTTATTTAGGACCAAGGACCACGGCCCAGTCCAGTCCCACTTGTCGGTCCTTAAAGAAGGTAAAATCCGATCCTTTGTGACGTCAATGAGGGGTTCCCCCCTCTTTTTAATTATTCTGTTACATAATAAAATAAATTATATAACTCATTAACAATTATAATATGTTTGTATTATATTATACTGTCACGAAAAATATAATATTTTTTGCAAGATTTGTGCAATAATCTTAATACATTTTTCAAATACACTATTTGCCTTAATAAACCATAGTTATTTTTATGAAAAATTCTGAGGAACAACCGTTAAGGACGAGTCCCAAGGATCGGCAGTTCTTAAGATCGGTCTCAAGGACCGACATTCATAAGGACCGGTCCTACTGGACCGAATAAATAAGTACGGACACAACACTAGTCGTGCCTATCTTTTTATTTTCTTCACTTCTAGTTAGGATTGACGAATATACAAAACGAAGACAAGCACGTATGATAGGTAGAGCGTGTACATTCTAGTCACACACCACCTCCTACTTAACACTTCAGGTATCTTGTTTCTTAGAAATAATTGTTGCATTATCACATTTATGATGGAACTTCAACGACTGAAATTACGTAGTTAGTAACCATAATAGACAGATAAGGACCGGTCATACGAATGGACTGATAGTACTGTAATCTTTGTATGGCTATTCCTTGCGATAATTCAGGCATTGATTGAGGCCCATGGAGCTCATATTGAAAATTAATATGCTATTAAATGAAATAAAAAAGTGTCTTAATGCATTTTTTGAGGTATGGATAAGGTCAAAATGCCGATTCGATGCGATTCTAGTTAAAATTACCGATCCCGATTCTTTAATATATTAAATGGAAGTTTAAAAAAATCCATTTTGCCATTTGGCTTGGTTTTTGGATGTTTTTTTGAGAAAAAATCCAAAAATTGAAATACAAATTTCCAAAATGGACAACTATTAACAAACATTTTTTTGAAAAAAATTAACAAAATCCACAGTTGTTCACAAAAAATTTGAAAAGCTCTTCTAAAAAAAAATTGAAATATCAAAAATACATAGTTATTCAGAGAAAGTAAAATTTTTGGAATAAAATTTGAAAAAATTTATTAAATTTTCTAGTAAAAAGGAAAAATTCCTTAATTTTGGAAGGGTCAACTGATTTTTTCATTACCAAGAAAAGTAATGAATAGTAAAATACTAGTAATAGATAAGAATCAGAATCGCAAATTAAGAATTATTTTCCCAATGCTAATCCAGATTCATATTCCAGAAAAAACGCCCAATTCTTCAATTTTTAATATATTGTGTGCTTAGAGTACAAATTATAGACTTTTGTAGCCTTTTTCTCATAAAAAAAATCTGAAAATAGGCTCAAAATCAGTTGGTAGTTAGCCAATAATTCTTCATAACTTTGGACTTAATATTCAATAATTTTTTTAATTGTTCACAGCCCAACAAGAACTAATTGTAATATAGAAGAAAAAAGCAGAAAAATCGACATTTGACAAATATTATAAAATTATAATTATTAGTAAAAGTTATACATTTAAGAAGATAATATTCAAATTTTAAAAATAGCGACAAAACGACAACGAAAAAAATTAATCAAATAAAGTACTCCCAAAATGTAAATAATATATACGTCAGAGCGGACATTGTGGAAAATGCCCAGGCAATCAATAACATTTCTAATAGAGTTGTCAATAGATATTTTAACTTCATTTACATCGTCAGGTAAAATAATTGTGAATAATTTGATTACTAAACAATTCATTGCAAGCAATTTGATCATTAAGAATTTGATTAAAACACAATTTCATTGAAAGCAATTTGATAATCTAGTGTAGGGATTTCCAACCAATGGATCGCGCGCAATATTGCGGCCGGCCAATTTTTTAGGTTGGCTCACTACTCATTCTCACTTAAGTTATTATTTTTAGCAAAATTGCCGCAATATCATGGGAACGCGTAGAACGCTCATAATACGTACAAACATTGACAAATATGTGATGGTATCCCTACACTAAAATATCAAATTGCTTCCGATGAAATTGTATCTTAATCAAATTGCTTCATAATCAAATTACTCACAATCATTTCACCTGACAATGTAAATGAAGTTAAAATGGCTATTGGCCACTCTATTGGAAATTTTCTACATTTCCCGCTCTAACGGGCATTTTGCAAAATGCTTGATTTTCTACATTGCCCGTAACATATATATATATGTCACACAAAAATATCATTAACTAAAAATAACTTGAGGTACGCCTCACTTCCCTATACTTCAAAGGCAAAGAGGTATAGAAGTTGCAATACTAGCCGATCTATAATAAGAACTATGCTTTGTTATAGAAAATGTCTATACTTGTTTTTGAGAGGGTGATTATGTTGTGTACAAAGAGTCTCATTTCATAGAAGATATAACCTTTATTTCGTATCCGGGTCGGGAAAATAGGCTTATTTTTTTCTTTCAAATTCGGCAAAGCCTAATAACTCCCTTAATATCACGTTCATGATACAAAGTGATGAGACCAAATCTTTTGATTTTGTATTGATAGTTGTCGTTATCTCACAATGAAGGAAAAAACAAGACAAACATAGCTTGCACCTTTTCCAAGCATTTAATCAGGTAGTTTGGGGATGGATTTCAGAGATCCGTACATTAAGTTCGGGGAAAAATAAAATTAATAAAGTTTCACCAGTGTCACTAGTTTTGAAACTTCTTCTAATAATTCCAAAGTTTCGTTTGACCTTCCTTATAATATATTGTATATGATGATTAAATTTCCGATCACGAGAGATGTAAATACCTAAGTCTAAGTAACCATCTACCCACCTTAAGAATTTGATAGATGAACTTTCTTTTCATTAAGATTTATTGGGATTCTCCAAGTAATACTCCAGTTAAGAAGTTTGCTATAAACATCACCGACAGAGTTTAAATCAAAGTAGATGATTTTCTTATCATTTTCAATTAATATTTCAACAGGAATTTGACTTCCTCTTAGTCAGGTTAAGCAGGTTAAAAACTATGAACCCGGGGTTCATTTGGAAGCTGCTCTGGAGGAGGCGTAAATGCATTGCGAAGTGGTGGCAGTGGTTCTTAACCTGCTTGATGGACCTACTATTGCACAAAACAAGTTTTAGGCCGAGGTATTGTGATCTTATTAGTAAAATACAGTAAATTTTCTCAATGACAATTTTCCAGTGGTAATTGTCTCCAGTGCAATTTTCTGTGCGCAGCATAATTTGTATTTAGATACACTTTCCCTTGATAACTCTTAGGAAATAAACATATTAAATAATCCCCGTTCTACGCTTTGACTTTTTTATTTAAAACTTTGAAAATTAAAATTGTTGTCAAAAATAATTGTTAAGATTATAACTTTTAATAAAAAAAATGAAGAAAGACACACTTTTGCTAAAATATGTAATTTGACATTTAAGAAATGTTATAGACAAAATATTCGGGTCTTATTTTACTTTGATATATTATTTCCTACAAAATGACTCATATGAGAATAGAAAAAAAATGTTTTTGTTCTTCTTAAGTCGAGGAATGCACCAATTCATTGGTAACTAATTGGTCACTTTTGGCTGTTTATAGGGCATGAACAAACAAACTAAAAAAAAAAAAAAGATTATATGCAAAAGGGCGTGACAGTCTGTAGATTTTTATTCAAACGATGTGTTTAAAAAAAAAAATACCGCATTCTGATATTAGTTTTCAAAGCCCCCTATATATGATTAATATACACCTATTTTTTATATTAAATAATATTATCATTCGGAGAGTTTTATCATTCTACCGCAAGACGGCACCACGGTCAATCGCCTTGTTTACAAACCAACATAAATAAACAACGCTTATGCCCGATTGTGGGTTATCTACTATTGGTTTACGACCCTCACTTATATTAAGTTAACTCCGAGTTACTGAGCTGAGATATTATGTAAACCGAGATTCAGGGTCGTTGTTAGCTTTCATCATCTTTTTTTGGGGAGGGGGACGAAGGGGGGGGAGCTTAGCTCCAAAAATTATGAATAGCATTATATAATTGCTTAATTAAATAGGTTTGTTTTATATTCGTACTTAGTTATGTAAATCTTTTGTATTTTTTAGATGGCGCGTTTTTTTTAAAATTGGTAATCTGAAGAATGAATTTTCCTTTCCTTAGCAGTTGTCGTTACTATTTAATTCCTGAGTAGTGAAGTTCCTTTCCAATAGATTCAATTATATTCAAAACCTAACTGACGGAGAGTAACCCTCCAGATTTTTTGGAGTCATAATTGTAAATTCTTGCTGGACTCAGAGTACAATTACAGATCGATATCGGAGTAATTATTGCCAATTCCTTTGTTTATTTCCTGAAACTGATTATAGCTGATCTCCTTTCCCTCCTCCTCTCTTGTCAGAACTGATTATAGATGATCTCCTTCAAAAATTAGAATCCTCTTCGAGGCCGTTTAGCCTCAGTTCTAAAAGTCTGACAATTTTGTAATTGGCGCCATTCGAAAGACCTGACAAAAAGCATTCATTTAATGTTTGAAGAAAGCGGGAGAATAAATGAGATCAACTTCCTCTTTTGTTATGGTTTTCAAGGAATGAAAGAGGTAATATTACTCATGGATCAGTATATATATTAATTAAGGGCTTTCATCGCATGATCTAATGCAAGCTGTTGGAGAGGGGAACTTTACGTTATAAATAAACTAAACTTGAAAAAAATTAAAGTGTTACAAAGACAAAAACAATGTCAACATACTTAACATAAACTTTCCTGACAACGATAGCAGCGCCAACAAGTAAACCTTCGTCACTTTTTATATTATAGGTATTATACTGCTCTAAGAAAGAGGAACTTATACATTTAAAATAGCATTAGTGCACGGAGAATACATATAAATTATATATATTATATTTTTTTAACGTTGAAAACATAAATTATAGGATGATATAATTTATGTTTTCAATGCTAAAAATGTTTGATACACTTTGTGAAACTCATAAGAAAACATTCATACCCATTAATTTTTTATTGTGAGTAGTAAAGTTGAAATCATGTATAAAACATTACTTTAGTAGGTTTGTATGCTATTTTATTAATCGTTTTGACAAAGTTTCGTTTAGAAATCGGGGAACACATTTTATTCATCTATCGGGCTCCCAAAATTTCAAAATACATAGTAGCCCTTTGGACTCTTTAGGTTTTGATAGCCAGAATGTACTGGTCAAGTTTTTTGTTTTGAATGTTTTAATGCTTAATTTAACCATTTTTTCTTCATTAACATTTTTAGAAATTTAATAAACATTTTTAGGAACTTTAATTAACACAGAAATTGATTCTTCTGGCAAATTAGAAAATTCTGTTTGCTCTAAGGGAACAGTTTCGTCATAAACGGACATTTTTTCTTGTGTTACATTCTCACCTTCTGTACTTACTGTTTTTCCTGACAAGAAAACAGGGACAAAATCTTTTGATCTAATTTAAATTAACAAAAAAAATTGTCATTTTTTAAAATTTATTCAATAAACAAAGACTGAGGAGTAGATAAAATCATTGAGCCTCTGTTGGCTTCAACAACCGCCTCAATTCGGATCCTGAACAGTACAAATGCCCTGGAAACTAGTGCCTGATCTAAATTATTGTATTACGGCACGATGGAGTCAATCAGTGACTTCTTTGTGGTGTGCAGGCATATGTTCACCTTTAACTCTAGAAAAACATGGTCCATCAGATTCAATTCAGGGATCCAAGAGGCCAAATATCCTTGGACACCTATTCTTTGTGGTGTGCAGGCATATGTTCACCTTTAACTCTAGAAAAACATGGTCCATCAGATTCAATTCAGGGATCTAAGAGGCCAAATATCCTTGGTCACCCAGTCGTAGCAGTACTCCTGGGGACAATCCTGATTTTCCTGGGCTCTTTGTTCTACATCAACGTTTCACAAAGTGAGCGATACCGCCCCTGGGGTGCTCCTTTGATATAGGGTGCAGTAATGCGAAAAGGGAGCTCTATTTATACAATGAATTTACAAAAACTTGCAAGGCTTCTATGCTGCAAACAAAAAGAAAAAGTCTAACTTTGCGTCCAACAATTCAAATTACCCTGTTGTCGTCAAATAAATACCTTTTGAGTAGAGTTTCTCCCTTAACTTGCCCGGGGTATGATTTGAGATGTTCAACAAAAAGGATAGACTTATTGCGACTAACCATCTTTTCAATGTTCAATAAGTTTTCTTTAATATTTATTTGCCTTGCATTGAAAATGATCCACATACAAAGAGATATCTTATTACACACAAAAATCCAATGGACTATGCCAGTCTGTTGTGCAAAAACTGCACACCTTTATTTCTACTTCCCCAGAGTTTACTGTTCCATTTGATGCTTGTAGTTATCAATCATTCAATACAAACATTTATTTTAAAATATGTCATAACTTAACTTGTTTAATTAATCTCATAGTCTCCTTTTACCGGAGGGTCCGTTTGGAATCTGAACACGTACTAATACAATATTTTTTTTTATGATGTTAAAACAAAACACGTGAATAAATAAACATTAAATAAAATAAACGAATCCCGGCAACAACATTCTGGTGGCATTAAAGGAATTAAAGGTCCGGCTTTATTCATATTAATTTAAACTCGTCGCGAGCCACCTCTGCTATTATTTGTGAAGGGTAGACACATCTGAAACGTGCTGCTGAGATAAGAGTCTGGAGCTTGCATATCACCTTCGACGTCAAATGTAGTCCCTCGTTGTTGCCTTCAAAGCCGTGCCGAAGCTCGTCTGGATCAGGATTTCTTCTGATTTTCTCTCCTTCAACTTTTCCAACGTTCTCCATGAGGCCCGCAGAGTCCCACGGTGCTGGAATATGTGAGACATTGCCTTCACTAGATCACATGAGGCAAAACAGTCATGGGTCAATTGTCACCCATCTCTACAGGGTCCTCCTTCTTGGGAATGAAGGAGGTATTGCCACAGAGAAGCTCCGGGGGGGATCACCCCAGCTAGGAGTATTTTATTGATCAATGGGATATCGAGGGATCTAAACATACTCCTATCTATACCAAGAGGGTCCTTCTCTGCACTAGCAGATGGGAGGCGATTCATGACCTCATCCTCAGTGATCGGCCCTTGCAGCTCGTACATAACAGCGTTTATTAATTGATTAATTTGGGCTGCCTGTTTCAGCTTTTGAGATTACGGAAAACTTATCGGCCCATCCCTCCAAAAACACCTCAGGCATTTTATTATTTTTGAGGTGGGATGCTACCTTTCCGTCTATCAAGGCTGACATATTTTTACCAAAGTCTTTATTGAGTGAGTTGTCTAGGGCCTTTTAGGTGTAAAAGTCCACCCTTGTTTTATTGCTCGCCCCATTTGTAGACTTTTGTTGCTTATATTTTCGATTCTCTTTCTCCTCTCTACCGTTGTCCTTTGCCTTTCTATCCTAGCCCCCCAAATCGTGGATTAGTATATTAATAAAATTTTGTTAAATGCGGGACTTACCTCCAGGGCTGACAATACCTCAATCGCAATTTCATCCTCTACCCTATTCACATATCTCGCTGCCATGGGGAGGGTTTTAGAGGGTGGGGCAATCTTATTTTAGCGAATACAAGGTGGTGTAGGTAGGAGTAGATTACATAGGGCGTCAGCCCTTCTCTACTCTTTGTAAGGCCTTTATACAAATCGACAAGCCTTAGGCTAATCGTTTCAGACAACGGAGAGTCATGTTTTTTAAGGAGCACTTTCTAGTGTTTGATAGTGAAGGAGTAAATAAGTTCCTCCTCTTTTTGAGGTTCGCCTCCTGAGTTGGCTGAATCAGGACATTGAGTTTTTCCTCAGATTCATAACCTTGTCTTTCACTTGCCTGGTGCTGTTGCGCAGGCGACGGCAGCCAGCAGATCTGGAATCAAAAAGTCCAAATTAGCTCCTCTGGCTGAGTCTTCTAGAGCAGTGAGTAACTCAGCTTATCTTTGTGGGTTAATACCGCTTGCCTCAGCTCTTATTCCTGCCGTCACAACGGAAGGGGTCTCCTCCTGGCTTACAATATTTGCCATCATGGCTTTTAAACTTTTAATTTTCTCTGTCAGGCTCAGACTTTGCTCCCTGATCTCCCGCAGGACAGGTGACCTGGATGTAGGGGGCAGTTCGTCATAAATCTCATGCTCAGGCCGTTGCTCGTCCTTAACAGAAGAATGTACAATGGAAGTCCCTCAGGGTGGGGCTGCTGGAATTTGGCTGTTTAGCTCCAGCCCTTCCGATTCCATTGACCATGCATTAGCACCCTCTCCGTCCGTAATATCAAGACTCACCGTCTCGATGTCATGACACCGGATTTCTTCAGTTAGTTTCAGCTTCTTATCATTACTGGACTCTGCATCCAAACAAAATTTGGAAAAAAAATCAAAAATTGAATTAAATTTTTTATTTCATTTTAAATCCAGAGTTGTATACTAAAAATTAATTTTTTTGGAAACAAGATTAAAAAATCTACGATTGTTTAATAAAAATTAAATTTTTGGAAATTTTTTTTTTCAAAAATTAAATTTCAAATGTTAAATATTCTATTACAGAGCAAAAATTCTTCTTTTTTTTTGACGGGGGGGGGAAGGGGCTATAGCCCTCCATCCCACCCTTCATGGACGCCCCTGCTTTAAATATTTTGTTTCTCCTTCCATGGAGGTGTTTTGGCTACTGAGTGAAACGCTTAAATGTAAGTACACCACAAAAAAAAAACCGAAACATTTTCCAATTTCCCCATCATATATGCCCAATAAAATCTGAAGTACTGGATTTCGTTGTTACACCTGTGTATTGAACGTTGATTGGCTGAGTGATAATTAGCCCTTCATAACCAATGAACAATTCCTAGCACTTATTGAATAATAATCTCATAGTTGGGACGAATTGACTAACTAGGCATTTTTTCTGTTTCTTTTCAGATGTAAGGTTGCGTAATGCCCTTAAGGTAACGACCTGTCGGAAATGAATTGCTGTTTCAGGACAAAATAGTGGGCGAGTGGGTATCTGTCCATGGATGTTTCACAGAGAAGCCGTCCTATATCATCCTCAGCCAGCCAAGATATAGGGAAGATTATAAGTTTTTACGTCGTTCAAGGGAGTAAAATTTTAGTAGCCCAGGGACGTTGAGCAGGTGATTTTGGAAGCCATGATCTATTAAATAAAGAATACATTTTATTGGTAACTTTTTTGGTACTTTCTCTAAAACTAATGGTTTAGAGTGGAGCTGATATTATTATTACAAATAGATCCATTTTCATTACATTTACCATTTAATAAAACTAAACGAAGATGCAAAAAAAAAAAATGCATCTAATTCTTTATTTTGTCATCAACTTCAAATAATGATGAGACATTATTATTAAAGGAAAGCTTGTTCATACATACATTCATGTGATAAAACAGCACAACAAAGTAAAACTAATTAAATATAATGCTTCCTAATGTAACGTTAAAAGAAATCAAACGCAAACATTTTATAATCATTGGTAGAGTGGTAACAAGTAAGACTTATAACTTGTATAGAGTAATCAATAGTGATGATGTCTATGAACAGGGATGTAAATCTGGTCTGTTTTTTTAGCTTGCCCGTGAATTTGTAATTGGCAGTATAATTTTCTTTTCCTTAGCAGTTGTTATTATTATTTAATTCCTGAGAAGTGAACATCCTTTCCTAAATAGATTCAATTATATTCAAAACCTGTTTGCACGTTCGTGAGTCCTCACTTGTCGATCCGAAGCATGGGTACACCCCTAGTCTAAATCATTCTAGAAAATTCAATTAAAACGAAACTGACAAAACAAAAAAGTGGAAAATATGGAAGTCTAAAATGTATTGAGACAATCAGGGGTAGTGTGTTTCCCCTCAATGATACAAGTACGGCTTATGTTATTATGAGCTGACATATTTTAGGAGAGCACAATGTGACCCAAAACATCAACAACTTATTCCTATTTTTATGTCAATTATCAAATTTTATATTTCTCTAGCTCTTAATTGTTATATTTTGGGCTATTTCCTTATTATTACATAAAGGAATAATGTTTTTTTATTATTTATTATCGTTATTCACATAATTAAATCGGCCAAATGCATAGAAATCTACAATTGCTCAAAATTACAGAAAGTAAGTGAAAAAAAAATAAAAATGGAGTTTTCTTATGCTATTAAAATATTTGATCATTTTTCCAAAAGAAAATGACCATTTAATACATTTTCTAGTAATACACATAACATTTTCATTAAATAATTCCAAAGGAATATCAATTCTAACCAAAAATTACAAATATCACCATGAAATCTCATTTATTTACAGGATGAGGACTAAAAAATTTAAATTTTTTTTTTCAATTCAATAAATTTTTATTTTGTGGCATTGCTATGGCAAACTTTTGTAACATAAGTTAATAATTTAAAAATTTTCTACATCTTTTCTTCAGTAGACAATACTTTCTTCGCCCTCTCCAGCCTCATTACCATCATGGACTCTGTTAGAAGATGCTTCGGGGTCCGGACGAAGCTCTTAAGCCCCAGATCTTTTTTGATGGTATTGAGGTAGATCTCCATCTCGTTTTTAATCTTCCTAATGGACTTTGTCGTGCCCTTCTCAATTTCCCCCTTGCCATGGCCACAAACTCGGCACTCCTACTTCTATTATGACATCCACTCCCAGGCTTCCTGGAAACCGTGTCAGAGTTGTTCATCGTCTTCCTAGAAGGTGACCAGGGAATGACTGAGATCTTCCTGGAATCGACTTGTGCACAGATGAGATCGTAGACCCTCTGCCGTTTTGCTTGTAGCTTAGACATTAAACAAACATTTAATTGTAGCTTTTTGTCATCTCTTTCAAATGACGCCAAGTACAAAATTGTCAGACTTTTAGAACTGAGGCTAGAATACTTTGAAGATGATTCTAATTTTTGAGTTCTCACCCTGTATTTGTAGGACAAATATACTGGAGGGAAATGCTTTAAGGCAAAATATTCTGAGGCAAAATTAACTAGCGCACAAAACTTCTTCTGTGACAAGAAAGTAGAAGGATTTGTGTTAATTTTTCCTTCCCACTGAACCAATTTCTATAGAAAAAATGGCGATTTGCGTAAATGAATAATTTTTAATAATTTGGAAGAATATACCTTTTTCAAATTGATTTTGGGCCTCTTTTCTCATTCGCTTTTGAAAGAAACGATGCGAAAGGCGTTTATTATATACATATAATAAGATTTACAAACCTACTCATATATAAAAAATAACATTATTATTTTTTAAAGAAGCTTTTTAAATGAATAAAAGTATTCAGCATCTCTGTACTTTTTAAGTGGCTCTCTTAAAGGAAGTGACAACCATCTGGGATTATATGTATGTATATATATTAACGTGTATTTTTTCGTTTGACACTCTCTGCTTCGTTCTTGATAGTTTTTTTCTTCATTTTTTATAGTATAAATAATGTTTAAGTGCCTGCCAATGTAATTTGGAGTTTAGCCAAGAGGTAATAAGAATGTTTTCCTTACTTTAGTTTATATTCTAAAAAGAAAATATAGAAATGAATTGTAGCATCTGTTTTGATGAACGTACATTGGTTATTAGGATTTTTGAACAAAGAATATCCAACCAAATAAATGTGAAACCTTTTTTTCTTCAATTTGTTAATAAGAACAAAAAAAATGGCAAATACCTTCATTTTAGAGTCTGTTTCATCTCCTTTCTTGTGGATTGTTGGAGACCTAAAGACAAGGTATATTAGAGACACTGCTTTCTTGGAAAAAAGATTGAAAACCACTCTCATTTTTTTTTATATCGACCACAAGACATAGAATATTTAACATAGGGACGATAATAAATTAAATTTATGTTCCATACTCATTAGTCTTTTAGTTATCTTGCGCATAAGTAACTTTTACAAATATAATATCTTTGAACTGATAATAAAAAATGGGGACTCAGAGCTTAAAAGGAGTTAATTCAAATAAAAATTGTTCATAACACTGATTAAGAGAAAAGATGCAGAAACATCGCTGGCTGACAACAAATTATTACGTTGAGTCATAAATAATTTGGGTGTACCATAAAAACTCGAATTTTATTTAAAAAAACAAAACAACATTTAAATTACTGGAGCAAGTGGTCCATTAAAATCTCAGCACTTTGAATTTTAAAGTTCAACAAGATTTTATTTATTAATTAACAATAGAATTTAAACAAAATTAATACTATAAGTAGATGTGTTTCTAAGCTTCCTTTATCATTAATATAGCCGCCCTACAAACAAGCAAGAGTTGATGTTATTATAAATATCCAAGAGTGGATGAAGCTTTGTGTATTTAGACAATCTTTAGTTTATTGATACAAATAAAATATTTGGAGATGTTTTGTTGATTCAAGGGCTTTAACACTTTACTTAAAATATTATTCTATGTCAATAAAAATCTTTAAAATATTTGAGATACGGAAGAAAGTCTATGCGCAGATTATTTAATGTTTATTTTGATATCAAGTATTTACTTTGGACCTTGCAAATAATTCCAAGAGCAGCTGGTACATCGAAAGGAATTCAGAAGATGTGGCTCAAGGGTTACATATATGGGAAAGGTCGAAATATCTTCAGTCTGCCGTAATATTGGAATTAATTGAAAGTGATGGAAAGGCTTTAACCTCCAGTCTGGCTAAATGGATAGCAATCAGATTTATTAAATAAATTTCTCTCTTGGGACGAGTCTTGGTTATAAATACTACTATAATGCCAGAAGTAAGTGTTTAAATTTCATAAATTCTTAAGACATGAACGTAACACATGTTAATAAATGATATGTTATAATATTTTTGATTTTCATATATTTAATTTGATTAACTAAATAAAACTAAAAGAGTCTATGCAGTGGATATTACTACAAACTCAAGAGGAGTTTCATGGCGCCGATTCCTGAAATACCTTGCAAGAGGAAAGGCTTGGATTTTGGCTTGTCGAAGAAAAGACAAATTCAATACTGATGAAGCCAGAATTTGTGCTTACCATTTTGATCCTTATTCATTTTTAATTTATTAAAAACTTACTTTTGGCGTTATATTTAGTAAAATATCGCTTAAGAAATATTGAGGATCCACTTCTATGATAATTGAAGAATTATATAACTTTAACTGAGAGGTAAACAGGTTATTTGATTGAGAATAAATCCTGAAGGAAGTTGAGTTCTGTTTTAAAAGAGACTTTATGTGGAGGCCTTGTTCACATAATTATATATTTGAATTTTAGAAAATGTATTTATTATTTAATTAATGACAAGTAATATTAGATTGTAATTCTCTTTTAGCATGTAATCATCTTTAAATATATTGGTTGTTCAAGAGGATTTTTATTCAATAATGATATCACTTATTTATATTCTTTTTAAATTTATGTAGCATCAATAACAAAGACTCGTCCCATTGACGTCACCAGAAATTGAAAGGGATTTATTTAATAAATCTTCTGTGCTTGTTCAGCCATTTCCTTAAAAAAATGGTTACATAACAACAGCCCGTCCGAAACTCCGGGGATTAACTGTCAACAATTGCTAGATAGATGTTACTATCTTTTATTTAGGAGTGCTGCCATCTTCAGGTTGAGCTCAGAAACTAATCATACCCCCTTGTATCTAAAAATAACATTTTAAAAAATAAAAACACATTGGTCTTTCCTTCATCACTTTTTCAAGTATAATATTTTACATTCATTTCTTGAAAAACCCTTTGTATTCAAATCTGTTTCTCAATATGTATAAAGTTGCCTTATTCTTAGATAGGAGAGGAATATGTAGCAGGCAGTCAATGTTTCGTGTATAGGACATGAATATATAATGGGAGTAAGTAACCACAAATGGTTATTTGTTATTTAAATCACTTCTTGGTTGTATTCATAATACATGTGTATACCTGAAGAAAACACAATCTTAAAACATATAAACCCATGCATACAAGCTATACATACAGCTTAGACTTAATATATGCAAATGAAGCCAAATTTGCATATATTTGTACTCTTTTTTCCTCCTTTTAAACTTATCTATTTTGTTAATTATAAGGGATTTTAGGCTTTATACTTGGATATAAATATGTATACATATAGATAAATTAGCAACATACAGGGGTTACTTCGTTGGAGAACAATCCAATGATAAGTGCTATGGTTGGTTTACAGTACGACAGTACTGAGATATCCTGAGGCGACATCAAACTCAGGAATCTAGTAAAATCCATAGTCTCGTCAGCATGAACTTTGAAGCTGAGCGAACGTAGGGACATTCTTTCCTTTTATTTTTTATTTCTATACATTGGACCAAAGTATGATCTTCTCTGTCAATATTTTGACCTAGAAAGGTACTGTTGTCAATGTATTGTACAAATGTCACAAATTGGTAATCTTTTTTTTCAAATTTGAATCATTCATCACTGATCATCATGCTGAATATCAAGAAACTTTCACCACGAACAGGAAAAGAATGTTCCTACGTTCACTTAGCTTCAAGATTCAAGTTGATGTGACTATGGATTTGACGGACGTCCTGAGTTTAATGACGTCTCAGAACGCTACGGACCGCGACGTCTCTTCTTACGTCGTTTTGTAAACCAACTTTTTGGCAGGGACTTCAACTCTAGACTACCGACTCAAATTGATCACAATCAAAGACTCAAAATTTGAGTTAGGTTCAATATCCAAAGCCTTGGAATCTTTCCAAAGCCTCCACTTGGCATCAAAAGCTATTTGATACTCAACTCAAGAAAAACTTTAAAACTATGGGTAGTACTGAAAATGGCCTGTATTTCGGGCAAGATTTTTTTTTTCAAATATCGATAATGGCTAGTGCTGAAGAGTTCTCATGTGCTAAGAAAATAATATATGCATAATTCTGTTTTAATGCCATTTTTAGGTCGCGTATCTCGGTCAAAGTTTGGGAAAGTAAAAAAATAAGTTATTTAGTAAATAATTATTAAAATAAAATATTGTTCTTTATTTTGCAATAAATCATTTTGATAAACAATTTTCTAACCTATAAAAATATTAATAATGTTTTTCTTTTTTTATGGAGCAATATAGCGTGCATCTTTATTGGGAAAGGGGAGATCGAAATAGGTATATTAATTAAATGTGCAAATGTATTGTTAGATCAGCTACAAGTAGTCGTAGAACGATGGAAATAAATTGGGATGATAATCATTCATTCTAATTGGAAGGATATTCGGCATATTTAAAAAGCCGAAAGTCAATAAGGTAACCCGTACAATTTGAAGAAGGTTTTGGATGAAAGCATGTAGTTGCCATGATTTTTCATTATATCAGCTACAAGCAGCTGTGACGAAGGAGGAGGAAGGTAATATATCAAATAAAAATTCAATGTTACGAGTATATCTAAAATATCAGTATGCTAACAAATAATATTTACGAACACTCGTAGAGTCTAATAGGTTCATATAATAGTCGCATAGCTTATTAACACTACTTTCTAACTCTTTCTCATAGCACATTTTTCAAATCCTACGGAGGAATGTGGTATTTTACGAATCTTTTCAGAGAAAAACTAAAAGGACTTCATATAAAGACTCAGAACATGAACTGTTATAATGATGTCATTGCGTAAGGCTAGATTCTCCAGGAAACGGGGTTCCTCTGTCTTTTGGAAGAAATATTTTTTTGATTAGTTCTCGTGAATTATGCTAATCCTTGTATTGGGCTCATATATAGGTGTTCTAGACCAAAGGATACGATGAGCAGCACACCATGATGTATATATATATATATATATATCTAATGTCTTAATTAGATATAATAATTCTCATAAAAATATGTATAGAGCTATATTTGAGACAACTGTTGTCTATTCAATATCAGGTTTACAAGTTATTTCAATAAATACTTTTGGATACATTTTATGAATTATGACGGCATTACCAATACTTTTAACCATGCACTTTCTCCCCTAAATGTTTTTTTCACCCAAGAGTTGAGCTTAGTACAACACCAATGGAACCAAGTGGGTATTGTAAAAATCAATCCGTCTCAGACTATTAAAACTTCTTCATTCTTTTACTTTTTTGTACATAGAAGAATTTAGGGACATCCAGTTACCTCTTGTGTTTCGCCTTCTCTTTGCCATTCAATGCCCAAAACTACAATTTTGTCAGAAATGTGACAGCCTCTTTTTTTTAGTTGATGCATTCGGACACCACGAACCAAATATGCATGGTGTATAGCAGTCTTATCTTTATTAATTTTTAGGACAGATTTGTCTAAGTATTTTCTAAACGCTTTCAGAAGAACGTCAATTCTCTTGATCAGTTGTCTTTCTGAGTTTGCTTCAATTAATAGCGTATGCATCGGCATAATCATCCAATAAATGGTTGTTGTTGTTGAAAGAAATTCAAAAGGCCTCATATTATCCTTGTAGGAACTTAATAAATTCTTCGATTGTCCCAATTAAAAGTAAAGGGGACGCAGGGTAACCTCGTCTGCAGCTTCTCTAGAGATTGATTGGTTCACTAGAGTGCCCCTTGATATTTATAGTGGATGATACATTATAAAGCAAAGCTCTAACTGAATTAAAGAAGCATTTTTGGGAGAAACAGTCCTGATAATGTATTTGTGTTCTATGGAATCAAACGCCATAATTACTCCAAATTTATTTCTATCAATTACAGAATCAAGAGATGGCTCTGATGTTACGAGAAATATATACTTAATTTTGCAATTTTGTAAAAAAAAAACAACCTTGTGGTTGAGGATGCCTTCCATTTGTTTTGCAATGCTTCCCACCAGAATTCCATGTGTTTCATTTAAAATTGTAATAGGCCTCCAATGTTCAAATTTTGTAGCATTTCCTTTCTTTGAGATCAGTCTGATTTTGCCAAGAGTTATTTCGAGGAGGAAATTCTCCATATTTCTCCATCCAAGCTCCGAACTTAAGAAGTTAAGACACAAATACATTTAGAAGAAGAGTGAAAACTTTTCCATCGATATCATCGGGTCTGGAATCTTTATTACTCCTAAAATTATATTTTATATAGTTTAAAATATTATTTGATGTAAAAACAGGAACTTTTGACCATTGGATTTTCGTCTTTTAGTTCTCCACAGAGTATATTTTGGAGCTGTTGATTGAAATATTTAAGAATTTCAGATGTCTCCACAAGCACTCTGTTCTCTAATACAATTTTTTTGAAATCTGAGGGACGATTGAGAGTTCTTAAAGAGTCAATCTCTTCTCCTGATAATTGCATCATTTTATTTCCATCTCATCCTCCGCAATGTCAGAGATCCTGTATGTGTTCAGTGTATCAGCGACGACAGATTTATGAAAAATAGATCCCAACTTTGAAAGTGAATCAATATTTTCATTAAACAATCTCCCTTCTCTTCTTTTTGCCTTGGAAAACATGATAGCTCAAGTCTAAATGTTGCGGGTAAGTGAACTTGACAAAAGGCTAGTAGATGTCTGGAGAGGCTTATAAAATAATTTCAGTATGTATCTAAGCGCTTTTCTAAATTCTTCGTGTTGGACGATCCATTTAGGTATTTTGAACTGACGATTTAGTGGAATGGATTGACGTTCTACTTGTATTATTTTATACTCAGAAAAAGGTTCCATGAGATAACTTGATTTTCTAGTGTTTTTGAATATACTTTGCGACATTATAGTTAAGTCTATTTTTGAAGTGCAAGTACCATTCCTCCAAAAGTAATTGTCATCAGGACTTAGTATCGTGATTGAATCAACTAAAAGGAGCTCTTGTATAAGTTTGAGTAAGAAAAAATGTTGGGGTAAACAATTTTTAAAAAAATAATGTTTACGTTCATATCTTCTATAAGAAACGAGGGACTGGGTCACTTTTTATATGTTCAAAATTGACTGTTAAAAGGCATGATACTTTTTATTTGGTCCATATCCCTTCTGAGAGGGGGATTGAATGTATTTCTGGAATTTATATCCTGTCAGCAGATCTTTCCGTATTTGTAGGAATCTCATGAATTTTCTCCTCACTGCATCAATCTAACTTAAGAGTCCCAAAGATTAGGTTTTCTACTTCTTAATAAGTAGGACGTTTAGGTGATCAATCACCATCAATCCTCTTAAGGTTTATAATAATCTTACTTTTAATAGCCCTTGTGGCTAGGTCTTTTCTTACAGAATTTAGATAATTGTATTGAGGGTGAGACCCGGTTGAAGATTAATTCATTTTCAGTTGTTAATTTTACAAGAAGTTAGCTGGTAAACTTATAAGGAATCACTAAAACAAAAATATGCTTTCCCTTAATTCAAGAAAAAAAATAATATCTTCGCTTCTTTTGTACTTATATGTGCTCTCTCCATTTTTTATTATCACAACACACACACACACACACACACACCAAGGTATCATTGTTCACATTCTAAATGATTAATTATCCTGTTTAATATGTGTACACTACAAGGTGACTATATATACAGGCATCAAGGATCTTCTAAGGAAGTCTCGTTGACGTTAGCTGACTTAGTCACGTCACTGTTGTGGCAGTTTAGATAATTTCATTCAAGTAAAGTGCACTAATTTGGATCCATTTAGCAAAAATGTCATTATCTCGAGGTTCAAAGCATGTTTATGCTATTTCCTGCTCTTCCAATTCACGGCATGCCCAGTATTTTGCATTTCCTCGAAAAAATTTGATGCACCTCTTTGGATCTCAGTCTGCATGAGAAAAGACTGGATTAATATTAAGAATACCAAGATTTATGATAGCCATTTACCTTTTTTTCCCTTAAATATACAGGAAAATGAGCATTATGAGGATGTAATTGAATCATAGAAACTTTTGAAGACTCTGGACTTCTTGAATCCGAAAAAGTAATTGCAGTAGATACAAAAGAATCATTTCAAGTTTCAAATGATTGTTCAGATCAGGGTTTAGCTTATATTGCAGGATTTTTGGGAAAAAATAATAATTAAAGATCTTAATCCAAATCTAGGGGAAAAGACATGCAACTTTGGTTTTTATGAAGAAACATCTAGCCCTTGGATTGAAAAGGTATCTAAAGGAGGCCTTACGATCCCCTCGTGTGAGTTTTTAAAATTTTGTGACTGTCTTGAAAAACATTTCAATGCTTGTCATTGTAACCATGAAGACGCAATTGACAAAAACCCAAACATATTTTGAAGCCAGCAAAATCATCTTATTGAATAATATCTTAACTGTCCAAAAGAAGTCATTATATCCTTTGTGAAAACAAGGACAAGAATTAGAGTAAATAACCTTAATAAAAAGCTCAAAATGAAGAACGCAAGTGCTAATCTGATAAAATTTAGACAGACTCCTCAATTTACAAAATAATATATTTATTATTCATGTATGTATGTAATAAAATATGTATGCGATAATTTTTACTCATTGCTATTATTTTATTCACCCCTCTTATATTATGTAATGAAATGGCAAATTAGAATATATATATATAAAACATATTAATATAAGCTTACATAAGGATAGTTCATTATTATTCATATATACTCTATGCAAATTCATGTGAGTCTTTTTAGATAATTATTTCTCAAATTGATTTTATTATTCTATGTATAAAGTATATAGCAAGGATATCGTCATTGGAAACGATTTACTTCTATGGATACCAATACAAGTTAAGTATTTTGCTTTTTATACTTTTTGCCATTATCTTAAGCTACCTATTATGTACTATAAATGAATTTTAATTATATTTATATAATTTATTCATTTAATTTGTATTGCCTTACAATGTCTTAAGTCTGGATTTTAAAATTATTGCTTTACAATTATATAGGACAAAGGACTATGTGTATCAACAGTGACGTCATTAAATTTCCTTCATTTCTTGAAAAAAATAAAAAAAACACAAGCGTAGAATTTCCTTGCTGCCTGACCCTTATATAAAGTCACATTGGTAAACTCTGAGCGACCCAAAAACATCCACAACAATCAACTCAGCGAAAGAAGTAAAAAAAATCCTTATTCTAGGATAACCTTATTTTCGTGCTTAAAACAAAATACATAAACGATCTTACTTGAATCTTTGAAGAACGGTGAGATTTATGATATCATAAAACTCTTAGAATGTCACTTATTTCCAGTTTAAACTAGTATTACTTCAGGGACAAATAAATAAAATGTTCAGTCTCTATCAAAGTTTACATAAATAAGCCTTTGTTGATGTTCTTCATGTTCGGATTTTAAAGGGACCCATATCATTGAATGTCAATGGACAAGAAAACATCGAATCGAACTTAACCATAGTAATTATATTGCTTGGAGTATCAAATAGTATCTGCTCATAATATTAAGGCATTGTATTTTGCTTTGTCTAATGCCGAAGCCATTTTACGAACAAGTTTTTCCTTTCCTACTCATTAAAATAATTCATTTTTCACTACAACTTCCCCTGTTCTTAGCACTGACATACGAATGTAAATGTTAAATTATTCTGATATAAAAGAGACTATAACAACATGGGACTCAAATAATATATGTAATATATGAAACACATATATACCAAAATATAAAAACAACATTTTGAAAAGGAAAAATAGTAAAATATGTAATTCTGTTACAAAATCGTTAAAGGACAAAAAAAAAAACATGGCATTCTGTCAAAGAAGAACAAAGAAAGGATATACAAATATATATGTATTATATAGAAGAATAAAAATAACTATAAGAAGAAGGGGGGTGAAAAATACATCAAAGACCAGATCGAATCATCAACAGTTTTGTTACTTCACAGACATGCTATGCTTATATCAATATACATATGTTTATGCATTCTATGAAAAGCAGAGCCGGAAAGAAAACAAACATTTGATTTTTAATCTGTACATAGACTTTTTCTGCTAATGACAATCAAAAAATTAACTTTGGCAATGTTTGATGCCTCTCAGTCCATTTTAACCTGAAAAAATGGTAGGTTCGTGTCAAAATCAGGCTTGTAAGCATTTCCCTATTTTGGCGTTCCGTTTAGCGTTCTGTTCAATTTTTTTTTTCGTACTGCGTTTAGCAATTATTCTGTGTTCCAATCATAAGGTTGCACCATATACATTGTACGACAGGAAATTGCAACTTCCACTTTGATAGTGACGGGGAGGCTTCATTTGAGAACTATGTTTCAAGATTTTTTAATCTTGTGAATATTAGGATTCAAATGACCTACAACTGACTAAGAGAGGTTTCTACATTGTCGAAATGGAGGCTAAAGGCAAAGTATAGCCGATTTGATTTGCATCCAGCACAACAACAAGATGATAAAAAACTGGACCGTGGACTAGTCGGGAATTATAGGAACGACCACTATATCGCCTATGCCGTCGATGAGGTTCCGCCGTCTAACCAGACTAAGTTCTCAGCCTCCACAATGATCCTAGGAATCGTAGTTATGGCTTGAAGATAATTTTTCCGATTTCTGGAAACCCAATTTGTGGCCTCCCTCCTCAACCAATATGAATCCTTTCGACTATGGTACGTGGGACTATGCCTAAAGTAGGACCTGTGCAGTCCCCCATCCTAGCGTAGAAGAGCCTCAGCCCTCCTGTACCACTGCCACAAAATAGGTCTATCAAGGGTTCGTCGTTGCTTTATCAGCCCTTTAAACCATATTTAAAAAAGTCAAAAAAATATATAAACTTTCCTTTCTTCACTTTTTTAAGTACTATTGGAACAGAACACAAGAATCTCATTTTTAGCGTTCAGTGATAAAAAAATCCGTTCCATTCATTGAAGGCAAGTTTCATGGAACACCGTCCAATTTTGTGTTCAGCTCACAAATCTGGTCAAAATTGTTCTCATGTAACGTACCAAATAGCTCGAAGGAGGACACACTTTGACGGACTCCCAAATGGGCCCTCGTGCCTCCATAAGTCTAAAACTTTACATATGTGGTTTCTTTGATGGGATAGACATCCTGACTAAAAATTATCAAAATTGGGGCTAGTGATGGCAGAAGGGTGTGCCCACTTGACATGGAATGCCCCAAAAGTTGTATATTTATTAGTATTCGGTTTATCAGACATAAAAATTGTATACCCTTTTCTTAATCATTGAAAGGGCCTACGATATCTTTAATGATTTTGAGTTTCACTGTCTAATCAAAAACCTGCGGTAGTACCCATCATTGTCCGGAGATTTTATAGGTTTTTGAACAAACACACCTTACTTTAATAATATAGAAAATAGCTGAAGGCCCTATATTCTTTTTCTAAACTGTTGTTATTATTATTCAATCCCTGTGGGGTTAACGTCCTTGTCTAGGACATTCAATTATATTCAAAACCTGATTAAACATTCGTGTGTTCATAAAAGATGGAGAGTAATTTTAAATATTTGTTGTCGAGTTGTAATTTTAAGGCCTTGTTGGGATTTGAGGATCCACATTGGAGTAATTCTTCCCTATGTCCTTGTTTACTTCCTTTTCCCCCCCTCGTTACAGCTGCTTGTTGCTTATTTAATACAACGTTATCACATCTGAGCCTGCTCTCCTCCCAAAAATTCTCAAATTTGTCAGGGTTACCATATTGATTTTCAATTTCTGTTTATTTAACATGCACAAAATACTTCCAATGATCATAACTGAATATAGCTTCCCAACAAAGCCTCAGTGTACCGTTTTTCATAAGCTCAATCACACATAGATACTTAATTCTTAGATCTTATCCATTTCCTCTAAAGAGTGGATGATATCTATAAAATTTTACTAGGAAAATTGGCAGACAGAGTATTACCTAAGGAAAAATGCCCGACATAGAAATTAGTTTTAAGTCATTGTCGTGCTGGAAACCCCATTTTACAAGTACCATCCTGAGGGAAGAAGGTTGCTCCCTGGAGTTTGCTTTATTAAATCATTGATTGCTAAAAAATTAACTATTTGCTCTCCATTACATGTGGAAGAATTAAGAGCTATAATGATAAGCGCAGCTGCTCGATATTCAGCATCCCGATATTCAAAATCCCTCTGTTATCATCTTTGATAACAGATAATTGGGCCGGAAATAATGGGAATAATGCCTTTGGCAATGGGCCGGAAATATCATCAAATTTATTTGATGAAGACATCGTCGTTTTTTTATTAACTTGAGATGATTTTTAGACTTTTTTTGAATAATACATATATCAAGTTATTTTACTTCAGGACATTAAATATGAACTATAATGTTCATTTATGTTTTTTTAAAAGGTAATCGTTCTGTTGCTTTTTATTCATAATGATCTACTTTTTATCTTTATGTGTATTTATTCTTTACACTGTTTGTATTGTAGAATATAAATAAATTATTTTAAGGAAAAAAAAAAAGTTTATCGCCGAAGATTTCCCGGTGTATAGGCCCATCTGTCCTTATTTCAATGTGTTGAAGTCGTCCTTTCTCCTTAGCAGAAAAAACCTCTAAAACATTATTTTTCTGCAGCCATATGTATGGTGGGGATTTTGTTCTTGGGATTTTTCTCAGCTTTTTTCTTCTTCCAGACACTTTTTTGTTCACAATTCATAATTTCTCACTGTTAAAATAAATCTACCCTTTATAGATTATAGACTCTTCTTTTCTTTGTCTGTGGGCAAACTTTAAATAATAGCATGGGATTAAATACTTATTTTTTACTGTGTACAGGATGGGGTTTTTATATCCGGAAGAATGTTTATTTCTCATATAAAAATTCAGCCATTCACAAACCATTTGCTCTTACATGACAGGATCCATATTGAAGTGAATCACTCAAACCCATCATCCCCAGCTACACATACAGTGAACCTGACACAACCCTTGATGAGGAACTCCTTGTCCATGTTGGTCACAATATAGAGAATAGAAGCCCGTAAGGAGTCAAGAGTGTTATATGCACGTTTATTTAATTATCTCTCCAAAAGTTCCACTCATAATAGTCCAATGGATTCAGATCCGGCGAGCTAGGAAGCAACATTCATTTGAGGTTTTGAATATGTTCAAATATAACTAAGCTACTCAAGTTCCTTGACTCATAAGCCTTCCTTGCAGGTGTACGTGACCCATCAACTCCTTAAAAAACTTGACAATATCGTAAGCAGTCGATTAAGGCAGCTTTATAAACTCAATAATTTCATTGGGCGTGTACCCAGCACGGAAGTATACAATAATGGCTGCAAAGCATTCGTATAAGGAGGACATCTGAAGGATTTTCTGATTTTTCTAATACAACATTGTCAGCTGAATCAGATGAGCACATTTTCATAAACATAGATATCAGGGTTACCAAGATATTGAAGTCCAAACTTGTTGGGGATTTCAAATCCCCAACCGGTATATACCTATGCCGAGTGGTCCATTAAAATCTGAACATTTTGAATTTTAAACTTCAACAAGATATAATTTAATAATTAACAATGGAATTTCAACAAAATTAATACTATAAATAGATGTGTGACTGAGCTCTCTGAATCATTAATGTAGCCGCCCTTAGCGGCAATGATGGCTTCCAGGCGGCGGCAGAAGGTATAGCACTCGCTGAGGACGTAGTCTTCTGTCAAGGCGTCCCATTGCTGACTGATAGTGACCTTGAGGGCCTCCTTGTTTGCATGACGGACACTGCAGGCAACCCTTCGACATGCAACCAAGAGGTGTAGTTGAGGAATATGGATCAGGGCTATGATCCGCCAAAAGTGTCAAAAAATAATTCAAAAGAACTCAAAAGACTCATTCAAAGGAGTCTTGCGACGGAGGAGATGGGAGTCAAAAGTGGCTTCTCCAACCTCATATGACTCTTTCCAACTAGTTTTTGATAGCTCTATAGGTAAAACCCAAATATATCCTGCATGAACCCTCATGGACTCATGATCTGAGCTGTTTTTCTTAACACTCCGGATCCAGTTTGATCTTTTTGACAGAGCCCTTCTTCCTTTCCAACGTTTTGCTGACGGCGTAGACGGTGTTCCCGGAGACGCCCAACTGCTTGGAGTGTGCGAATATAAATTTATCGATCAAGTTCACGTGTCATTTTCTGGACTTGTACGTAAGCTAGAGAGTTGATATGTTATGAGATAATTTCAATCACTCAGCCTTAATTAATTATTGAATTAGTAAGTGTCCGGATTTCAATGGACCGCCCGGTATATAAGATATACTGTCATTTACATTAAACTATATATTAAGTTTCTAAATTTATAAATAGATGTCAGAGAATTTTTTCGTCGTGTAATTTTCCTAGTACCACTAATAAGTTTACATATATCTACAGTTTGTCTCAATATCACTAGAACACTTTTAATACATCAACAAGGTAGTAAATAACTTTTTTAATATTAATGATACATAATTATTTATGTTCTGCATTAATAAATCAAAGGGGTCTTTCTATCTGTGTGATTGTCGAAATATATGAAAACGAGTCAACGGATGCAGCGTATATAGTGCTCCATGATTTATATCATAGCCATATTTTCAGGTAAGTTATAACAATTTAGTCGTATTAATGAAATATTGCATCGAACGTGTATGCTTTGGGGCATAATTCCATAACATTACATTTTTTGAATAAAAAATTCAAAGGGAACATTTATTTATATTTTAAGACGATATATCCTTAAGGCAAAATGTCCTGAGGCAAAATAGTTTATGGTGAAAGTACCTAGCACCAAACTACTACATATTTATGGAGATATATAATTCAATTTTCTGGAAAAATAATATCTCTTCACCCTTTTTCTAACCCTTTGTCACACTAATTTTAAGATTAACATTTTGCCACATTGATCCTCCATAGATATCTTCAAGCTAAAGCTTTAAACCTAGTAGCGAAACGAGGAGCCACGTGATTAATACCTGAAAAATGTTTATGTGCGCAGAAACTTTTTTTCTTCGCTAGATGTACTCTTTAGTTCATATTTGGAGTTATGTTATCAAATATATTTTAATTTTTAGAGGATGCTCATTGGAAGTCTGGAAAACGGGCTTAGCTTAACTAGAGAAAATTTTTATAATATGAAGTTATGTTGCCCCAACAATTTGTTTATTCTAGTGTTCAAAGATTATGATGTTTATTCTGCATTATTTTTTTCATATTAATGTAAAAATATATATAGTATATGGAGTCCAAGTCAATTCTCGAGTCCAAATTCCCACCTCTGATAATAATTTATCTTAAATTAAACCTTTATTGTTATAATAACAATCAATAAATCATAAATGTATAATTGAAAACTCCGGCCTCTTCTCTTTGGTGGTAAATTCAAAAATGGAAAAATCAAAGAATAAAATAATTTCTTCTTTCCCCACAGCAGCAATTTTAGAGTGTGAGTTAGGCGTGCTTCATCAATCCCTCTCTTTATTACATCCCAGCCTACGACAGTAGTAAGAAAAATGACAGAGTGACGTCATTTGAAAAGCGACATCTTGCAAAAAAGTGTTAAAACGCTGCACCATTGTATCATCTCGGCTAACAGTCGCGTTTCGCTACTTGGGTTAAAGCTTTATTTCAGGCTGGTGATATTTTGGTGGTAGGTAGCAGAGGCCAATGTCTCATTGGCGCTTCACATATAGTAGTCAAGAGGATTTGGGATGGTGGAGGCCAAAGTTCCTTTGACCTAAATTGAACGTACTATAATTTTCTTTTTTAGTATTATTAAACTATACTATCTAAAAAGAGCAGTCCAGTTCTTCCTTTTTTGTTTTCATTTCTACGGGCTCAGGCTTTAAGTACATGATTGTATATTGCTGTTTTTTTTTTCTTGTTTTTTGTAATGTTTGATTGAGGTATGAAGTCTTGAACATGTTCAATTTTACTCTTTGTTTTCCTTAACCCGGCTTCCGACATTTCTTCGTGGAGAGTCATGCTATAATACATATAATTGTAGTAAAAGTGGAAGGTGTCAACTTTTTTTAGGAGACGTGTGATTTAATAATTTAATTTCAATACATTTGTTGTATATAAATTCAGTACATACAGGGTCTGAATTCTTTGTTGTCTCCAAGTTGTATTGCAAATATATTCATTTGCAAAAACTTTAAGACACCCTCTGATATTTTACCTAATTCGATAATAATTGTATGAATGTGTATTATAAAATTATGGTACGTGTCACGTTCAACTGAGTCTAGAGAGTGTGTTTGCCAAACTATTGCACCATTGCCCAATGGCACTTGCAGGAGAAGCTTAAGCTTGCAGATAATTTGTAATTGATATTCTTCAAAAACAGCCAGAAAGTTACCTTTTCTGATGTTCAAAGGGCTAGAAACTAGTTCCTTCAGAAAAATTCAGACTAATTTTGATTCGAAAAGGGTGCAAAGGAAGTGTCAGCATTATTTTTCTTGAAGGAATTAATGGGAGATTTTGAAACAGTCAACTTCCTCATGGGTTTACCTCTCATGGACGTTTTCCTTGGGCATCAAGTTCTCTTTTTCTACCTCTACATCCCAAATTTTACAAAATTACTGATGGCAGGACGAACACACGTCGTGGTACATCACATCTGTACGACAATTTCGCGTAACGTCACTATCTCAGCCATCTGAACATCTGAATAGGTATGTTTTTTGCCAATTTTTGGAGAATATCAATTACAACCTATTTACAAGCACATCCTTTCCCTACAAGCTCAGTGGAACATGACACGTATCATACTTTAATAATACTTGTTCATACTTTTGCAAATGACTGTATTCATTCAATAGAAACTTTCCTTTTTATTTACTTTCAGGGGCGTCTGTAGAGGGTCGGCTTGAGGGGCTTTATAATTTTTTTGCAAAAAATTAAATCAAATTTTTAAAATTGTTGTTTAAAATTTAGTTTTTTGTAAATAGCTATAGATTTTTGAAGTTTTTCTCCAAAAATTGAATATTTATATATGAAGTTAAATTTTTCCAATTTATTTTTATTTTTAGTGAATGGCTCTGGATTTTGATTTTTTTCCCCAAAAATTTTATATTTAAAGTTTAATTTTTGAAATTTTTTTTGAATAACTGTCGGTTTTGAAAAAAAAAAAAAAAATATTTGAAGTGTTATTTTTTAAATATTTTCATAAATTTTTTTTTTTTTGTGAGTAAGTGGAAAATTATTGAAATTGAATAAAAAAATCATTTTTAAATTATTTTTTCAAAAAAATACCTTGCAAGGTATTTCAGGAATCGGCGCCATGAAACTCCTCTTGACTTTGGTGTAATAGCCACTGCACAGACTCTTTTAATTTTATTTAGCTAATTAAATAAAATATATGAAAATCAAAAATATTATAACATATCATTTATTAACATGTGTTACGTTCATGTCTTAAGAATTTATGAAATTTAAACACTTACTTCTGGCATTATAGTAGTATTTACAACCAAGACTCGTCCCAAGAGAGAAATTTATTTAATAAATCTGCATGCTATCCATTTAGCCAGACTGGAGGTTAAAGCCTTTCCATCACTTTCAATTAATTCCAATATTACGGCAGACTGAAGATATTTCGACCTTTCCCATATATGTAACCATTGAGCCACAACTTCTGAATTCCTTCCGATGTACCAGACGCTCTTGGAATTATTTACAAGGTCCAATGTAAATACTTGATATGAAAATAAACATTAAGTAATCTGCGCATAGACTTTCTTCCGTATCTCAAATATTTTAAAGATTTTTATTGACATAGAATAATATTTTAAGTAAAGTATTAAACCCCTTGAATCAACAAAACATCTCCAAATATTTTATTTGTATCAATAAACTAAAGATTGTTTGAATACACAAAGCTTCGTACACTCTTGGATATTTATAATAACATCAACTCTTGATTCCTTCTATCTAAAAGGATTTTCCATTAAGGGAATTGGAGTATCTTTTATTATGTGACCATACGATATAATTTGCGTGTTCAGTGAGTTGATACAATTTGACTGATTTGAGTGAAACATCTCTTCTTTAAAAAAAAACTAAAAAAAACTAAAAAAAAACAACTTTACTATTTGTCTACAATAAGTACTATTGATTCCGCTATAGAGCCATCTAGCGAGTAAAAATAATATATATCTGTAATACTTAAAGTTATTATCAGCTGTTAAAAAAAGAAGAAAGTATAATTAGATATAAAATAGTGGATATGACTTTAGACTCATATCAGCCCATCAGAGTTTTCGAGAAAAAAAAATGGATTCCGGCGAGAACCAATCATTCTAGAGTCTTGTCAGTTGGTAATCTGCAATATTTATTAGTCGACAAACTCACTACTCATATTTATTTCGCTATGACTTTGCATGTACAATTGAAATCTGAACACTCACTAATTCAATCATTGATGAAGGTTGAGTGGTTGAAATTAATTCATATTCTGATATATTAAACCATAAAAAATTGATTAAAAAACAAAACAGACCTGACCTCTCTAGCTTACGTACAAGTCGAGAAAATGATACTTGAACATGATTGACGAATTCCATTCGCGCACTCCAAGCAGTTGGGTGTCTCCAGGACCATTGCCTGTACAGTCAGCAAGTCGAAAAACGTTGGAGAGGAAGAAGAACTCAATTAAAAGTTGAAATTAATTCATATTTTGATATATTAAACCATAAACAATTGATTAAAAAACAAAACAGACCTGACCTCTCTAGCTTACGTACAAGTCGAGAAAATGATACTTGAATATGATTGACGAATTTCCATTCGCGCTCTCCAAGAATTTGAGTGTCTCCAGGACCATTGCCTGTACAGTCAGCAAGTCCAAAACGTTGGAGAGGAAGATGGACTCAATCAAAAAGGCCAAACCGGATCCAGAGGAATTAATGAAAAAAGTCTAGGGTAATCCCTTCAAGTCCATGAGGGTCCATGCGAGAGATCTCTGGGTTTCACATCAGGCTTTAAAGGCAGACTTATTTATAAAATATAAAAATTATCATTTTTAATAAAAGTGATGCATTAACATACAAATATTAAAAAAACAAAAACAATTGTCAATTTTACAGTGCAATGCGTAAGTTTTCATTTCTTTTTTTTTGTTTCAAGTAGGTATTACTGATTAACGAATTTGTATTCACTGGGCACACTTTGTTCATTAGTAGCATTGGTCAGTGTTTGAGTGTTGGGTTAAACTATTCTTTAGGCAAAGTCATTATTTAGTTGTCATATCAAGGGCTTCAATTATCCATCTCTGGACGATAGACTTGAAGAGAAGAAAAATATATACTTAAGCTCTTCAAAACGTTGTCCACTAAGACTTTTATTAGAAGGGATTGTAAAGAACTTGTAATGCTGGTAATTCTCTATATGAGTGAGAGAAAGGATATAACTTTGAGTTAAGTATGCCAAACGCGATTGCTTTAACTTTCTTCGAAGGAATTAACTTATTTTAGGAAGCCCAAACAGAATTATAGCAGAGATATGGTTTATGGAGATATGGTGTTTATATGACCTTCTAAGTTCCATTCAACAAACTTCCTCAACAACATTAAAAAAAAGACACGCAGAAAAAGCATGAACAACGTAATTAAAAACTTTACCACAGTCTTTGGAATAATAATTAAATATTATACAGCCCGTAGACACTTGAAATTGGGCAGTGAATTTCCTGCCATGTGCAATTCCTTTAGTTGAATTAATTATATGGCTTGTTCAATCTTCCTTCAAACTTAGAATAAGGGGATACTTTCTGCAAATCGTGATGGCTTCTGTTAAGTTACTTTTTTTAAAGTAACTCATTTTCATAGGTGAAGGAGTCAGTATACAGTCTTTTGCTGCTGTCCTTTGCTAATGAATAAAAACTTCCCATTCGATAAAATATCATCATATTTAACATCATGAATTGAAAGTTATTATCCAAAGCTTCCCTTTCCACGCTTATTGGATTCTTATGGTTTTTAAAGAAATAACTCTTTCCCCTGTTCTCATGTATTACGTCTATTGTCGAGTTCGACTCAAAAACCACATCGTTTAAACACAAAATTCTATGAACTTCCCCATTAAAAGAAGACAATCTAACGACCTCCAAATGTATCATTTTCGTTCCAAACAAAATCCACTTCCGAATCCTACTCGAAGAAATACAAGACTTCCAACCCACTACCGTGTTTAAAATTAAGTTAAGAAGAATCTTCTTGTAAATTTTAGGCAAGATAGTAGAAATCAACCCAAGTCCACCTCCAACTTGAAACAGAAATGCAAAAAAAAAAGTTGTTTTGTATTTAAAAATTGACGAATAATCTGTATATTTATTTGTGTAAAGTATTTACTAATTTAATTATAAATTGACATTATTATATAAAGATGACAATTTGTAAAAAAAAGAAAATAATTAAAAAAGAAAAACTATTATTATATTTACTCTTCTTTCCTCTACTGAAGTTTAATGTCTTTTCTATTTAATAAACGGTCTAGACACTTTCATTTATTGCTTGATTCAATCAAAGAAAGTGAAGCGAGAGGAAAAAAAAATGAAACAAGATAATCTTTCTTTGAAAATAAAAATACGTTACTTTGTAACATGTCTTTTATCAAACCCAATATAAAAAAGTTTTGCTACATACACGATTGAAAATTAAAAATTGTACTAGATGTAAACGTTAACCAAATTTGCTAAAAATTTTTATTTTTTGTATTTTAGTACTGAAACTAGGTTCTGCTGATTCTGATAATGTTGGGTCAACAGCATCTCCCTAATATACATATATTTACTATATGCTTTTGTAATAATGGGATTCTTCTTTTTTAGAAGGGGGATAGCTTTAGATGAAGTTGTATGAATATTTTTTCAAATAAACTACACTAAATTACATATAACTAAGGACTTTTGATGTGCAATAATTGCCACTAGGGTGTCCTCAATCAGTTTGAATCAGCTCACTGGATCTCAAAGTTTTTTTTGTGATGTACGTGTTAATATTATATAAAAAAAGGATTTATGAGTGAGGGAAAAAGGAAAAAAATGACATCAATAGACTTCTATACACCGGGTGGTTCATCGAAATATTAACAATTAATAATTCAATAATTAATGAAGGTTGATTGATTGAAATTAATTCATATTTCGATATATTAACGCATAATCAATTAGTTACAAAACAATACAAACCTGAGCTCACTATCAAACAAATATGACGAGAAAATTATACACTTGAACGTGATCAATGGCTTTCCATTCGTGCACTCTAAGCATGAACACCGTGTACACCGTCATGAAGTCCGAAAGGTTAGAAAGAAAGAAGGCTCTATCAAAAAGGCCAAACAGGAAACGGAGGAGTCGGAAAAAAACCAGTCCAGGTCAATTTCCTCAAGTCAATCAAGCACAAGAGTTTGGAATTTTACAACAAACTGTCCTTAGAGCTATCAAAAAGTGTAAAATTATATCCTGTTGAATTTTAAAATTCAAAGTGTTCAGATTTTAATGGACACCTCAGCTACTAAGTAAAACGTTTATATATATGTACATATATATTTCACCAAAACAATCCCAGAAATCTAGAAATTTGAGGCAGCGGATTTCGTTGTTACACCCTGTATATTAAATTTTAATGGTTACAATATTGGTTTCGAAATGATTGAGGAGTCTCTCTTGTTTCGAAAATTCTACTTATAATTAAATAGCGCAGTAATACTTCTTTGCTGGCCCGAAGATATATAAGCATGCCAATACTATGGCTACCATATTGTTTTTCAATTTACATTAATGTTCAACTGAGGAAGAAGGTTCACCTGTAGTCACTTCACCGACAATAATGTGCACTGTGAGAAAAAAAAATAATTGGAAAATATTTTTTAATTAAATTAATTGTGATTCAGTAGTTATTTTAATAGGTTTTATATTTTTTTATATAAGAAATTAATTAGGTTCCATGATTATTCTCATATGTAGGTCGGAAAAAAATTTCATTATAGTAATGAAAAAGAGAACTCAATTATCCGTTTGATTGTGTTGTTTAACTCATAGCTTTTGAGCAGTAAACTATTAGGTAAAAATAATAACCCATAAATAGTAATTATTATTTAATCTAATTGTGTATTTCTCAAAATTGCCACTGCTACGATGTGAACTAAAGCTTTTTAAAAAAAAGTAGCGAAATGAAGACCACGTGATCCTTATTTGTACCAGGAAGTCCTCACTTTTTTTGTTTGTTAGGGGCGTTGTGTATACATAAATATTAATAAATAGCTATACAACTTCCATGAATTTACGCTTTTGACTGAATTAACATGGGAATTCTGTGAAGGAAAGAAAAAAGTCGTTTACGACATAAGGAAAATGACAAAAAATGATATAGTAAAGTTATCATAAAAAGCGACACCTTGCGTTAAAAAAAGATAACTTTACGATCATGTATCTCTTGAAACTAATAGGTCTGTAACACAGAGTCTGTTTTAAAGCATTAACGTAAGGATTAATAAGGGCAGAGCTTTACATTCTAACAGTTCAGCTGATGTTACAGGACTCCTTGAAGAGCTCGAATATCCTCTTCTAGAAATAAGAGGCCCAACCTAGAAGATAGAAATATTCACATCTAGCATTTTGAATTTTTTCAAATATTGAATCCTATATATCAATGAGGGAATAGAGTCAAAACGATCATTTGACATCCTAAGATACGAAAAATGAAGCTTAGTATCTGATATTTTTACATATTTCTTGGAGAAGATTATGAAATTATTCTTGAGCTCTGCAATTTTGGAAGATGTATCGAAACCAAACATCGAACCCACGTCTTTACGCGCGTCCTTAGTTTTATGATGCCCCAGGACCTTTCAAGCTGCGACGCCTCTTCTTACGTCGTAAAAAAAAGTTATCTTTAAAAATATTAAAAAGTTATCTTCTTTAAAAAAAAGTCAATATTAAAAATAATTTAAACTCTTAGAGGGAGTGGGGGGTTAAAAGAGGACTACGTATGTTAACATGAGGGTAAGTGAGCTAAAAATAATACAAAAAAAGAAACACGTTGTTTATGAATGGACACTCCCAGAAAAAGGGTTATTTTTAAATATCAAATCGAATTTCATATTGAATAGTATTGAGTAGTAATTTTTATAAAATATTGTTAGTTAGATATGTTGAGATCAGGAAATATCTGCATATACAGTCATGGAATTTTAGAAACATAGAATAATCACGTATGTACCTTAGCTTGTTTTAAAATTTTTTTTTATTTCCTCTTGGAGGAATAGAGAAAAAAATGACGTAGATTTATCTTTTCCTATTTTTCAGCCAATCACTCTCTGAATGTTACCCTCTTGTGGCAATAAACATTCTGCATAACGTAGTCTACACAACGTACCTATATACACTATACGAGGTGGGGATTTAAAATCCCGAATATGTTAAGAACCTTAATATTTTGGCACCTCTTAAATCTATGTTTATAAAGTGAGCTCATCAAATTCAGCTGACAAAACTTTTTCTCCTTCATTATTGGCAAAAAAAGAATTAAAATTAATATTTATATATAACAATTATTTAATAAAACAGAATGTTTTTAATGTTAAAAAATTAAATATAAGTGTTAGATTTTTTGTTTGTTATATGCACAATATTTTGTTTAAAACATGTTCAAATTCTTCATAAGAGAAGTAAGTTATATTGAAATTGTTGGCACAATAACTCTTAAAATGAATACATTTAAAAAAATTTAAGTATTTGTAATAACCACATTACTACTTATAGAAATACAAATATTTTTTTATTTTATCTTATAATTAGGAAGACTATAAAATTATATTAATTATTATAAATGCAATAAAATTAACTTAATTTTTTATTTTTAAATTCTGCATCATTTTTCCTTAATTTTTAATCAAACTTTGTAAATTTTGATCACAATTATACATTTAAACAGTTTGCATTGTCTTTTTTTTTTGGTTTTGATGATGACGAAGGAATTGGCTCTTTGACGTTCTATATAACATTGAATGCGATTCATGGCAATCAAAATTTTGTAATTAACTGACTAATATGATTTCAATATTTAGAAGGCATGGAATTTAATATTGTAATATCAAAGATCCATATCGTCAAAGATTCCCATGCCTTTATTAAGGGCAATGTCGTTTTAGAACACTAATTATCCAGGACTGGATCATTTTCTTCAAATTTGAACATGTGGTAAGTCATTCAATCTTGATAAAAACTGAGTGAGATAATGGATTAATATTATAAACAATCTTCGCCATACAAAATTGGTTGGTACTCTATTATTATGGTTATGATAAAAAGTCTTTATTGGACTAAGACTAGAGTTTAGGATCGACTTCAAAGTAATTATATATAATATTTTCACTATACACGGAGTAAGATTTTTTTTTACTTACATTCCATGCCTTTCAGTGCTGCTCACAGCTGATCTAATAAAACGTCAGCAAAGTTGAGCTGCTCTTCTCTCCAAAACATTCTCCAAGTTGTCAGGGTTACCACGTTAATTGTCGGTGAATTTTTTTAGCATACCGATGGATAACATTTTGAACATCTTTGATTTCCCGGCCATCTTGGACGAGTGTGTATCACTTGTAAATATTTTTTTTTAATCAGAACAGTTTCGCCGTATGTCATTGTCAACATTTCAAATGTCTTGGAGTACTTTATTTCATTTTTCACATAAAATTTTATTCATATTCTTTGATCAGTATTTTTCCAAAGCAAAAAAGCCCCCAACACACAAAATACTTTTAAGCTTATGCCTATCACAAACAAATTAAACATATTATATAGCTGAAAGAGTTAATATATTAACATATATTGCTAACATAAAAAAAATACAGCCATCCAAATGTACCTTTGTGCAAAATTTGAAAAATCACCTTACTTTTGAGCCCACCTCGTATGTACAGTCATGCACATATGTATTGACACCCCATATTTTTTGTTTGTTTTTCCTATGATATTTTAATATTCCAAGTTATATATTGGGTCGAAATTATTACTGCTTATTATAAATGCTTATTAAAAAAATACTAGATGAGGTTTTTTAGATAGGTTTTGTCAAGATTTATTAGATTATTTAGATACTAGTATGTGTATAAGTATTGGCAACCTCAAAAGTTTAGACTATTTTTATGGTCAATTCTTGATATTTGTTGTATTTTTTTTCATTCGAGTCTAGAACATCACTTTTAATATACCTTTACTCCAACAAGAAGATCAGGAGAGTGTAGAGCTTCTTTAATCTGAGAACTTTAAATCTTTCTTCGATAATCTTTTTAGATGTGATGAACTATCTCAGTATTGTCTAATATGACCAATAGTAAAGAACATTGAGTTCAAGTCAGAGCGAATATTGTTCATTTTTTAAGCAAGGAAGTAGATATAATCGATATTCATGAAATGGAATGTTCCTAAATCAACAATTTGCGGTATAATTAAGAAATTTGGAGAATATGGAGAAGTTTGTAATCGTAAAAGAACTGGCCGGCCATCAAAACTATCTCCTCACTTGTGGCCAGGAAAGTCAAAATTAAACTCAAAACAATCATACGTTGGGGCTGCTTTTCTTACAAAAGGGCTGTAAGGCTTGTCAGAGTGAATGGTAAAATGAAAGTCAATAATTGAAACGAAAATTTGTCATCGTTTGACCTTTAATTTTTGTTATATGAAGTATTTTAAATTCAACCTACATAGTAGGTTAAATAAAAAGTTCTGAGTTTTTTTCGCTCCCTGTCTTTAGTGTGGTATATCTGACGATTAATAATTTGCATTAAAAAGAAACTACTTAAATTATACACATAAAAAGCAAGTTCATTTACATTTTTGTGTTTAGTGAAGCCAATTATGTTTTACTTCGTTCCAAAATGGAAGTAAAAGTTTCGATACATTCTTCCGTATCACTACGATCTTGCTAAAAAGGCAAGGGAGAAGGGCAAAAAAATATGTGCCGTTTATGGACCCAAACAGGTTCGAATAGAACAGCAAAGTTTTGTTTCAACAATTCCGTTCTGGTAATATGAACGTCGAAAATGTTCATAAAATTATGGAAAATAATTAGACGGGTATGTGAGCACTACCTTCATTTCCCAGTAACTGAATATTAGCCAGAAAAACCGTTTGGAACCATCTAAATCGGAGAATAGAAACTGTGTTAATTTTATTGTCAAAATAAAGCGAGAAAACGCTCAGAACTTTTTACTTTGCATATTAATAATACTAATTTGAGCTCTGTACCTGAATATGTTTCAAAGTTATCGTCGATTATACATTTTAAGGTTTTGGCTTCCTTGACCTGAAGACATTAACCTCTAAAACTTTGATGGCCTCTTTTGTGATCTTATATTGTAATTTTCGTACCAAGTTAGATCAAAATTCATTTGTAACTTTTGCCATAATCCTTGTGACTAACAGAGGCTAAAACATCACCTCACTTCTACCTTTGTTGGCGTATGTAATAACAAAACCCTTTTATTTCGAAAGGGATAATTTTTGAGGCTTGAAAGCTATAATATACAAAGTTCTTATTAATTTACGTGTACACCCATATTAACCCATATTACAGGTGAATACTCACCTTTTGGATCTTTTGTTTTTTATTTTCTTTAGAAAATATATTTCAACTCTTGTATCGATTAGCCCAAATTATATACATAGAATTTGACAATGTATATATATATTTTATATTTTTATCGCAGAACCTTGTTCTTCAATAAAGTAATCAAGATTCTACATTATTCAATAACCCAAGGGCTTATTCTAATATCTAAATATTATATTCTTTGAACTGTCTATCAAAAAAAACGAAAATAATTGAATAATATCTCCCTTAAAGAGGAAAATTTTGATATCTACCGAGTGGTCCATTAAAATCTGAACAATTAGAATTTTAAACTTCAAAAAGATATAATTTATAAATCAAAAATAGAATTTCAACAAACTTAATACTATAAATAAATGGGTGTCTGAGTTCTCTTAATCATTAATGTATCCGCCATTAGCAACAATGAAGGCTTCTAAGCGGCGGTGGAAGGCCTGGCACTTACAGCAGATGCAGTCCTCTGGCATGGCAACCCAGTGGGTTTAAGGGCCTCGGTGTTTGGATGACGGAAACTGCAGGCCTTCTCCTCTTCATGCACCCCAAAGGCTTAGTCAGGGGTGCTGGCATCAGGGGGGGTAGGGGACAAAAAGTGTCAATAAAGAGTTCAAAAGATTCATTTAAGGAGATGGGTTTCTTTCACTGCTGGTGGTAAAAGTGGACTCTTCATCCTCACAAGGTTATTTGCATCCACTTTTTTTGATAGTTCTAAGACAGTCTAGTGTGAAACTTCTAATTCTCTGGCATGGATCTTACTTGACTTGAGGGGATTTGCCTGGACTGTTTTTTTAAACTCCTCTGTATCCACTGTGGTCTTTTTGACAGATCCCTTCTTTGTCTCTAACCTAAGTGTAAGCGGGTGCCCTGCTTGGAATACACGAATGAAAATTTGTCAATCACGTTCAAGTATCCTTTTTTCTACTTGTGTGTAAGATAGATACCTCAGGTTTGTTTGGTTTTGTAAATAATTTGTTTATGCTTTAATATATCGAAATATAAACTAATTTTAATCACTTAATCTACATTGATCATTTAATCATTTAGTATTCTGTTATGAATGGACCACACTGTACCTTTCAACAACTTTGAATATACGTCTTTATATTGATCTGGGTTTCAAAGAAAGGATCCTTTGTGTATAAAATATGTTTGATGAATCTAAAAAAAGTAGGTATTAAATATGCAAAAAAAAATATTTTGTAAAAAGTAAATAAACTAAATGAATATAAAATATATACTGTTTGAAACAGCCCTAATGATTCTGCCAATAATTTATTATAATATTATGCAGACTATTCCATCGATCCCTATTGCCAATCTCTTTAAAATAAAAGGTATATCTTATTTAAGCAAATTTTACGGGACTTCAACAATTGGCTTATAGATTTTTTATAGGTATATGTGGAGGAAAGTGGTGCTAGCTGATACGCAAGTAAGTTGACATTAGTGATGTACACCAAGACAGGTATTCTATAAGGTAGAAATATAATCACTCACAAGCTTGAAAGATTAGAAACCCTAGGCAATTATAATAAATAACCGGTATTATTTGAACACAGAACCCGAATTCTTTCCAATGCAGGATTATATATATATATATATTTTTTTTTTTTTTTGGGGGGGGTGAGTCAAATGAACTTAAAAAAAATAAAAATAGTTCCTTAAACACAATAATTCATTTGGGGAAGGGGGCTGCAGCCTCTACAACCGAAGAAGGAGGAAGGAGAATTAAAGACGATGATTCAATGCACCATAAATGATGTACAATGTTCCTCCTTAAGGTAACTTATATTTGAGCTCCTAATATACGATTATTTATCTCCTGTTAGTTAAATCAGCACCAAGACATAAATAGGGAAACTAGTTCGGATCAATAATAGTATTTAGGGGCGTCCGCAGGATAATAAATATATATATATATATATGGGGGGGGCTTGGTTTTTGGAGTTTTTTTGATTAATTTTTTTTTGGAAAAAAAATTAATAATTCATTGTTCCCCCTTGCGGACGCTCCTTATCATTAAGGCTTTCTATGCCACTGAAAGTGGGCAAAATTCCGGAGTCAACTACAACTGGGGATACCCCTCCCTCAAAAAACTTGGAAGTCTGGTGCCTCTACTATTAAACACTATTATTTAAAATAAATTTAAAAAATAAGACTTTGTTTTAAAGTAAAAATGGTTTATCATTATTCTTGAAAACTAGGAGACCAATAAATAATCACTATTGTAGGAAATACGAAGGGTAAAGATGGGTTCACTGAAGTGCTTACGCACAATTCAGCACGCATTTGTTCCTCCTTTTTATTGTTACTAGTATCCATATTTAGTAACTTTTTTATTTTCGAACATAATTTATGAAGTGAAGTGGAATAATAATACTAAAAAGGGAAAAATAATCGTACTTAATGAGTGCGTCAGGACTTCAGTAACCCCCTCAAATTAAATTTTTTCTTTTTACAAGAATTTTATGTGGTCAGGATGGATATATATTCGCGAAATTCTGAGTAAAATTTTTATAAAAAGATTTATTTTCTTTAAAAAATAGGTCATTTTGGCAATTCATTTTTATTCTTTTGGAGAATAGATATGAATTTTAAAATTATTTTCCAAAATATTTAATTTTTAAATTATTTTACAATAAATTATTTTTTTTTATGAATAGTTATGGATTTTTGAAATTTTCTTCGAATAAATTTAATAATTGAAATTTAATTTTTGAAACTTTTTCTAAAAATATTTAATGCTCTGTAAACAACTGTGGATTATTGAATTTTTTTTAATTTAATTTTTTTGTGAATAGTTTTGGATTTGGATATTTTTTCCCAATAAATTCAAATACTAAAACTAAGTTTTCAAATTCATTTCTAAAAAGTTTAATTTTTCAAATTCATTTCTAAAAGTTTAATTTTTCAAATTCATTTCTAAAAAGTTTAATTTTTCAAATTCATTTCTAAAGAGTTTAATTTTTCAAATTCATTTCTACAAAATTTAATTTTGGGTGAATACTAATGGATGTTTGAAATTTTTTAGTCAAAACTTAAATTTTATGTAAACATCTGGGATTTTTGAAATTTTTTTTCTAGAAATTAAAATTTGAACTTTTTTTTTGTGAATACCTATGTATTTTTGAAATTTCATTCTAGAAATTATAATATTGAAAAGTTTTTCAAAAAATAATAATTTAAGAAATGTTTTGTGAATAGTTAATGATTTTTGATTTTTTTTCAGAAAAATTCCAAAATCTAAGCTCCACCCCCGCCCCCCAAAAAAAACAACAACAACATATATATATAATCCTGCGGACGCTCTTGCAATGAGCATATAAGATTTTTTTTTATAATAAAAAAAAAAATAAATACAATGCTATATTTTGGTAATGATCATTTATCCTGGTATTTTCTAGGGGAATTTTCTTTTTAAAAGGGAATAAAGTGAGAAAATACTCCCTGTAAAATCAAGATGACCATATACTTTTACATTGTGTACTATCTCGTCTTTTCATTGAGGCCTTATATGTCTTTATATACCTTTGTTGTATCAGCCAACTTTTTATCCAAAAAGAGACAGAAAAAAAGGCTAAACTCATCTGGCAGCTAGCCAAATAAGTCAATCATACCAACTGCTATTTATCTTTTAAGTACTCCCAGACTATCATTGTCATATTATTTTTCTACAATTTTTAAGGATGATTACATATATATATATATATATATATAGGTAGTTGCATAAATACGCGGACTATTTGTGGCAAATAATTAAATGTGTAATAAAATTCGTATGACGTATTTTTCTTGAGAGTTATATAATAGAGAATTTATTCTGGTATAAAATGTAATATAATTACCGAATATAACCGCCATCAGCTGCTATGACACCCTCCAAGCGCCCGTGGAAGGCCTTGCACACATTGATGATGTAATGGTCTTCCATGGCTGTCCATTGCTCATTGACGATGCCCTTCAATGAGCCCAAATTTGGGTGGTGGGTAGCACAGGCCTTCTTCTCAATTTGCCACCACCCACTGTAGTCCAGGGGAGTCAAATAAGGTGATTGAGGTGACCAAATGTTTTTGTTCCAAAATGGCATGTTGGCAGCGACCCAATCCTGAGTCATTCCAGAGGTATGGGCAGGTCTTTCAGATCTTTTCCCTCCTTGACAAGCTTCTGGACCTTGAACACAGTAGTCCTGGATAGTCCAGTGTCCTTGATTATCTCCTTGACAGACCTACCGGCGCGGATGAGAGTGGCAACCATATGACGTTTGGCCTCGTCATTCATTGTAAACGACTTTGTTTGATGCAAGTAAGAAAAACAAAAGCAAAGCCAAAAGATTTACCGAGTTACTTGTGCTGAAATTTTTATGTTACCGGTTGCGGAACCGCAAGATATAAGCGTTTAAAAATTAGTCCACGTATTTATGCAACTACCGGTATATGAAAGGGTATGGAACGGACTTGGATAGCGGTTCGGTTAGGTACAACCCTCATGGTACGGTATGCTTTTTTACCCTCGATGCGGTACGTATATTTATAATCACATATTATATATATTTTTTAAATTAATAGATTTAGATAGTTAGGTAAGACTTTAATCCATACACATCCCAATTTCATAAGATATAATTTTTGTATTTGTTTATACAAAAATGAGAAAATGACTTGAGAAATGCTAAAGTACATCCCAGTTGACAAAAAACACAGGGGTATGGTGGAGTGATAATTTAGATAAATTTCCCAATGTTTCCAAAATACCTTCGCAATAGCTCGCAATTATCAAAACATCTGTATCAAGCAAAATAATTTTTTCGATAGCTGGCGATAATGTGACTGCTATTCGGTCTTCTTTATTACCCGAAAATGTAGACAAACTCATCTTTTTAGAAATAAATTATAGATTCAATAATAAAAGTATCCTATACAGGGTGTCCACGATAAATTGGAAGTATCTTAAAATTCAACCTGCTAGATAAAAATGGAATTTGGAGTGTATTTGTTAATATGAAAAAGTTATACATGATATTAAACAATAAATTTATTCAACATGTCCTCCCTCAGCAGCCACCATCTTCTCCATCCTGCCCCTAAAGGATTTGCATGCCCTGATGACTTCCGCGGAATCGACAGCATTCCACTCCCTCGTAATAGAGCTCTTCAGGGCCACGATGCTCTTGTGGCTGACCTTGCACACCTCCCTCTCCAACTTCCCCTACCAGTAGTAATCACACGGATTGAGGTCGGGTGAGTTGGAGGGCCAGGTGTTGCGATCCCAGAAAGTGATGTCGATGGAGTTGAAGAGGTTAGTGGTCCTCATGGCGATGTGTGCAGGCGCTGAGTCTTGTTGGAATATGAACTCCCTCCCAGCGGCCGTATCCTTCATCCAGGGGATGACGAACTCCTCCATGACTCCGCAGTACCTTATCGCGTTAACCCTTTCCTTGGGATTGAAGAAGAAAGGAGGCATCACCTCACCGGTGCTGCAGATGACACCCAGGGTCATCACGGAGGCCAGGAACTTTGTGTTGAAGACCGCAGGGACATCTTCTCTCTACTTCGTAAGCCACCTGTCATTCTGGACGTTGTAGCTTCTGTCGACAGTCCAGTTCTTCTCGTCGGAGAAGAAGATGATTCTTCCTCCATGGCTCTTCAGGTCATTGAGGAGACGCTTACTGTAGGTGAGCCTGGTGGCCTTTATGGATACCGTAAGGATGTGTTGTTTGGCCATTCGGTATGACCTGTACCCGAGGTCCCCATTCAAAGCCTTAAAGATCAGCTGCTTGCTCACACCACGGTTCTTGGCCAACCTGGACAAGGAAGTCCCTGGCAAAGCCTTGATGGACTTCCGGAGGCCTTCAAGGAAGCGAGGAGTGCGGATTCGGTCACTTCTCATGTTGTGGGGCTTGCGGCAGACCTTCCCCTCAACCTCCAAGGCATTGAAGACCCGGTACGCCGTCGTCTTGGGGTAGTTAAGAAGCTTGTAGATAGCAGAGGGCTTGTGTCCCGCGCGAGCCAATTCGAGGATGACGTCTCTCCTTGCTTGTTCTTGATGACTATTGTTTGTTGTCAAAACAATTGTGGTGGAAGTTATAGTGTATTTGTTCATGCAACCTTTTATATTAGTATGATTTAACCCCAAATATCCACATTCGGGATCTGGATGAACTTTAAAGTAGTTCCAATTTATCGTGGACACCCTGTAACTCGTGTATATTTTATATCAACCTTTGGTTTTTAGAGAAGTTATGTATACATAGGAATGATTTATTTGTGAAGAAAATAAATTATTAAAGAATAAATTATCGACAAAACTTGAAAAACTACATTAATTATATTTTTTTTTTACTATTATACCGTCTGAACCATGTATTGTGAAGTGTGTACGAACCATGGGCTTAGAGTACTCTCCTAAGGGCGTCTGCAGAATTATAATGGGGGGGTATTTAGAATTTTTTGGAAAAAAATTCAATAATTTAAATTTTTGCTCGACATCATAATTTGATCAATGACCTTTTTTTAAGCAAAAAGTTCTTAAGAAAATTTCACATACTTTCTCATAAATATTTTTTTCTTCCATATCGTCCCCCGGACGCCCCTGCGTCCCAAGCCTAATATATATAGATACATATATATTTCATAATATTAAAATTCTACATATTATATGATAAAATAATATATTATAATATTGTATTAAAAGCGTAGTTGTATATTTGTGTATGATAGCCAAAATTTCTTCATAAAAATAATAAAATGGACAATATATATATATATATATATACGACGAAGGATCAAAAAGAAATTACTTTTATGTCCTTTTGGACCCGGAGTATAAGTATTGTAAAACTTATTACTTACTTCGTTAAACGGAAAGGTAATCACCTATTTATTAAAGGCACTATATACGAGTACACATATAGGAATATTGGTGATGGGACGATTGATCGGAATCGGGTGTTTTTTCTCAAGTCGGAATAGGTAAAATAATGTTTAATTTGCGATACCAATTCTTATTTATTACTGGTGTTTAACTATGTACTACGTTTCTAAGTGAAAAATCCCCCCACTCTAAATTAAATAATTATTGCATCTTACTAGAAAATTTGAAAGGAGTTCCTCATCCAAAACTTGTCCCAGGTTCAGAGCCAGTATGGAGGGTGTGGTTGGTTTGAGTGATTGACAAACTATGAACCGCTACATGTAAAAAAATCTAAATTGTTCATTTCCCCTTAAACAGTTGAAGTTCAGAGTAGATTGTTATTTATCACCATTGTTTAATATTCATTTATTTATATGGTGTAGGGATTAGTTTTAGTAATCAATGAATCTTTTAGTGATAGTGTATACATACTTGTATACATATTTTAATATTAATATTATGTGCATAGACTTTTCTAGAAAATAGCACTTGAATGTGATTGACGAATTTCCATTCCTGCACTCCAAGGAGTAGGTCGTCTCCAAGACTACCGTCTAAGCTTTCAGCAAGTCTGAAACGTTGGAAAGGAAGAAGGGCTCTGTCAAAAAGGCCAAACTGGATTTGTAGGAGTTACAGAAAATAGCCAAGGACAATCCCCTTAAGTCCAATAGGGCAAATTCGGGACATCTCAGAGTTTCACACCAAAATGTCCAGGGATATATAAAAAAAAGTCGGTGGAAAGAGGCTTGTGAGGGTAGAGAAACCACTTTTGACGCCAACAATAAAAAAAAACCATATCCTCCATTGTCAGACTATGCCTCATACATCCCTAATGCCAACCCCCTCGACTGCACCTTTTGGATGCATGTCGAGAAGAAAGCCTGCAGTGTTCGTCATCAAAACACCGAGGCAATCAAAGTCACTGTCAGTGAGAACTGGGACGCCTTGACAGAGTACTACACCCACAGAGCGTACCAGGCCTTCCGCCGCTCTGAAGCCATCATTGCTGTAAAGGGAGGCTACATTAATGATTAAGTTAGCTCAGATCCACATCTGTTTATAGTATTAATTATGTTCGAGTCCTAAATCTTAATTAATAAATTATATCTTGTAGAAGTTTAAAATTATAGTGTTCAGATTTTGATGGACCACTCGGTAAGCTGCTTTTCTCTTTAAAATTCTTTAAATTGACAGGGTTGCCCATTCTCTATTTACATTTTCTATAAGGGCAATGCTTTGGATTTACAACTCAATTAATATGAGTATTACATCTAATTATGTGTAATAGAAAACTCCATCAGATTTGTAACCAGTATTTTTGAATGTGTTTTGTTGATATTATTATTCTATTCATCCAATACAATAATAACAATTAGATACCGTTTCAAAAGCAAGTGAAAATGTTTATCTATGAAATATGTATTTTTGCATGGGAGATAAATTACAGTGCCATATATTGTATTCATACATATCATTCCATAATAGCTATTGCAAATTATACAATTATATTCATAACAATAGTGTACATACTAGTGATGTAACAGATCCATAAACTGCGGCTCCGGATTCTATACCGTTCTTTGTTTTAACAATTACCAGTTCTTAACGGATCGTTATCTAAATATCTAGTTCTGTCTTACCCTATACATGAAAAAATAGTACGTACATCAGGGGCGTTCGGAGGGAGTTTTATTGGAGGGGTTGTAGACCAAGATCCAAATTAAGGGATTTTTACTTTTTGTAATTTTTTACAAAAAGATGAAAAATTTACGCGAAAATAGGGGTAATTTTTTATTTGAAAGATTCACTTTCTTTAAAAAAAAATAACCAATACGGGGAAATTATGCAGAAGAGCTAAAAATTTAATATCTGATTTTTTTTTACAAAAAATTTACCAACTGAATTTTTTTTTTTCAATGAGAATTGCTGTGAATTTTTGAAATAAAAAATAAAAAAACGAATTAATTTTCTTTAAATGGCAAATGATTTTTGTGAATAGCCATGGATTTTTAAAAGAAATTTCGAAAAAAAATGAATATTTGAAATTTCTATCCAAAAATTAAGTTTTTCAAATTTTATTAAAAAAAAAATTATTTTTTAAAAAAATAACTTTCATTTTTTTGGTGAATAGCTATTGATTTTTGAAATTTTTTCTGAAAAAATTTAATTTTTTCAATTTAATTTTTGGATTTTTTGCGTGTACAGCTGTAAAAAAATTTAATTTTTGAAATTTTTCTGCAAAAAATTTTAATTTTTGGATTTTTTTCAAAAAGATTCCAAAAAACAAATTTAAATAGTATGCAATGCCAAGAAACTGGAAGAGTTAGAGGCAGACCCGTCCTTAATGTTATATGTGTTTTCCTAGATCGGCAAGAAACTAAAGAGCTAGTACACAAATCATGCTGTAGCATGACTTAATTCCAAGAAATACCTTATTTTTATGGAATCAAAAGTATACATCTCAAAACCAATTTATGATTTGTTTAAATGCTATATTTAGACATATTTTGTATTGAATATGTCCTCCTTCATAAACAATAGTAGCTTCGATACACCGAAGAAGAGATTAGTGAAGGGCATACCTATCGCGTGCCACACTGTCATGAGGACAGCTCGAAGTGAGTCCAAATTGGGGTGAAAGGTGCGGTTGAAATTCTTCTCCAAGACGTCTTAACCTGAAAAGTCCTTGGGGGTTGAGATCAGGGGTGAATGGAGGGAGGAAAGTAATGTCATATTGTTGGTGAAGAAGTTTTGGCTGTATTATGGGATTGCAATGAACCTTTGGATGTTTTAGGCAGTCTGTGTTGTGTGATGTCAATCCTTTTTAATATATTATTCATTCAATTTTATAAATTTTGTAGGATCACTCCCTTTTTACGCGTGGGTCGGGTCACTTCCCTGTATTTTAGCTGTTATGTATCTTAGTCCGTCTATTTAAGTACAACCATATAAAATACTATTTTTAAACGATACCTCGTCGGGAGTCACCTTTTTTTATATTCCTTTCACTCGGTGGGTTGGCGACGAGACTGAATATTAATAGATCAAGTATATCTTTAGGAAAGAACACAATATTTTGGATGGAGATGCCAACGGTCTCTACAGCCTTCTCGGCACTGAGACCAGCACAGAGAAGATTGGATGTGGGTTGTCTTTTTGCTGTTCCTCCGACATTTTTAGATTTAGAGACATGGGATAAAAACAAAACTTGTTAAGTTTGTTTCAACTGTCGTTTTTTTCCATAATTAAACCTCAAGGTAAAAATTAACGATGATTAAATTGCTATTTAATTCAACTGCAAGGTTTGGGTCGCCACTGGGAAGACACAAAGTTATTAGTAAGTGGGGACTGCGTGATCAATATTTGCAAAAAGAAGTGGCTGTGGAACACTTTTTTGTCCGCTAGAGGTGTTGAGTATATTTGAATATTACTCTATAACTCTTTTCACAGCTTTCATGAATTCAGCATTTCAATTAAATTAACGAGGCAAATTCTGCAGAATGAAGAAAAAGTTCCATACTTTATGAATGGAAAGGATAAAGATATCAGTATGACGAGGATTCTACAGAGTCTTAAACTGCAATTTGTACAAACTTTGATTTCATTTTGATTCATTTTTAGAAACAAACTTAAATTGGTTTGATTAGTCAGTTTACGAAATGGTAAACACTATCATTCGTCAAGTAGTGTTTTGTTAATTTGAAATGTTCAAAATTATTTGAACACCTATGACTCCAGTGTTAATTATGTGCTAAAATTAGGGCTATCTTATTTTCTCTCATTCAAGATTTTGAAATAGGTGAGATTGGTCTAGATGAAGTAATTGGAACAAACTCTGGGACCTTTTATGGAAGATTAAAAATTGTCGATAGGAAGTAGAATGGTTTCAATTGGTTTTTTTTTTCATAAATTCACAAATATTTACATGTAAGAGTTGAAATAGGATAAAATGTTCGTAATACCAACGGTTTCAAAAGGTACGATACGACCTAATAGAATTTTGAAATTTTTTCATTAAGGGTCTATTCCTTGTAAAAGTGCATCACAGAAAAAAAAAAAATGGATAGCTAGACCGGATGATGCAAATCCTTTTTTTAATTTAAAACTTTGTATATTCAAAAGATCTAGTAATGCTAAAACCATAACTAGACTATAAAATCAATATTACCAACTCCGGGACCGTTTATGCAAGAGTAATATTTTTCTTTATCAAGTAAAAGGGTTTCAATTTGGTATATTTAAGGCAGGTGATATTGAAAATTAATATGCAATTAAACAAAACCAAAAAAAATGTCAATGTGCATTTGTTGAGGATCAAAGTTTGTTCCAATCGTAGTGCACGAGCCTGTACTCAAGCTAAGAGCCACGTTTCATCACTTTATTTTAAAGCTTTAGGTTAAGGTTCATTTATGAGCTTATACACTCTTGTCTGAAGAAAGAAGAGACTCGTTATTAATGATGAGTTTTCATTCTTTTCGGTTCGTCAATACAACCCGTTTTCCTCAGTTGAGCAGTTTACGAACCTATTTGGTCCGATGATCCGTGACATCACTAGTCTGTATACTGTAATATACTGAAGGTATTTATATACAAAATTGTTATAGTATGAAGGATAAAAGTAAAAATGAAGATTTTAATTGATATCATGAATTTAATTTTCACAAGACAGAAAAGGGAATCGATAATATCCATACCTAATGAAAGGGAGAAGGCTGCTTCCTTTGAAATATATCTTGATAACTAAGGAAAATAATAATATACAAGTTATACGTAGGTTTTTTGAAAGGTTCAAAATAAATAAATTTTCAGTGAAAACATTGAAAGACTTCCTTTAAAGAAAAAGAATAAAACAGAAAAGAACAAGAGCCCATCTTTGAAGAAGGAGCTGAAAAAGGGAGAAAATAAATGAAATGAAAAATATATTATAAATAACATAATTCATCTTTTTTGCTAAAGAAGAAGAACAAGAAAGAAACAGGGAGAGAAAGCAAGACATTTCATTAGCTCTATTGATCCCACTTTTCTATTGGCTCTCCATATTTTCACCAATTTCACAAAAAATAATTATATTTATGTACATATATAATAATGTAGTAGGTTCAATTTTTTGTTGGTTTTTCTTTTTCAGTTTGTAATGATGTGAAAAGAGACATTTACAATAGAAAAAGAAGATGAGAGGATCTATTTCCTTGATCAACGAATAGACAAAGAAAATCGCTTAAAACACGAACAAAAGAAAGTCATTAAAAGAGCATAGACATGACTTGAACCTAAAATCCTTTATTTCTAAACAATGGATGTACAAGGCCAAGAGATCTCTTTTGTATATTATATATACATATATTTATTATGTACTTTTGTAATAATGGGATTCTTCTTTTTTTAGAAAGGGTTAGATGAAGTTGTGGGAATATTTATTCAAATAAATTACACTAAATTACATATAACTAGGGACTTTTGACATGCAATAATTACCACTAGGGTGTCCTCAATGTGTTTGAATCAGCTCACAGGATCTCACATTTTTTTTTGTGGTGTACGTGTTAATATTATATAAAAAGAAGGATCAATGACTCAAGTGAGGGAAAAAGGAAAAAATGTACCGGGTGGTTCATCGAAATGATAACAATTACTAATTAAATAATAAATGAAGGTTGTTGAGTGATTGAAATTAATTCATATTTCCATATATTAACGCATGATCAATTAGTTTCAAAACAGAACAAATTTGAGCTCTCTATCTAACATACAAGTCGAGAAAATGATACTTGAACGAGATAGACGAATTTCTATTCGCGCACTCCAAGCAATTTGGGGTCTCCAAGACCACTGCCTACACAGTCAGCAACTCCAAAACGATGGAGAGGAAGAAGGACTCAATCAAAAATGCCAAGTCCATGAGTGGCAATGCAAGAGATCTCGGGGGGCTCAGACAAGACTGTCTGGAAAGCTGTAGAAAAATGGGTGAAAAGAGCCTTGTGAGGGTAGAGAAGCCACTGTTGACACAAGCAATGAAACAAATCCTTTACAAGACTCTTATTTGGACGCCAACCCTCTCGACTACATCTTTTTATATGCATATCGAGGGGAAGGCCTGCAGTTTCTGTCATCCAAACACTAAAAAAAGATATCTTGTTGATGTTTAAAATTCAAAGTGTTTAAATTTTAATGGACCGCTCGGTTTCTTGCATTCCATGACTTACGGAAGGAAACTTACTTTGTAAACAATCAACATATAATTCCAGTTGAACTAAAAAAAATGTTATATATAGCTCATAAGAAGTGTTTGAAAATCCGTTGAATGATTTGTCGTTAATGAAAGATAATTACGTTTTATTTTTTAAGAGCCTAGAGTTATAGGAAGTCTTTTTTTTAATTGAAGAAAAATGAACTCTTCGTTCTATATATAATTATATCATTATTATATATTTTGTTAAATGATAATTGGAAGCAATTAAGAGGACAAAGAGAGGGAGCGGGAAAAGGGGAAAAATATTAACTCTAAACACAAAATGAAATAGTTCAATGAGTAGATTTATATACTTTAAGTACAAGATATTACAAACCTTATTCATACTTGAAATTTGCAAAACAAATACATACATATATAAATATACATATGTTTGTAAGCTATATTAGAATATCAGGGGTGTATGTAGGGAGTCGGCTTGAGGCACTGTATCCCTAACCAAATATCAAAAAAAAAAAAAAAAAAAATCAACTTTTTTCCTAAAAATTTATTAAGGGAAATTTAATTTTTGAAATTTTTGTCTAAAATATTTATTTTTTGAAATTTAATTTTTGTGAACAGCTGTCGTGACTTTAGAAATTTTTTTCCAAAAAAATTTAATTATCTATAAACAGCTGTGGATTTTTAAAATTAAAAAAAAAATGAAAAAAACTTTGGGGTTTTATAATTATTTTCGCAAAAATGTAATATTTGAAATTTAGTTCTTTATTTTTTTTCCAAAAAAATGTATGTTTTAATTTTTTTTTTGTTTCGAAAAAATGAAATTTTCTAGAAATTTTGATAAAAAAAATTAACCCACTCAATATAATCCTGCGAACTCCACAGACTATACATAAAAAAGATATATCATAATCTTAATATAAATTTGTTTAATGACTAGAAATTGCAAAGAAATAAACTACTCTGATCAAAATAAACTGATATTTTCTCATTGCGTATTCAATTATCAAATCTATTTTTGTATTACCTTAGTAAAAATAATAATACGGTACCTGTATTTAATAACCAACACAATTTAACAAAAAAAAATTATTTTCTCTTAATCTAATCCTTCAAGTTTAATAAAAACCAATCCCAAAAACTGAATTAAAAAAATTATAATTATTCAAAATAATCATATTTGGCGCCAATATCGGCCTTCACTTAACCTTGGGAATGGGAATAGGTCTTGATAAAAGTGTCCTTTTTACATATTTCAGAATTCCTCCCACATCCTGGACAACAGCTCAGATTTTGAGTTGGAGGAGAATCTATTTGTGCAAAAATCTATACCTAGTCAGCAACAATTAATTTTTTTGACAAAATATGTTCAAAAATTCAATATTTTGCTCTGTTGCATAATTTGCCCGAATGACGAAAAAAATTTGTAATAAAAAGGAAAAAATCCTTCATTTGGGGAGGGGTACAGCCCCTCCAGCCCACATCCTGCAGATGCCCTTGAACATGGAGCAGTCTCCTCCAGAAACCTCCTGTTCCTTGCTGACTCTCCAAACAATGGGCCTGTCAGGTTTAAGAAATTTGTAATCTTAACATTGTTTTATCCTGCGTGGACCGCACAAAGGAAATTCTGCCTCTTCTTCCATTATTGTGATTTTTATTTACACCGAACAATATGATTAGTGTTGTATCAGTCTTATATACGAACGAAGACGTCAGTCTTGTCCAATCTGCTCCCATTAAGTCAAGTCGTCCAGTCCCACTTGCCGGTTCTTAAAGAAGGTAAAATCGATCCCTCGTGACGTCATTGAGAGTATTTTTCCTTTTTTTATAGTTATTTCGCTACATAACATAATTAACTACATAACTTATATAAAACAACATAAATTCTTATTTAATATTACATTATAATGAAAATATGAATATTGTTTGCAAGATATGTGCTCTTAATCCATATCTAATATTTTGCTTAATAAACTATTTATATTTTTACATAAAAATATAAAGACCGAGAGGGAAGCACCAATCTTAAGACTGAACTGATCGATTAAATATCTTGGATATAATTTACTAATGGGCACAAATATAGTGTTAATAATATAATTATACAAATTAAAGCACAGTTTAATGGCCTTGATTTGATACCCATATCAATGCTATACTATAAGCCATGGCGAAGCTATAGTCAAAAGAATACAAGCAATTACGTTGTTGTTTTTTTGCCTTTTTTTAGAGTCTCTAACATTACCAAAGGAGGAAACATATTAGTTTCAAGAAATCTAATTTACACCATTAAGAATCAATTTATTTCTAGTGTATAATATTGTATTGTTTTTTTAGTATATAGTTATTACCTTTTTCAAGACAAAAATATGTATTTTTTGTATTTTTATTGTATCCTATTTTTGTATACATATACGTCAAGATAATAATAACTTATGAGAATACTTGAAAGGAGAGGTACAAAAATATAGAAAAAACAAGCACTTTTTTTAATATCCGTTGTAAAATTTACCCATGGGTACATTGACACCCATATCAATGCTATACGAAGAGCCATTTTGAAGCTATATCCAAAAGAATTAAAACAATAATGTGTTTTTTTTTCTAGAGCCATCAACAATAAATTTTCAAGACCCATGCGGCAGGCATAGCCACCGTCCAAAATCCAAATAACTGCTATATTGAGTTACAGGAACTCATTAAAAAAAGAAGAAATAAACTTGAGTAACATTATCAAGGATCGAGCTTTAGGACTGATATTTAGTACAAATATTTGGGACAGGCAAAGAGCCCTCATTGGACTCCGCCCGCGCCAGGTACAACAACATAAAAATTATTTGAACTCTGGGACTCAGTCAGACGTACGTTCTGAGCGGCTTCTGCCCAAATATTAGCAGTCTTCATGTAGACGATGATCCCAATGTTTGGAGTGGCTAGCTTAGAAGGCATGTCGTATCTACTCATGCAGAGCATTAGTCCGCTCAAGAAATCTTGAGTGCGCTACAGCTCATTTACTAATTTTGTGAGCGTTCTTCTGCTCGTTTTTTAAAAGCAATGAGTGTTCTCCACCTCAGTTAAAAATGAGCAACACTCATTTTTTTGGCTCGTATAGGAGTATTTGAATTTGACAATTGCATAATTGTAATTGCAATTAATATATTATTTATAAATATATTTTATTTATTCAAAAAATGAAGATAAATAAGGTACAAGAATAAATAAAATTTCAAGATCTCAAATTATATTTGAAATAATAAAAATCCATGCAATGATTAATCCAATATTTCATCTATTAACTATTTGATTCAATGACAAATGTTTTTTTTCTTCAAAGATTTCATCATTTAAACCATGACATCTATCCTTAAATAATTGACCATCTTTAGAGAATACTCTCTCAACGGTAGCTGAGGACAGTAGTGTATAAATCAGAAGGTAACATTTATGCTTGATTAGATATAACGGCAATTCCGTCAAATAGTCCAATTCCTTTACAAAAACAATTATTAAATCGATAGAATGCTCAACACCACATGTAAATCAGATTATATTAAGTATTAATGTGCAGTGGTTCCCAAAGAGTGTGTCTTGAGGCAAGTTCAAGTGTGCAGTACGATTTGTGATAATCAAACATCATTAGCAATAACCTATAATAATTAAAGTAATTAATTGTTTTAATTAAAATAGTCGCGTCAAGATTTTTTTATTTGTCTTTTGATGTGCCTTAGTCACAAAAAGTTTGGGAACCATTGTTATAGGGGACTTGTTATTACAATTTCGTGTACTATCATTCTGATAATTAGTTTTGAGCTTGGTCACAGGGGTTTCATGTTTTTGAACTTAGGTTTGTGTGAGATTTTGAGATCTTATGTTATGTCAATTAACTACCTAAAAGTATATGAAAATTGTTATTCTGTGGGGAAAATTCGTTTATAAAAAGAAAGATTTATCTTCCAACGTAATCTCCACACACGAATAAGCTGCCTGTGTCTCTCAAGGCACTGATATCTGAGTCTTTATAGAATGCTCAGCTACACTGAAGACAGCATAGAAAAGCAGATTCTATCTAATCTTGAGAAATAACATCAAACGTATTTTCTTGCACTCTTTAAAATTATTCTTTAATTCACTAATTTTTTGATGTAATATCATAGGATGCTGTAACGGAAAAAAATAAAACAAATCTATATAAATGGGCAAAAATTCAAGTTCTAAAATGGCGGGGATGCTCTTGCTTGTTTATCAAAACAATGAGCACACTTACTCTCTAGCTCAAGAGTTTTGAGCGGCGCTCACTAATGCCTTGTCCTCATGTGTTCCTCCAAGGGCTCAGGGCCAATAATGATACCTACCTGGACGTTCTGTAGACAAGGCTAAAGCCTCCCAACCACATGACTGTCGGTGGGAGGCTTTACATGTGGCAGAAGGACTCAGTTTCCTGCAACACCTCCAAAAAATTCTCAAATGTTGCCAAGACCATTTTGAAGACTTCATTACCGCAAACTTTGCCTCCAAACTCGCCAGATTTGAATCCAATGTATTTTTTTTAATATAAGGACGATCGAACGACAAATCAACCCACAACACCAATGACGAATTTATTAGTCTGTTCAAGAGGGAATTCAAGGATCTACCAAAGGACCAAGTGGCAAAGGGCTGCTCGCGCGTTCGGCCTCGTATAGAGGTTGTATTTGAGACTGGAAGTGATGTCATCAAATAAAATAAGACAGAATCCCTCAAGATTTAAGAATAATTTTTCTTTTTTTAAATCTTATGAATAGTTGGAGATAAAAATGCGTTTAAAAAAATCCTTTTCGCGTCAGAGATAGCCTGCATGTACTATACAACAGGTTTTTTTATTCAGCAAACTCTATCATTTCTTAGTTTAAGAAAGTAGTTAAATATCCCCTTGGAATGTATATTTTATGATACAGGGACAAATAATTAAAAAACTTAGAATATAATGACTAGATTATGCTAATGATGATATCAAAATTTGAATCTCATCACTTCAATATTGATGAATATATAGTCACTTAAATATTCAAAGCTAATTAAAGTTTTTGTTTGGATAGCATGTTTTAGCACTTGCTCAAGGAAACATAAGGGTAAACAGGAATACGGAAATAAAAGGATGATAAAAACACAAACAAGGGAAAAAGGAAACAAACTTTTTATTTCTGTACATCCTTTATACTGTCAATTACATTAGGCCTTGTATTGAGTTCCTAAAGTTACATTTATTTTATTTTTTATTTAGGTGAAGCAAAACTTTTTAAGTTATTAATATATGTAGATAATTTTCCTTGTTGGAACATATTTATAGAACGGAATATTTATAAGAGTACTTCTGCCAAAGGAAATATATTGTATTCAGACATTCAAATAATATGAAGTGCTGATAAAATAAATAAACCAATAATAAACGGCGTGTTCACCGTAACTACAAAAATACTTTACTATATTATTTTCATCTATGACGTTTCAATAGGCTAATTAAGAGTAACTAAGAGAGGAAAGAAATACAGACTAATCCCATTCGGTATCTAGTAAGGATATAGGCCGAAATGACTAAATTCTTAATCCTTAATTCAAAACCAAGTCAGAAAAGGACTTAAACTTATAACCACTAATTCATACAGCGTGTCTTTCGGTATGTCAAAATAAAATATATAAACATAAAATTAACGAGATCATTCTGATAATTTGAAGAATGTTTTGAAAAAGAGAAGCTTAGCTGTCATGACGTTTATTTAGATCAGCTGCAAGCAGCTGTCAGAGGAAGGAAATAAACAAAAATTCTACTCCGTATTAGGCAGAAATTACATAGACAGTAATTATTCGGATGTCCATACACCATTCTACTCCGAGTCAAACAAAGACTTTCACTTATGACTCACGAGCAATCCCTCATTGTTTCTTTGCATTTTTCTTGAGTATAATCACTACTTTATACTTAGATGTTCTCTTCTCAATAATTTAATATTAATAACAATAGCTGTAGAATATAAAAATCCTGTTCCGATTACCAACTGAAAAAAGCCACTCCCGCATTTTAGGACATGTTTTATAAACCTTTATATATATTAGTGTTGGGGTTTGGTCTGAAAATCCCAGACTGTTTTGATTTTTTAGAAGTTTAAAGAAATTTGGCCTGGACCTGTCTCATGGGAAAAGTGGGTCTATATCGGTCCCAAACAAAAAGTTAGGTCTGGACAGGTCTTACACAAAATTTGGTCTTGCTTCTTCTCATTTAAAATTCGGTGCCTACCGATTCTATGGATGAATTGTAGAAGAATCCAAGAAATGAAAAGGCTTACGGCTTTTATACAAAACACTGAATTAATTAACTAAATCTCAATTAAAAATTGATAAATATACGATTATATCCTAAACAAGGCATAGTCAAGGTAAAAAAAGAGTTACGTATAATCAGATTGAATGTAGTATGAACATACCTGATAGTATTGTCGGTAAACTGTAGGAGTAAGGTTCTTTTTATAATTAATTTTATCGGTCCACGATTTGAAAGCGGTTATAATTTGGTCTACGTTCTGAGATCACGAACTGGACCAAGATATGGGTTCATATCAATCGTGCCAAAACTATAGGGGGTGATTGAGCCACTCACTTTTGTAGAATTAAAAATAACTATCACAACAAAAAAAAAATCCATTTCTAGAGAAAAAAATCAATTTCCCCTTTTTTTATGTCCTTTGTTCAAATTTAGTTTATTCTGAGAAATTTTAGATCTAACATTACTTTCAATATAGATGATATTTTTTTTCAAACTAGGAGGAAGTAATATCCTGAAATTTTCAAGATCCGAAATATCTCTCAGATCTTTTTAAAAATCTGCCAATTGTTTGAGTGCCCAAACCCGGTTGGGATTTGAAATCTTTTCGAATAACATAAATTTACCTATACCGTACCCGGATACTTCAAATACAACCCATACAAAAAAGCAATAAAATGTAAATTCAGGAAGGCAACACGAAAATACCCAATGTATTTGGTTGTCAGCTGTATATTCTCTCGTTTCGCTTGATACGTGAGGACTATTTCTTCATAATTTATTCTTTTTGATATCTAAACAAAATAATAAGTTATTTATTAGTGTTGGGTTTCAGTCTGGAAATATTTGACCGATCTGATACCGGTATATTTTTGTTAGATCGAATCAGTTTCGTCCAACAAAAAGCTCGGTTTGGACCGATCTAATAGAAAAATTCGGGCTAGATCGGTCCAAAAGAATAATTGGTCTAGTTCGGTCCCCAAAAAAAGAAATCGGTCTATACCTATTTTGTAGATAAATTGTTCATAGCATCTATATTTTCAACTACAACGACGTCATACGAAATTTAACCAGAGATAGCTTGGATGAATTTTAATCCTGTCGTCTCTCTTGGAATATGGGATTCTGAATTCTAACATTTCTTGAGATGGATCATCAAGTTAGAAGTATCTTCCTTCGATTCCTTCTAACATAGAAGTTCACTTAATAATAAAATAAATAAACTAACTAATTAATATGCGAGGAAACGAATCATTAGTAATTATAACTACATGCTGATTTGCTTGAATTATCGAAGGAATAAATAGATATTATATGTAAACAGTATTTGTTCCTGAAAATAATGTGTACTTTCGAGATTTTCTTGAAAACATAAATAACGGTTTATTTAGAAAAAAATGAAATTTGGTCACTCATTCTATATAAGACCGAAAAAAATCGTTCTTTAAAGTTAGACAAAAAAAATCTGTCCATGGTCTGAGACGGCGGTATGGACGGACAAATCTGTCCAAATCGATCTAGAAAAATCACGAACCGAAAAAAAGAGAATCGGGACTGGACCGAGTCTCAACACTATTATACTTATGCTCCGTACCCTCAAGGAGGACAGGAACACAATATCTTGCTGATCCGTCATCATATAAATAAATATTGGCCATCAAATTTTTCTTACAAAAATAGTTCTTACAAAAAATTCAAAAAATCAAAGTTTATATATTTTTGGACTTTTTAGATAAAATTTAAAGGGCGGATAAAGGTAAAACGAATGCTTGGGAGACCTATTTTGCGACAGTGGCACAGGGAGGCGGCTAAGGGGATACTTTTTAAAGACTCTTATGGAACATGAAAGCTTCTAGTAGCTCAAACATATGAACTTGACAAGTGCAATAATTCTGAACTCATCTCAGCTGAGGCTCATGATTTTGCCGTGAATGTAAACAAATGGGCGTCTAAAATTCTGCTCCTATGTGTTGAGAGGGCCCCAGGTTAGTTTCCCACTAATTAGTTTTTATAATATCAATGTACCTATCAAACACACCTTCAAAGTGGAAGTTGGGATTGGTTTTCGTACGGTGTACGAGTATAATGTACTATCTTATTATTGGAACGGAGAACGGAACGGATGTAATGGCTGAAAGATGAACAAAAACCAAAAAAAAATGAACGGAATGCCAAACTAGCGGAACAATTGGGAGCCTACACTTTTCTTATAAGATGCCGTAGTAATACAGTATCGAATATAATAATACTATGTAGGTTTTAATCTTATTAAACATATAAGCGATACATAGTAGTTGAACTGATTGACTTTTTTTTGCCAAACTACCATATGATTTGGGGCCTTTTATCTGTTTCTCTTTGTAGGAAAGTTTTTGTACTACAATAAAGGTAACGAGGAGTGAGGGAAGTAAAAACATTTTTATAATTGATTTTATTCGCAAACTGAGAATTGTGGGGGAACCGTAAAAAAACTCGGTCTGAGACCGAGTCTCAACACTAAAATGTATGTTTATTGTATATACAATAAACATACTTTGGTATATACATTAAAAAATGAAGACTACATCATTAAGAGAGACTTGACTGGTGTACATTATATGTAGTACGTAAAGAGTAAGTAAGTAGAACTTAATAAGGTTAAAAAAAAGGCTCCCTTTCCTTATATTTATTTTTCATCATAATTTAATTATATAAATTGTTAGATGTACATCATATTTTTACCATCATATATATTTGTGTAACTATAGGAATCAAACAATTCAAGAACCTCTCACCAGAAATGTTCGGGGGATATATTACATTTGCTTAAGGTTTTTGGATTTTTTTCTAATAAAATAAATATAAAAAAAAACCAACAGGTTTTTACAAATAATACACTTTTTTGGAAGAAATTTAAAAAAAATACACTTTTTTCTAAGAAATAAAAAAAAAAACCCACAGGTTCTTAAAAAAAAAACACTTTTTAGCAAAAAAATTCAAAAATTTAATTTTAAATATATATATTTTTTTAAAGTTCCAAATCCATAGCCAATTTAAAAAAAAAATCAAAGAATTTATTTTTAGTATAAATTTTTTCTGCAAAAATTTCAAAAATCCATAGTTATTCTCAAAAGATTAATTTTTTTTGTAAGAAAATTAAAATAACCACAGGTGTTAACAAAAAATTTGGAAATTTTATTTCAAATATTATTTATTTATAAATTATTTCAAAAATCTATAGCTAATTTCAAAAAATTTATTTTAAATATAAAATTTTTTCGCAAAAATTTCAAAAATTCATAGCCATTCTCAAAAATTAAATTTTTGGTAAGACGTTTAAAAATAAGCACAAGTTTTTCCAAAAAAAATGGAAAAAAAATTCAAAAATTTAATTTTAAAAATTTCTTTCTTTTTAATTTCAAAAATCCATAGCTTATTGGGTTTACAGACCCCCTGCGGAATTCACTTCTCTCATTCTGACCTTTCCTTCGAATCCAGACCAACAATTGTCCACACGCTATTTTACTATACATATAATGTTATGTTTAACTTTACTATAAAAACAACAAGGATGGTGTGAAAGTTTGTGATAAATGAATATAAAAATATTTAATATTCTTTTCAGGGAAAATCGATAAAATAATCCTTCCCCAGTTTATAAATTCAATTCCCATTCCCTATACAATTTTCATTGTGCTTGTACGTACCTATTTTACCCATCTCCTCGAGTACTAAATAAAGCCTTTGTGTTTTATGCATTATTATCCCTCAAATCATCAGTTGATGTATGAACATTCAACATAGGTACATACATAGATGGGGAGTTTCTTTGATATGATGAAGAACATACAAGTTTAATTTGTTACTTGTATTCCAACTTATGTAGGTAAATAGCTAGAGGAGATTTCCTAAGCTACGAAAAAACTTTTAATTCCCACAAGGGATTTCCCTTTTGATGTACAAAAAGAAAAATTATTTTTTTGGAAACACACGTTGGTTTTTTTTCATTTTCTTACAAAAATTTTAATTTTTAGAGAATAACTATAGATTTTTGACCTCTTTTTCTTAAAATTTTGTATTTAAAAATTTTTTTTTTCTGAAAATATCTATGGATTTTGTAATTTTTTTCAAAATTTTTTTTTATGATAATTTTTTTTTCATAAAAATAATTTTTTGTTGACACACGTGTTTTTTGAAATTTTCTTCCAAAAATTTTAATTTATTTAGAATAACTATGGATTTTAGAAAAAAAATTTATATTGAATTTTTTTTTAAAAATAGCTATAGATTTTTTTTTTTTTTTTTTTTTTGAAAAAGTTTAATTTTTGGAAACACTTGTTTTTTTTTTTAATTTTCTTCTATAAAATTAATTTTTTATACTAACTATGGATTTTTGAATTTTTTTTTACAAATATTTTTCTTGGAAATATATAGCTATAGATTTCAGTAATTTTTTTCAAAAAGTTTAATATTTGAATTTTTTCCATTTTCAAATTTTTGCCAATTCTTGGATTTTATTAAAAAAAATTTCAAACCCCCCCCCCTTTTCAACTGGATTTTTGAAGCTTTTAAAAAAAAAATTTTTTTGTGAATTGCAGAATTAATAATTGAAATCATTAATAAGATTTACAAATAAACTTATCACCTGGTCGTCATTTTGTTACTTTGTCTTGGGGCTTTGAGTATCTGAATATTCAATAATTTAAAGTAGCACTCATTAGTGCACCATTTTCAATATATTTATTTAAACAAAGACAATTGAACGGTTTTAGATTCGTTTTTGACACATTTCACATCTTTGGTTAATAGTATAATTGTCGAAACGAATGGTTTCTAGCGAGTGCTGATTATTTGAAAATCCTGTTTCTAAGGTTCATATTTTATGCATGACATATCATGACCTAGTGATTAAAATTTCAATTTTTTTACCATTTTTGGAGTTGGCAAACTGATGAGTAGAATTTCTTATCCTGAACTATTGTAATAATTATTTAATTACTGTTAAGCAAACTTCATTCTCTCCTACATTAAATTATATTGAAAACCTGATTAAAAATCCACATAAAAGACAGATAGTTTATTAAAAGATTTATTGCGAAGTCTTAATAATAAGTTCTTTTTGTACTGAGAGTAGCATTGAGGATTGAAATCCGAGTAATTCTTGTCTACGTTCTAGTTTATTTTTTCTTTACCCTCCCCTTGTCACAGCTGCTTGTAGCTGATCTAATAAAACACCATGAGAACTTAGCTGCTCTTCTTCAAATCATTACTCAAATTGCGAGGGTTATAATATCATTTTTTGGTTTCAACATTTAAGACATGACAAAAGTACAAATGATTTTCATCAACAACCATTCCCTCATTGTAAGCATGTCATGCTGGACTTCATGAATTGATCCCTTTATAGTTTCAAACCCTTAAATGTATTCATTGTGATATATACAAATGGATGAATATATTCTCATCAAGGAAGGAGTTGACTTTACTCATGTATAGGGCTTTAATTTGTTTTCTTTTTCGAATACCTTATCTTTCTATCCTTATCCCCATAAATATCGAAATTCGAACATCTCTTGCTGAGAATAAAGTATCTAAGTCCGAAATCAGCTAACTTTTTATAGCGTTACCCCAAAAGAATCTGAAGTAATATTAATTTACCCCAAACTAGTGGCATAATGTTTATTTTATTTAACATTTGGAAGTAAAACTCTTTCTTTAGGTCCCTTTGGAGTTTAGGTCCTTCTCCCATTACCCCTCACAATGGGGGGTAATTTACCCCTGTTTTCCGACCACTTATCTAGGATATCTTCTTTTGTTCTAAGCCTTAGAAAGTATGGAAGTCTTTCAGGTCTTTAATGAATGAAGATCAATCTAAGTGAATGAAAAGCACATGTAAATTTAAAATTTGTCTTTCTATTCACTCAAATGTTTTGTGTGTTCTGTTAAATCTGTATAAATTTTTAGATGATAACTTAGGTATCATATTCTGAGAATTCTAAGTAAGCATGTTTTTCTTTTCTATATCTACAGACATATCCTACTTCCAGTTTCTTATTTTATTCATTTATAATTGTAGTATATGACTTGAGATAGACCAATTCAACAGATCTTTTTTATCACACCAATTAATTTTTTTATTATTTTGTAAATCCTTTTTAGTAACAATATTTTGAGTTAATTGAGAAGAAAAATCGATCATATACAGACAAGCACACTATTCAAGTCTGGTTTTGTTATTTTTATTGATCTCTGCTTTCAATATTTTATTTATTTGATGAAAAATCTTTTAAAGGTATCTATATCTTCATATTATTGATTAATTTTTCCAAATAACGCAATAAATTATTTATTTAATTTATAGATGTAACTTTTATCTTTTTGTAAATCCTTTTTTCACAAAAAAATGTATTTGAGTTAATCGGTTAGACAAATTCTGTCGTACGAAGGGAAATACCCTATTAGCAACATAAAATATATTTTTGTTTAATAACTCATTGTAAAATTTTGAACATTTTTTTGTTTGTTCAACTATAATAGAATCTCTTATTATGGTACAGTAATAGTCTATCAACATATGTTCCCTCCATTTTCCTTCATAGCATTTTTCCATTACCCATTAAACATTAATGAAATATTTCCCCACTTATACCATGAAAATAAATTTTAAGTAAAACTTGAATGATGACAATGAAGAAACTGAAGTTTTATACTATGTTTATATATATCCCATGGCTTTTTAGTCCTCCATCAGTTTATTCACCAACTCTTTGTAGTTAGTTGTCTTATGGTTCCCCAGGAAATTATACACCACAAAAGTAGTTATGTATTCAAGCATTCATATTCCAAGTAATGATGTAAAAAATATTGGGTTGCCTTGTATTTATGTGTATAGATCATAGCATGTTTCAAATATAAACTATTTTATGACTACTAAATATATTTTTTGCTCATAAATAAGTTATATTTAAAACCAAAGTACAAAATCAGTTTAGGGGCGTCGGCAGGGGTGGACTCGAGGTGATGTAGCTCCCCCAAATGAAGGATTTTTTGTGTTTTACTAGAAAATTAAATATTTGAATTTCTTTTTTCAAAAAATTTAATTTAATTTTTCGAATATAATTTTTTGAAAAAAAACTTCAAACATAAAAGTTTTTGGAGAGAAATTTCAAAAATTCATAGTTATTCATAGGAAAATTATTTTTTGGGAAAAAACTTCAATTATAAAAATAAATAAAAAATTTTCCAAAAAATTTCTTTTGTTTGAATAACTATGGATTTTTGAATTTTTTCTCCAAAAATTAAATATATGGAATTTTTTTCAGAAACTTTTATTTTCGAATTATAATTGATAAAAATTATTTATTTCTAAAATAATTAATTATTTTGTGAATAGTTGAGAATTTTTTGAATTTATTTCAAAAAAATTTAATTTTTTGTGAACAACTGTAGATTTTTGATTTTTTTTTTTTCCAAAAATTTAATGTTGAACTGTTGAATTTTTTCTACAAAAAAATGTAAGTTTGGAAGTAAAATTTTTAAATCATTTTTCAACAAAATCCAAAAACCTAGCCCCTCCCAAAATATAATCTTGCGTCCGCCCCTGCTGTTGCTAGGAGATAAGCAATCCCTCCCAACAGCCGAATCATTAATTGGAATGGTTTACAACTTAACAACAAGAGCTAATTCTAATTCAATCTATCAACGTTCAGAACACTGGAATGGAGAAAAGAAGCAGAAGCATCGTCAGCTGATAACAAGAAGCCAATGAGTTTTTTTTTAGTCTTAGTGAATGTTTTTGTACAACTTGTTAAATATTCAATTGGTACATGTCATATCCGACAACAATTTTCTACAATTGATAAAAATGGAAAAAAAAAGTCAATTTAGAAGGAAAATGTTATAAAACTTTTGAAAGATTATTTGTTCTTCAAAAATTAGTATTTTGTAAGAAATAACTATTTTTACAGGAATAAACAATCTTTAAAATTTTTTTTCAAAGTTTTCACCTAAATTGATTTTTCCTTTCCTTTTTCAATAGTAAAGGGTTTTCCAATCAGAGTAGTGATTTTGATATTCAAAGAAAAATTGCATTTTTTGAGATAAATGATCGGATGTTTATTTCAATGTTAAGAGAAATGTATGCCATTAGTAATGGAAAACAATATCAGCCAAATGGGCACCAAAGCTACGCTTACATGACCGTATCCGTTTTATAAAATATTTCATCACCAAATCGCAATTAGCTTCACGAATTCCATCTTTCAGGTATTGAATCGACGGTGGGCTGTTGTCGTAGACCTTATCTTTCACGTCGCCTCAAAGGAAGAAGTTGCAAGGTGTTAAATCACAAGATCTCTGTAGCAAGAGAGATGATCGCAATCTGGAAACTTTTCCCGTAAAAGAACGATGGTTTCGTTGCTTTTGTGGTACGTAGCACCATTTTGTGGAAAGTAAACGTTATCCAGATCAATGACATCCAATTCCAGACATAAAAAATCATTAATAATCTCTTGTAATCACAATCCATTCACCATAACTGTTGCTCCAGCCTCATATTCGAAAATGTAATGTCCAATCACCCGCCAGACAATAAACCGCACCAACCAGTTACTTGTTTTAGATGGAGAGGCTTTACAAGAATGAATCTTGTGTTTTCCGAGCTTCAGATGCGACAGTTTTGCTTGTTGACGTAGCCATCGAGATGGAAATAGGCCTCATGTGACAAGATGATTTTTCGATGAAATTCTGAATCATTTTCATACATTTCAAAGATCTAATCAGTACTTTATAAGCCTTAAGACCCAAGTATTTATCTAAAATGCGGTGTAATGACGTTTGTGGAATGTTTAAGCCATAAGAACGAACGAGGAATGAACAAACTTGTGTTTTCTTCAACACATTGGGCTACAGGAGTAATATTCTCAGTTGTTCTTGAGTGAGATGCACGGTTTTTTTTCTTCACATCCGTAACCTCTCCCAGCAGCTCGAATTTTCCCACGAATTTCTGTATTGCGGTCTGACAAGGTGCTTCACTCCAACCCCAAAAAGGTTTTAGTGTTATGAATCGGCTCTCCCAGGTTTTCCCCATTTTTATAGTGAATTTTAATAATTGTAATGCGTTGTTGAAGCGTGTATCATTCCATTTTTATTAATGGTATAGTTTCTACCTGTCAAATGTAAACAAATAAGAGTTTCAAAATTGACATCTACCGAAATAGCGGGCTATTCAAAATAATACCTCTTATTGGAAAAACCTACAGAAAATTGCTGAGTACAGCAAAAGACTTTACCCTTCTAACAATTTTCGAAAACAAATTAACAATGCCAAATTGGCCTACATTGAAAAAAAAGAATAGTTTCTTTTGATCAAAGTAGTTCATAAGTTATAATGATTCAATAAGAAGAAATGTTTCTGATGGGCCACTTCCAAAACGTTCTCTATATCTACACAACTTAAAAGTACTTCAAAGAAAGTGGATTAACTCTGTAGGATTGAGAACTAACATATATATAATTACGACTTAACAATAAAAAGTAGAATAAAAGAAGGGTAAAGGAAAAAAAAAAAAAAAGATGAAGGAGCCCCATTTTGAATGTATAGCTTTTATAAAAGTATATCGTAATTTTTTTTTGGGAAATGATATAAATAATTCATCATGATACATAGATTAAAGCTATACGTTTGATCCATAGGAACTTTTTCATGTACTAGATGACCCCTAGGGTGCCTTCTATCCAATTAATTTGTAAAAAATATTATGATCTCAAATTGTAAGCATTAAGAAGATGTAAGAATTTTCGATCGGAAAATTCAATTTCAAGAATATTTGGCATGGCTGAAATCTGAAGAAAAAGCCAAATCCAAATAAAGTCAATTATTGCCTTCAAATCGAAAAAAAAAAGATGGAATTGTTTGACGTAATAAATAGTGTTTAATATATTTTAAAAATGCCGCCAGTGCTTTTCAGGGGATTCTTCTCTGCAATAACTTGGACAGTAGGGTGCCAATTAAATCAATTTTTGTAAAAAAAGTAAATAATTGAGGGTTTAAACTTGTTCCTTTTAATAAAAAAATACAATTTACAAAGTTTGAAGAGTTCCTATGAATATTAAGAGGTAGTAGCTCAATAGTCATAAAGTGTTGAGATTTTTCATATTTTTGAAAAAAAACGTGATTTTGTTTTATTATTATCTGTATACTACACATTAAAGCTTCTTTGTAAAATTTTGTTAAGTTAAACTTCTATCAAATTTTTTTTCAAATTTTATTCATGATAAATCTTTTTTACGTATCTAAAAGAACGATAAAAATATTTAAATGAAATGTAGTCTTTTTGCCTATTTAATTGTTCATTTGCGTATCATAGCCAATGAACGGCTACTGATATATATTTAAATTTGCAAATATTTTATTTACTAGAGTAACAAAAATAGTGCCTATTTTAATGACCTTAACTTTGATGTCTTTTTTTTGAAAGAAAAACATATAAGTTTTATAAAATTAAAATGTATCTTATAAAAAATATTTCAATAGAAATTTAGTTGGAGGTAATTTTATTCAAACAATGACCTCCAATGTCATCTTAGAACGAGGACAAGTACGTGTAATGTTCCAAAAATTTAGGCAATCTTATCATTTTTCAAAACAATTCAAAATTTGCAAATTTTATTTTTAGACAAAAACAACATGTTTGAATTTAACAGACTAACCATTCCAAAATTTAAAATACCCTTAGAATACATAACTAATTTAAGAACAATACGTAGTATTGACATACTACGCCGTAGATTGCTCGACTAAACATAGGACAAAATAGTGCAACGCACTATTTTATTAATATTTAATTAAACCATTTGTAAATATTTTTATTATTCTTTAGATACGTAAAAAAGATTTTTTAAATTTTCACAAAATGTGATTTAATTGGTCAGGGTATGTGATCTGAGGTTTTCTCATTAGAGCTAACCATATTTCCAATCTTTGAGATTTATTTGCCTTATATTAAAAATGGTCAACTTAGAAAAACACAAATTTAATATGGGGCGACCATTGTTTACTTGTATTAGTTTGTAAACAAAGTGATCGAGAGAGACACCATCTTGCCTCAAAATAATACAACTCTATGAATGATATTATTATTTAATCATTTTATATAGATGGATTACTCACGTGGAGGTTTTGTAACCCATGGAGCATGAGCGTTGTTTACTGATATTAGTTTGGAAATAAAGCGAGCGAGATTGGCGCCATCTTGTTGCAAAATTAGTACAACTCTCTGAAAGTCACACTGAGGACGGGCTGAAAAATGTATGGTCCACACCAAGCAAACATATTGTCACAACACCTTGAGCATAATATTATTTTTAGTTTGCTCATTCCCTATTAAATAAGCCATTTTGATGTTCAAAAAACTTTACATATTTATGTCTACTGACTAAGGGCTATACAACAACTTATTGTTGATCAATACCTTAAAAGGGAGAAAAATGAAATCCCTAATTGGAAAATTAACTCGTTAGTAATGTGACTGCCTTCTTATTTTCAAGTCTTCTCTGTCTCAGGGCTGCTTTATCTCAATAACACAAAAATATAAAATGTACTCTAATGTCAGCTGTCTATGTTTCTACCTCTTTTCCCCCTAATGCGTGTTTTGAAGGCGAATTGATTGAATCAAAATTAGCTATTGTCAAGCTCCACACAATTCCCAATAATCATTGACGAATGGTTCCATAGTTGGAAGAATTGACTTACTACCAACTTATTTGGTTCTGTGTATAGGTTGCATGATACAATAAAGGTCTTCTCCATATATTCTCCACTATGACCATCCATATTTGTTAACAGCTGAAATTTAGATCAAGATATTGCCCAACTTGTTTCTATATTTACATCAAATAAAAAGTCAAATAAAAAGTTCTTCAGCGTTTTTCGCTAGATGTCTTTAGTGAGCTATATCTCAGAATTAATACATTTCATAAAAAGAGAGCTTGAAGTATGTTTACAGATTGAGCGTACACTTAAAAGAAGCTCATTTTAGTTTTGTGTATGGTGAAGCCCGTTGTGGTGTGTTATAACGTTCCAAAATGGAAGTTAAAAAAATGAGGTAATTCTATACATCGTACAGTGTCAATACGACCAAAGTGAAAAGGCTAATCAGGTTGGCAAAAAAAAAAAAAAAAAAAAAAAAAAAAAAAAATGCGTTGTTTATGTACCTAGTCAAGTAGCAAATGCAACTGCAAAGTGGTGGTTCCAACAACTCCGTTCTGGTAATGTGTACGTCCAAGACGAGGGACGCTCTGGTAGGCCAATAATTGAAAATGTTTATAAAATAATTGAAATCGTCGCGTTGGACCGGCGTGTCAGACCTGATTATATTGCCCAGTGACTGAAAATTAGCCAGAAAACAGTTTGGAACCATTTGTATAAGGTTTTTCTTAAGAAGATGGGTGCCACACGAATTGATGCAAAATAACCTTTCGGATCGAATTGATGTTTGCAACTCTTTGCTGAAAAGTAAAGAAATTGATCCATTTTTGAAGGGACCGTCAATGAAGAATGTATCACATACGAGAAACAAAAGAAAAAGATCGTGGTTAAAGAACAGTGAAACTGTTCAAACGCTCGCCAATCCCGGATTCACGTCCAAAAAAGGTTATGCTGTGTGTTTACTGAGATTGAAAAGGAATCATTCATTATCAGATGCTCCCATCGGACAACACACTCAATTCGAACTTATATTGTCAACAGCTTACCAAATTGAAGGAGACAATCGATCAGTAGTGTCCAGAATTCACCCCATAGATAGGGTGTTGTATTCCATAAAGACAACACCAGGCCACACACATCTTAAACGATGCGCCAGAGCCTCCGAGAGCTTGGATAGGAGGTTCTATTGCACTCCTTTATAGTCTAGATCTGGCACCAAGCGATTATTATCTTTTCAAGCATATGCAAAAAAAAAAAAAAAAAAAAAAAAAAAAAAAAAAAAAAATTGAGGACACAAAACTTACTTGTGTTAATAAACTGCTCAAGTTTTTTTCTTCAATCCATCCCTGAATTAGAAAATTTCCTTCAAAATGGACCAAATTTATCTAAACAAAACGGTGCATATTTTATCTAAATCGGATAGTCCTAACTGTGTTAATTTTATTGTCATATAAAGAGGAAAAAATGTTCAGAACTTTGTATTTCTTCCATTATTTATTTATCCTTAGTTTGTTCTTTATATTATGCAGAGCTAGTAAAGACTTTCACAAATTAATATTTTACATAATATTTTATTTTTTCACAAATTTTGAAAGGAATTAAATTTTGTCTCATTTAAATGGAAAAAAAAACTTTTAAAACATAATCATTTCCACAGTTTACATAATTTATATTTCACTTTTTAACTTTTAAATAAAAATATATATTCTTTAATTAAATTGTGCATTGCCTTATATAATAATTTTGAACTCTTATTCTCGTTTATTGCTGAATTAAAGTGAAAAGTTAACAAAAAATTGTTATTTTTTAATTTATTGTAACATTTTTGTATCTACATATTATTTAGATATATTTTTATAGAATTGATTTAACCATGAACTACTTATCCTCACACACATATATACAACGCATGGACTGAAAAGTCCCGGGTGTAACAAAGAAAACACTTTTTTTTAAATAAATAATTTTTTTTTAATTATAATAATTTTTTTTTTCACTTTGAGGAACAGAGTTCCTATTACAATTTTAAGGCATGATTTAGCTTAAACGGTATTTTTCCCCATCAAGAAGCAGTGTAAAATTATTACGAAATTGTTTTGATCCATTGGAAATAACAAAAGTATGATTTCACAAAAGCGATTTATAATTTACCACTCTAACTTAGGTATATGGCGAGCCGATACAATTGACTCATAGTAAACAGTTTGATAATACATAATCGGTCAAAATTTGGAAATTAAAGTCAATATTTTGTTCATCAAAAGTAATAAATTTAAGAAGATGACTTTAAAAAAAATCATATTTAAAAATTAAGAAATTGAGATATCATTTCTGGAAATTTTTATACTCATACTCCCAAAATTAATTTCAAATCGAACAGTTTTTGTATTTTTATTTTTAAATATATTTTAGTGTCCTAAAAACTCGTATAAAATCCCACAAATCCCTACATTGGCGGCCATCATCTAATATAATAAATTAAATATATTCGGTATAGATAGATACAACAATGAAAAAATTTTGAGGAGAAAATTCATAGTATTGGAAAGGAATTTTATAATCCGGGCATGGGTTGGTTTGTGAATTTTTGTGATATTATTCTAAAATGGAGATAATAAGTAGAGATGTGAAAAAGCTCAAAAGCCCGGCGAACGGGAATTTAAAAAAAAGTAGAAGTTGGTAAATTAAAAAAATATTTGTTTAAAAAATTATTTTTTGATTTGTGTCAAACCTTTTATATTTAAACGTCAACTTCTCTCAATATCAGTATTGTGGTGACACAACTTTTAAAGTTAAGCAATTTCCTAAATTTTAGCACACCTAGACTAAAGATTTACAAATTACTATTTTCAATTTTTTTTTAAATAGTGGAATTTCCTTTTTAGAAAATATATTTCATAAACTATTTCAATTTGGCATCCCCGGGCCACTATTAGTATGTGTGTCTGAGACAAATGTGAAGGTTCATCTCCCTTTTCTTTCTTTTTTGAGAATTTGAATATTATTTCCAGAAAAAGATTTTTTTACAAAAAAAATATTACAATAATTTCATTATGTCACCTGTTCCGTGCTTCTTCTGACTTTTGATACCCTATAAAATATTCATAACTGGGGCCATGGACTCTTTTTACTCCTGATAACAATCCATTACTGAATCGAATTGTGTAACTGACGTCATAAATTGCATCATCACTGAAGGAGACGCTATTTTGGGGGCTCAAAGTTGATATTTGTATAACAAAAAATACAGAAATTTCCAATAAATCTTGATTGAACTCCATCAAATGGCTTTAAGAATAAAAAATACGTTACGTTTGCATATAATAATTCTTGATGCCAATGATAAAGAGACATATTCACATCGACTAAAAATATTTATTTACTTGTTTAAATTTGTACAAGGATTATTATTTTTGGTGGAGAAGAGACGAGAAATGTAGTATAGTTAGAACAAAAATGTATTTTCCCTTCCATTGTGATAGTTAATGTTTATTATTAATATTTAAATAAATAATATTATAATTATATAATCAATACAGGAATAATATTGAAAGATTGTATACCGATTTAGTAACATATCTCTTATATGTACATTTTAAGATCAGATGTATAATAAACAAGGCAATGTAGGGTAAATGTTTGATGGACAGTAAGGCTTAAGTGCTTTTATTTTGTTGTTTAGGCCCTCAAATGGCCTTCATCAAACCAAACATCACGTGATCAATATTGGTTAAATTAAAGTTGAATATCCATTTCAACAAAAAATAAACAATAAAAACGTATATCCCATTTTCACTGACGTCATAAATTGTTTCATAATTGAAGGAAAAGTGCACTAGCGACTAAAAATTAATCATATTTGGTCTATATAGACGCAACAATGAATCCTTTCCATTTAATAAAAAAATATTCGGAAAAAATTGATAAAAATGAAAAGGAATTTTATAGTCCCGAATGAGGACGGTTTGTGAAATTTTGTGATATTATTTTAAAATGGAGATAACGAGTAGAGATGTGAAAAAAGTTGAAAGTACGGTGAGCAGAATTTAAAAAAAAATTCTTGGTAGATTAAAAATATTTGTTTATTGATTAAAATAATATTGACACAAATTGTTTTTCAATATCTGTCAATCTTTTTATAGTTCATCATCAACTTCCTCTGAGTATCAGTGACGTAGTCACATAATATTTAAAGTGAAGGTAGTTTGTAAATTTTAGCACACCTTCACTATAGGTTTACAAAAGACTTTTTTATTTCTTTTAATAGGGATTTATTTATCTAGAAAATTCATTTCATATATTATTTCGGTTTGGTAGCCCTTCAAAATATTTTTTGAGGCCCTATGCCCGTATTGCTTTTAGTGTGAGTGTTCTGGGACACACATAAAGGTCGATGCCCATTTTCTTTTTTAAAAATTTAAATAAAATAATTTTTTAACAGAAAATAATTACCATTTTTTATTATGCCTCTTCTGACATACGTTTAAAGGTCAGGCAAATAATATAGCTATGCAATAAATGGAAAGTAAGGTTTAAGGCCTTTAATTTGTTTGGTTAGGCCCCCAAAATGATGTAGAATCCTAATTACAGACAAACATGCTCGATAACAAAACTATAAACTAAAATGGCTAAACGAAGACCACGTGTTCAATATTGGTTAAAGTTATACGAATATCAATGTCAACCAAAAATAAACTTCAAGACGTATAGAACATTTTAACTGACGTCATAAATTGCATCATAATTGAAGGGAATAAAACTTGATATTTTTTTACTAAACAAAATGTACAAATTTTCAAAATATTCTTATATAACCCTCCGCTAGTCAAATGGGATATAATATACCCCGAGATTTCTAAAAATGCTTCTTACTCCCTTGAATCTACATTTTATGGCTCATACTTCTCAGTATGATTCTAAAGTCTTAATTCTGATCATGTGCATTTCTTTAATGATCTTATAATACCCTGCATATAATTTATTCGTATATTTAGCAACATTTAATCAAGGTTTAGTGAATTTAATTCACTCTTTTGCTTAAAAGTTTTTCCTTTGTTTTTCCCTTTGATTTCTTGGATTCTTCTTCTTTTTTTTCAATGTGGGGACTGAGGAGCTAATGAGTATATAATGTATACAACCTTATCAAAAACTTCCAGTTTTTTTAAAAATTCGATTTAATAATGAACAGTTCATTAAAAATAAAAATTTGATGTTTTTACGATATGAATAACCAATTTGGGGTAAGTTACTCATCGTACGACACATCAAAGAGGTATTTACTAGGGTTGAGACTCAATTCAGTACCAATTTGTTTTGTTTTTTGGTTCGGTCTTATCCTGTGGACCGATTTTTTTTCGCTTTCATATATTACGCGAGAACAATTTTTTTTCTTTTTTTTCTTTATCAACTGCATTCATTTTTTTTCAAAAAAATCTCAAAACTACACGATATGTTCTAGAACAAATACTGTATACTATAACAGTCTCAAGCCAGTCTAGGACTTCCAGACCGAAACCCAACACTAGTCCTTACGTTCATGTACAATGTACATTATACATACCTCGTGCGTTATATTTAAGATTTTTTTAAATAAACACATTAACAAATCTGTTAGTAAAAGTTTGTTCCAGAATATTTTCATTAAAATAACGATTTAAGAGGATTTATTTATTATTTAAAAAATCAATCAAAAAATGCCAAAAATTAAAATATTCGGATTCAAATTAGAATTTTTAATTGTGGACCTTATTGGAAACATGTTTCTTAATTTCGGACACCATGAAACCAAAAATAAAGGAGAAAAATATATACGAGTACAAATTCTCATTTGAATATTTACTTCTTGGATAAATAAAATTCAAAATAAAACGTACTTACTCTTGTACGGAGAGGAATCCTTGATTATTTGGCAATCCTTGAGATGTAGGATCTCATATTATTTTATGAGAATGAATAGAAAGAGGAACAGACACACGGTACATAAATTAGATAAAGAAATATAAGAATCCTCCTTCTTTAGTTGTATTAATATAATTTATAAAGGATCATATCCGTGTTTCCAACTCCGTCTAGGAACAAATATAATGGACCCAGTTCTGAGATATCATACCATCTATTCTACAGATACATGCTATATCCGATTTTCTGTTCAATCTCTACTCGGATTCGAACTCTACCTAAGTATTGCTTGGAGTCTCTCGTAGTACGAGTCGCTTCACTTCAACTCATGGAACTTTGGGAAATTATCAACTGCTCTTGTTTGCTCCTATCTTCAACGCAAGAAAGTTAAATCCTCCTTTTCCAATACGATCCTATATTCCATTGATACTCTTCACTGTCAAAATTTATATTTATGTTCCATCAATTATGAGGAGACATTTGTTTTCCAATATATATCTCTCGGAGATATACAACAGTGTCTCTTCTAGACATCTTTGTGCTACCGTTCTACAAAATCCAAGTTATCCCCTTTGTTGAGAAAGGCTTTAGTCACTATCTTGGAAGAATCATGTTCGATTTGGTTCTACTTAATAATAAGCAAGGAAGTAATTAGATTAGATTTATTTGAAATAAGATGTTCGCGCCTCCATAGCTCATCATTTTTTTTAAGAACACAAAACACTTAGCTCTTCCAAGATTAAGGAACTAACAATTTACTATATAACACTTCGTTATTGCTAAATCCAATTTCTCATTGATTCCATGATTAAAGATGTCCCTTAATTGTCTAGTTTATAGTTAATCAATTTAACTTTATAATAAACCATTTTTATGGAGCATAATATTGGCTAAAGATTATTCTGCTGTCTTCCCATATAGTCCCTCAATAAAAGGTATTTATCCAAATGACTTCAAGATTCAACTCCACACATTGACATTGCTTCAAGTGGAATCGTCGCGTTAATCCAGTTAGACTAAATGATATTGGTATGAGCACCTGTTGGGGGATCCAAAACAATTATTTATTCTTGAACACAAAAGGTTGATAATTTCCCAAGGTGATGACTTGGAGTGAAGCAATTATCCATTTCATTAATTATTAATATGATCAAGGGTGAGGCGTGAGGGATTTTGCTCCTTTTCTTCTTCCTCATGAACAGCTATTTGAATGATTTTCTCTTCAGTATTTAGCTATTTATTTGGCTATATGATATTTTACATCAATTTAAAAGACTGTCCCCGATTATATTTCAATTATATGGTTCATATTATCAGACAACGATGATTTTGCAAAAAAATATGACAAAAATTCAGCAAATGTCAAAACTTCATTTAACTCGAACATGTCAAATTTTTTCTAATAGAACCGAAGGTAGACGAAATATCTTTACATTATTAAACACTTTAAAATATAGAAGTGTTGAATTTTAACTGTAAATAATTAGAACCTCGAACCTTAAACTTTTGTTTCTCAAAAACTATAGCATCAATCAATTTGAAATTTCACCGGATTATTAAAAAATGCGTGAAGATTACATAATAATCTCTTTTAATATCCTAGGTTGAAGTACTGAAGAATTGTTGTGACTTAAATGTTAAGTGTCCGACAATTTGGAACGTCTGCTGATGCGTAACTTAACCTATATCTTGTTGAAACCCTAAGCTTATCTTTTTTATCATTTTAATATGAGGATTTTTTTTTTTTTTTTCGAAAGGGATGTTCACTAAAGGAGGGTTAAATTCCATTAAGAATAAGAAAATACCTAACACCTTCACTGAATACTAATTGATGGGAATGACATACAGTGATATTTGAATTAAATCAGAGAGCCATTAAATAAGTACCGAAAATACCTATACAATTTGGGCTACCAACAGCCTGACGCCAACCGCCTTGGCTACACCTTTTGAGTGCATGTCGAGGAGAAGGCGAAGACCTTACAAACACCAAGGAACTCTAAGCCACTGTCAACCAGCACTGGGACACCATGACAGAGGACTATCATACATCCACAGCGGTTGCCAGGCCTTCCACCTCGCCTGGAAGTCATCATTTCTGCTAATTGAGGTACATGAATTAAGATTAAGAGAGCTCAGAAACTAGACACGCATCTGTTTATAGTATTAATGTTGTTGAAATTCTATTCATAATTACTCAATTGTATGTGGTTAAAGTTTAAAATTCAAAGTGCTTAGATTTCAATGAACAAATTCGGTATATGGGCTAATAGTTAATTTTTATCAAAACTATGCATTATTTTTACTAACAATTATAATTTAATATTTATAAGTGGCAACTATGAGTCCACCGTTATAACCTTTGACTATCGCCGCTCGTCGAAATAAATAAATACTATTGAAATAAGATTGTATAATGATGTAACAGCATTTTGTAATATATATTAGTACCCTCATATACAAAACAACTAGGCCATAGAGGGATATATTATTAGTCCGTTTATTTGTTGGTCTCATTTTGACATCCAGTAGTTCATTATTTTCTTTAATAGTGAAGTATTACCTGATATAATATACAAGTAGGCCACAGGGAGATATATTATTTGATAGACAGTACGATTTAAGTTCCTTTTTTTTTTTTTTTTTTTCTTGGTCCCATTTTTGACGTACAGTAGCTCACTATTGTCTTTAATACTAATGAAAAAAGACAATTTATTGGATTTTTGTATTTTATTTTTCATCATAGTCTCCTTGTAACTAAACACACTTCTCCCAGGAATGATCCAATTGCAATTGTAAACCGTCCAAATAGTATTCAGCATTTTTCTCTGCAAAATAATTGTTGAGCTGACACATTTTATTTTAGTTGCAATTAATCTGAGTTGAATTGACTTAGATGTGTAGTATTTTAACACACAAACCCTTTATATGTCTGCTATTGTTTGAATCTATTTAAAGGTTACACTTTCAAAAAAGAATATTCAATGACAGCTTGAGAACTGAATTTTTGTCCATTTTCAAAAAAACACTCACTCAATCAAACGACTCTTACATAACAATTACCAGCCCAAAATGGCTTAAACTTTGGTCAATAAGTCATTTTCACATTGAGGCTGGAAACTTTTCAAACCACTCTTGTAGATAATACGAATGTATTTCGTTGCGCTACAATTTAAATGCAAAATAAGGATTATATTCTTATGTATCACTTGAGACAATTGAATTTTTTGAAACTTTTGAAATTCTCCAACATAACTTTAAAATTCAAACTTCTGAATCCCTTTACAAATAGAGAATGCCAATTTCAAATAGGTAGAGAGGTCAAAAACGCACTTTAAAAACTGAAACTTTACAAAGGTAATTTTTCCATTAAAATAAAAGAGAACAACGAATTAACAGATCATCCTAAAAATAAGAAACCCTCATACACCTCCTAAAATAAAAATTTAGAAAAAGTTGACCTTATTTGTGACCTTTGACCTTTTAGTCGACCTTTAAAATATAATTTAAAAAACATAAAAAGTTATATAACTTTCTTTTTGAAGCACGAAAAAGCTTTAATTATCACGACATTAAAAAATACGCATTCCATTGTGAAAAAGTAATTTTTTGGGGTTGGCGTGCAATTTTTATTATTTTTTTTTCCCATAGTGCTTAAAATAAAATTTAATTTGCTAATTTTCATGAATTAATATCCCCTCCCCTTAATAATAATAATCTCTAAGTAGAAACAGATTGATTCTACAAGGCAACACACACCTGCTTGGTTGGTGTGGACAGAAGGCTCAAGGTATGCAGAGAGAGAAAGCAGAAGTCTTTTGACTATGTTATACCTATGCACTTATTATGAAGTGATTCCACTCCCCCGCCAAAATAATAAAACCTCAAATAACTACGAAAATTAGTCCCGTAATTTACTTTTATTTTATTTAATGCTTATGTGTGTATAAACATTCCCCCCTTTCCTTCGCTCCTTTGTGTTCACTTTCCCTTCTCGAAGCGCCTTACACTTTTTTTTTTTTTTTTTTTATAAAATATATTTCTTCTTGTTTTTTTTTTTTTTTTTTTCAAGAAAAAAAAGAAATGAAAGAGGGAGACTCATAATTCAGTGAGTTGTGAAACGCTGTAAAGACATTTTATTATTCCTTAACTGATTGTTAATTTGTTAAAGTATTTAACAAATTCGGATTTCCTCCTAATATCCCATTAAATATTTTTTTTATCAGAGTAACCGTCACTGAGGTAAGAACACAATTGTTTTTTTATCCATTGATCAAAACTCATTGAAATTGCATACGTTCAACAAAAAATAGTTAACAATTGAAAATAATAATTATATAAAGTTGTCAATTAATTACTTTCAAATAAACATAATCCAATTAGACATCGAGATACTAAATAGTTCGATACAAAGAGACTCCAAGAAAAGATGCGACCATGACCTTGAATTCTGATAGTTTTCAAATGGTCTAAGTACACTATATTCATCTTTTGAATTGTGTCATTGTTAGGCATGGGATTTTTGTAGAGAAGTATAACAGTTTTATTCTCCTATCGTTCTGCAAAAGCCCCATCCTAGTCTATTTTTGATTGATGTCGTGCGAATCAGTGACCAACATTTAGATATTGTTTATTTCATCCGTCTTTCCTTAAGGTATCTGTTCTTAAATATAACGGGTGTTCATTGAATACCGCACTTTAAATAAATGAAGCATTTATTAATATTCAGACCCGAACTAAAATTTTGAAATATCATACAAAGAACATGCAATTCATATTTTATTCAAAATGGAACCATGTGGGCTCAATAAGACCCTTCAACCAGACTCAAAAGAATCTAGCAGACCATAATAATATAGTATGGCTCAATTTTTTTGCTCATTACTCAATTATTAATTCATTCTGGACACTCAAATTTGATAGACGTTTACCACAGGCCCTGGCGCAATACACACCCTTATACTGTTGAAGTTGAGGTAAAGTGAGGATGGAGGCAAAAGGGATTTGGTCAGTAGAAAAACATTTCGATCCAAGAAATTCTAGGTGATATTAGCCGTATGGATAGGGACCAAGGGAATCTCCTCCCATGAGACGTCGCTATGGTGGATGTATATAGTTTTGACTGGGATACGTCAAATTTTGCACAATTTGACATACGCCTGAGATCTGATTGCGAATTTAGTTTACTGTCTAAACAATGTGTTGAGATAATTGTAAACCTTGTCTTTTTAAATGTAGAAAACAACTACTGATAACTATTATGAAAGGCACTTTTGGAATGTTTATAAACCTACAAAAAAGTTAAAAAAAGGATATCATAATCAAATTTAAGCTTGATAGTTACATAGGTGATCTTGATATACATATTACCAGTTTGACTTTAGTAGAAAGGTTCATATTGTACTCACTCTTTCAAATAGGCACAATCAATTCTATCTCATAATTGTTTCCTGTTAATCTAATGAAACGTTATCCCAGTTAAGCTTCTCTCAGCCAAAAGATTCTTCAAATTGTCAGGATTAGCATGTTGGTGGTTTCTATTTTTTTTTTATTTAGAAATATTTTACGATTTACAAACATAGTCGTCCTCCTTTATTCTAAAAAAGTGTAAATTTCATTCCAGTTATTTTCAATAGACATTTTCTTCTTCATAATTTTTAATAGATAAGTAAAATTATTTGTTAAAAATCTTCTATGTAGAGTGCACATTCAGAAGTTTAAGAAACACTGAACACAGGAGTGTTTTTAGAAGAAGACATAGGGAGCATTTGCCCCAGGCCGTACTCTTGATAGATAGCCCCCTTGGGTTTGATATAAATTGCTTAAATTGAACTATATATACTGATAACAAAAGGATTTATATTTGTTTGAAATAAGGGCATATTAATAAAATGAATTTGACCTCTTTCTATAAAATAAAAATACATATTAATTTTATTGAAAAAACGTCATTTGAAGAAAATACATATCCTTTATTAAAAAAGTTGTTTTATAAAAAAGGACTCTCTTTTTATTTAATGGAAAAAAATTATTATTTTTTTTAAAAATCTTAACTTATTTAAAAAAAGATTGAAATTAAAAAAAGAAAATAGAATTAAAAAAGCCTTGCACATCTATATTAAGTGATGAAAATCGTGTATTTTTTGGGAATGTTAAATAAAAGAAGAAACCGATAATCAAAATGGTAACCCAGACAATTTGAAGAATGTTTAGGAGGAGAATAACTACAATAATCTGTGACATGGGAGACGCTGGAGAAGGAAATCAACGAGGACAATGTCAAGAATTACTCTGATATCGATCCTCGACTCTATTTTGTGTGTAAAAAGGACTTACGATTATAACTCTACAAGGAATCCTCAAGGTTACTCTCCGTCCTTTATGAGCACACACGAATGTTCAATCAGGTTTGGAATATAATTGAATGTAGAGGAAAAGGAAGTTCACTATTCAAGAATTAAATTATAATGACATTATGACTGAGGAAAATAAAATTCATTCTTGAGATTACCAATTCCAACATACACCAAATTTTCATCACTACCGGATACGGCAAAAAAGTCTTTAAACATACAATCTAGTATTTTATCATGATGTATTTTAGCAACCAATTGTATGTAATAGGGTATATCTTGGCTAACTTAATCATCGATGTAGCCCCCCTTGTCTCCCTCAGCCAAGTCTGAGGATGTAGTCCACAGACATGGCATCCCAGTGCTGGTTGACGGTTTCCTTGAGGTTGTTGATATTTGGGTAACGGACAGTGACAGCCTTGGACTCAATATGCACCCAAAAAGTGAAGTCTAATGGATGGACATCTGGGGGACACAGTTTCTTTGGCCAGAAAGGCCAGTTGTCCTCCAACCATTTCTGGACATTTTAGGATGTGTGTGCTGGCGCAGTATCCTGCTGGAACACCACGTTCCTGACGAGGTAGTTGTTCTAGAACCATGGTAAAAACGCAATCTCTGTTGATTTCTTAACAGCGTCCAAAAGTGTGCGGACCAAAATTCATTGCTCATGTTCAGCTAGCATTTTCTCGACTTCTGAGACACTTAGGAAGATTTTTTTTTTTTTTTTTTTTGTAGTATTGGCCTGAAACAATTTAGTAACATTCTAAAAAAACCTTGATTAATGTAGTAAAAACGAAGTGGAAATATTTTTTTCCCCACAACCGTTATATATATTTGTCCCAGGCCCCACTCACCCTAAAACTAGGCTTTACTGCACTTGGACTCTCATGTAAACAAATCATTATGCTTACTATAAGTGTAATGTATTGAAGCTCCCTTATCCGATGGTTGTTCTTTTAATTATTATTATTGTACATATGATACAGTTTTACAGGTACACATATTTATGTGTCATAAAATACATACTTTATATTTGTTATAATAAATATCCTGAGAAGATTGTAAATGTCAGGTAGTGTGATATTCGTTTCTGTCTAGAATATAATTTATTATCATATATCATTCTTCCTCCACGACTTTTATTGTGTGTAGTCACCCAGACAAACACGACATTGGTGTGGAGGATGAGATTAGACGAAGTAACCTTCCTCCTGTGGGATTGTTGGCAAAAACTAGCCATACTAAATGCGGGTGAGGCCGTCTCCGAAAGGTGTACAGTGCCGTCTGCAGCTGGGGGGAGGGCTGTATTCTAAAATAAATTAATTAACTTTTGTCTTGGAGAAGAAAATGTTTAATTGGACAACAAGGATAACATTTATCAGATTCAAAATGATCTTCTTTTTTTTTTAACTCCAGGCTTAGTGAGGGATCACTTTCGTCGGAATTATTTGGATCCACATAACTTTTTATTTTCTCTTTTCACCCCTTTGGTCGGATAAAGGTGGAGGATGGTTCTTTCCCCTTCCCAGTACGGTGTGATAGCTCGTGATTGTCTGATGAACTAATGTGGACCGCATGAGAATGTCCTAGTTTTTTCTCCTGGACGGGTAGATGGCTCGTAATCATTTTATGATTGGATGATCCTGCTGGTGAAATTATTTTCTGCCAAGGAATAGTAGATTGTAGGTGTCCCTTTGTTTGAGGAATAAACCTTAGTCAGGAGTGGATTTCTCCTTTCTCCGTTCCGCATGCTGGGAGCATGGCATGTCTGTGGAGATAAAGTTTCCAGTCTTGTCCATATGCAAGTGTGATATTTGAGTGTTATTATCAGCAATGCTTTAATGACTCAGGTTTTGTTGAGCTGTGACAAAGATTTTGAATAATATAAATAAATTGTTCTTGTTATTTTGAAATAGGAAAAATTGAATTGCTTTCGTTTAGTTTTTTGAAATCGTGAAGAGTCTTTAAGCGCGTTTGAGACCGTTTTTTACCTTCAAAATGGATGTTAAGACCCATAATCATACCACATCACTACTTTAAGGGGTGCTCAAAAACTACATTGTTCCATGGAGGAGTCCGACCGATTTTTTAAAGGAAAGAAGCTGTTCTTCCATTGTTGCTTGAATATGAGTCTGTAAATTTCAACGACCCTTTCAAAAGTGCAGGAGAGCGAATGAAGCATGCAAGAATTGCCTCGACAGGGGAAATAAATCAAACCTACGCCTGTACTCTTTAAATATTGTCACGGATATCCGTATCCTTTCCATGCCACATACAGAAAAGTATGGGACTAAACGTTCCGTTTTACATTGCGTTAGAGGTTCTCAATGTATAATATGTTCCAAAGGAGCTCAAGAAAATAAGTTATCACATCCCCCGATTCTGATTATTCCAAAAAATAAATAAATAAAAAAACCCATAAAAGTTCACATTAGTTATAATTATGTGAAAAATGAGCCATATGATTTATGATTGACCCCTTACATATATAAATATGTACACATTGTTACATTTATTTTTAGAGAACTCCTTTGTGTGGGGAAGGGAGACGTGACAATTAATTTATAGGTTTCTAGAGAGAGTAAATAAAATTTCCCAAAGAATTACTTTCTTCAAGATTTGTCTACAAATAGACACAGACAACTTTTGTAAAAAAAATTAATTCAACCAAAATTTTCGAGAATGGGTTACTCTGAAATTGCTAGTCTCGTCCCCTGTTCCTTAGGCCTTGTATCCAATGTCAAGATAACGACCAAGGGTTTGAGAATTCATGATTATTCCACAACCAACATGAAGAGCCTTGCCGAGAACTTCAGGATGGACCCAAGGCTATCAGCACAGCCATGGGGGACGTTCATCTATGTTGGTAAAAAACACAAACTGTTTTGAGGCATCTTGAGACAAGGCTAATACAACTCAGACAAGGAATATCAGCAAGCTTGGGTAATTTTAGGACTTGAACAATATGGCTCAATCATGACTTTGACAGAGGCCATAATTGACACCCATGGAGGTCACGTTGAAAAATAATTATATACGAGTATGTATGTTTAAAGTTTCGAAGCTTAACTCGATGTACTTTTTGTAAAACTTGAAGTAGTAATGTTCTCGATTTTGTTCCCTGCAATGTACTTTTTAGATTACCAGCAAGAGATTGTACGTAATTTAAAGGTTTACTGTATTCATATATTCTTTATAAAATGAGTATGGAAAGAATAGGTTAATTACAAAGGTGTAAGTTACTATTTCTATGGATATTTAAACTCAAATTCTTCAACAAGAATTTTTTTATAAACTTTTATATTTTATTATTTCTAAAGAAAATAAAAAAAACAGGATTAGAAACAAGAGTATGGCAATATTTTTGGCAGAATTTAAGTTTTTAATTGATTTTCACTCCCCTGCTAATTCCCCCTCTTCCTTTTTCAATTTAATGTTGCTATACACATTACATTAGAAGTATGTATGTACGCTATTTTACTTCTTTATATATTTGTAATAAGGCAATTTTTTATGCCTATCGTAAATCCAATAATTGCTTCTAACATTTCATATAATTTTTGATATAATAATATACACTTTTTTCTTTGCTATATCGTTATTTTAGTAATAAATTTATATTTATATATACAATACCTATATGTACTTATATATATTTCAAGTAGAAAGTGGTATTAAATGGTTCTTTTTCTGTATTTACATTTATTTTACAAATATATTTACTTACAATCAAATCAGAAGAATAATGTATGGATATCCTATCACGGAAACGATTCCATTTTAGATATGTACAATGTACATATATCAAATGATGAATAATATATGTCCTCTCGAATTGTAAAAGTAAAAGAAACAGAAAATAAACTAGGGAGTCCTGCCAATCAAAGAATGTTTGGGATGAGAACCGTTTGGCTGTCATGACGTTTTATTAGATCAGCTGCAAACAGCCCTGAGTGGAAGGAAATAAACACAAGTCCCACTCCGAATTACTCGGATGTCCATCCACAATTCTACTCCAAGTCCAACAAAGACTTTCACTTACAACTACCGAGCATGTCCTCATTGTTAATTTTAGTACTGACAATACTAGAAGTGATTAAAAAAAATAAGAAATAAAGTTAAGAGACTTCATTAAGGGCCGAACTTTATAAGTTTTAGGACCTATAAGCAGGACTGAACTGGACCGGAGCAAGACGAACTTGACGTGACTGAAGTCTTTAGTTCTAAATAAAGACCAACACAACACCACTAGTTATTACTTTATACTTAGATGTTTTGTCTTCAAAAAATTATTTAATAATGATAACAGCTTTGAAAATTAAAAAAATCCTTTTGGATTAACAGCTACAAAAAGTCATTTCCGCTTTCTAGAACATGGTTATCACCTTTATGAATATATATAAGCAGAGCTGTAGAAAAAAATATGGGATTACACATTCGGATATTTTTGCTAGATGACAATATGAGCCATGTTTTTTCTAATTCCCCAAGCTGTCATTAATTACACACCATGCAACAGCATTGTTTAAGTCTTAAAACACAAATATGACCATTAAAACTTTCATCCGATAAATGTTTAGCCTAGAAAGCCTTTTTATAAAATCATGTTTTTAGGGTATAACTACGATTCAGTGCTATATTTCAGCAAGAAAGAACTATATAGATGAAAATCAAAGAAAATAAAAAATGAATACAAATATTTCAGCATTTGAAAAATGAATTATTAGTACTTTATCTTGATTGCCATTAATAAAAAATGTATATAAATACCAAAAAATCGAGTAAAATGAAGAACATTATTTAGAAGCTAATATCTTTTTTATTTTTTCTTCAAATACTTTTTATCTTAGCTGAAGTTATAGAATATACCTTATATTTCAAATTAAAAAAATATATTTATTAAAGGTGGATTTAGATTGATTTTGGGAAACATTTAGTTTTTCATATTTATTTAAGAAATTTATATATAATATTCGGGTTAGGTTGCGTGAATATAGATTACAATAATATTCCTGGCGAAAATCATTATAATATGGTAAAAAAAAGGACGGTGGGTACAGGGGGTGGACTCCCCCAAAAAAAAAAACTAAGGATTTTTTGCTTTATACTAGAAAGGTTAATATAATTTTTCAATTTTTTTAACAAATATTTTATTTTCTGTGAAAAGATATAGATTTTTGACATTTTTTTAGAAAAAAATTAATATTTGAAATTTATATTCCTGAAAATTTTTCTAAAAATGTAATTGTTCAAATTTTTTTCAGAAAAAATTCAAAATACAAATCTTCCCCTCCCCTCCAAAAAAAAAAAAAAAAGATTTATAATCTTACAAACACCCCTGAAATTGTCAGGGTTATCATGTCAATTTTCTGCTTCTTTTTTATTATTCGGGCAGATCATATTTTTATATGTGCGTATGTACGATAAAGAAGACCAAAAAAGAAATAATTTATTTTACAGATCCCATCATGACATCAGATGAAGATGAGAAACAGCCTTCGTCCCCATTACCAGATGAAAAAGAAGGCCGTAACTTTGAAGAGGAAGTAGATGATACTGGAAATATTTTTCGCGAAGCAGAGAGGGAGCTTTGTAAAGAGGCCTTTTCTAAATTTGATCCTTCTGGATCTGGAATTATTCCAAAAGAGGTAAGTGTTTTTTTTTTGTTTTTGTGGGGACTGGGGGTGTAAAAATTAAGTTATCTAAATTTACTAATTAAACTTTAATTAACTAAAATATTGCATGTCTGATAGGAATGTATGTCCCCGACATATTAATTTTTTATAGTTATAATTAATTAATTGTCCAAAAATAACTTTGTAAAAAATTGCGAAATTGTATTTGTATTTGTTTCCAGAATTGTAATGATGCTTTTATTATTACACGTGAGACAAAAACATGATATGGGTGTACAGGTGGATTTTGTACACGGCAATCTTTTTGTAGGTGGAATATTTTACCTTGAAAAAAATAAATAAATAATAAGGATTTTTTGAAAACATCTTGATGTGAATGTTTTACTTTCTTTGAATGTGACAATATATTGTGAAATAAATTCAAAGTAAAAGAATTATTTTTCCCAAAATGAAATTATTAAAAAGACAAATTATTATTTTTTGAAATGGGAATTGTTTTTTCTTGGGATTGGTTGATTCCCTTGGAAATATAGTTAATAGTCCATATTTGCAGGAAATGAGCTTATCTACATGTTTGTAGATACTATATACTTATCTGGCTAGTAGGTAAACCGTGATCAATAAGGCGGTTCATCAGGGGCAAGGGCCTTCCATTACACTTAGTTGGGCTTAATGTGGATAACACTAAACAAACAAATTTCTGGTGATTTCCATGTCCCACGCCAGAGTATCAACGGGTACCTTAGCAATTTCGTATCGGATGTTGGCCTTCAAGTCTTGTAGGCTACTCGGAATGTTGACATAAACAAGGAACTTCAAATATCCCACCGAATAAAAATCGTAAGGGCTCAAATCGGGGGAACTCTCGGGTCACTCCAAATCACCCCTTATTGAAATGAGTTACTCCAGAAAGTGTTCCCTCAAAGCAGCCATCCCCATTTAGCCTTTGAATATATATTTCCTCAGTCACAAAAACATATATTTTCTAATAAATTGTCAAAAGTACATAAAAGGTACTAAATATATAATACCTATGGATGTAAATAGTGTGATCTTTTTAGCTGGTCCGTTTTTTTGTTGTTATTTTTAACTTGGATATCTCAAGATTGAATTTTCCTTTCCTAAATAGATTCACTTATATTCTAAGCCTGATTGAACATTTGTGTGTTCCCATAAAAGACGGAGAATGGGCCTGAGGATTTGTTGCGGAGTTGTAATAGTGAGTCATCTTTGGTAGACTCAGAGTAGAATTGGAGATCGACATCGGAGTAGTTCCTTCCCATGTCCTTGTTTATTTCCTTTTCTCCTCTTCTCTCGTCACAACTGATTGTTGCTGAGATAGTTTAGTCTCATGAGAGCTAAGCGTCTCTCCTCCAAAGCATTTCTCAAATTGTTAGGGTTACCATGTTGAGTTTCAATTTCGTTTTTTTTTTCCTAACATGCCCATTATATACAAGATTTTCTAATACTAATAATATCAGAACAATAAGATCTGTACTGTTGTACTAGTGTCTGACACATTTAAAAGGGTATTATGCTAAACTGATATATTAATCTGTGGTCGCAGCTCCACTATGTTATACAACAATTTGCCTCCGATGACGTAGCTCTTCAAATTACACTATAGTGTGTCAGTGTAGAAAATAACGAATCTGAAGCATAGACATCTTTAGTACTTTGTAGGAGATATCAATCAAAGTGGGGACTCAAAACTTGCAGGAACATGAAATGAAGATTGATTCCCTTTATAAATTTACATTTAACCCCGTAAATGTTTTTCATTTAAACAGATAAACTTTGCTTAATTAATATAGATGTAAAAATATCTTTATTTGATAAAAGTGTCACTTTGGATAATTAAGAAAGTGTAATGATAGCTTTAAAAAAATACATAGTACAACTTCTCGTATTATTTGAACAAATATGATTTTGAAGGACAAAATTTGCTGAGGGTCACCTTTTACTTCCCTTTTTTCGTATCAATTTCATTGCAATTTATGAGAATGAAGAGTCCCCATGATATTTTTTTTTCCTTTTTTATTAGTACAAATCGTAAACTTGCGTGAACAATTTTGTTCTATATATTTCTTTTTAAATTCGAGTCACAGTGATTTTCAATCAATACGGATACGAATCATGTGGGCCTCCCAAAAAATACTTTAGCTGAAAGATAACCTAAAAATCATAAATGAACCGTCAAAAACAGGATTTAATCAAATACTGGTAGTTTCAAAATTACTTATTCAAAAATTGTTGTGCCTTGACCTTATCCTTATTAACGACCGAAGGCGGTTGTCACTTCCAGTTCAGTATCAGTCCATTCCAGTTCAGTCCTGTATATCAGTCCTAAAACTGATAAAGTTTAGAACTTGATGACGTCACTTAACCTGTTTTTTTTTTGTTCTGGTATTAAAAAGTATTAGTACCAGTTTTAAAACTGAACTGGAACGAATAAGTAAGCACTAACACTATGCTAAAAATTGGGTTTTTTGTATACGTACTTTGGATATAAGAAAAATCTGCTTATAGTCAACTTTTCATTTAAAAAATAGCAGTTTACTATATCTGGATTTGACTGTATACTGATCTCGCCTTGTCAACAGAAAAATCCTCATAGGATGTCCATAAACCCTTTGTGTTTGCGGTAACTCATGATCCTGTGGCGTATTTCCGTAATTAACATACCTTTTATAAACTCATCCTGACTTCGAATCATCCGTAGCTATATAACCCCAAGAAATCCTGGTATAACAGGATCCCATGAGAGAACCCCAATTAGATAAATAGTTTAGGGCAGCAAAACGTGGACTATTAGTTAATGTTTATATTCTCATTAATATGAAAAGGTATAGTGATTATTTTTTGATATTCTGTTTCCACCGTCCTTTTTACCTATGCAAACTATACTAATCATTTAGGCATTACATCATCGTGAGCGAGTAACGAGCACAAAAGTAGCACATCTCAGATCCTCTAGATGCTGGAGTTGATGTGATGAAGATTACGGACTTAGTGTTTCGTGTTTTTTCTATTCTTACCCCTAGAGCATTGCAATGATACAACCACACTAAGGTCACGGAAATTCCAATATAATGTAACAACCTTTACGTATAGCATATACCCCAGAAGTTGGGGTATATTTCATATCAAAATGCAATCATCACATTGTCCCTAAGGGAACACTTATATAAAATACTTAAAACAAACACCATGCCCAAACCAAAACATAAAATAATGTCATTTCACGACAATTCGTAATTAATGTCAAAATCACAAACTTCTATAAAAAAAAACATCCCCAAAACGACCAGTAGCAATAATTCTATCAATAAAACATAAAATGTCTTTCTTTTTCCATTGCAGATCTCGACTAAAAGTCCTTATATTTATCATCACTCTTTCAAGGGCATCACAGCTCGTTATAAGATGTACAGGAGATTCTGGTTCTTCTCCACACAACCTGTAAGAGTCTCTTTAGAATTTACTTCAAGGGAATATGACGAGGTACAAAACTTAAAACCTTTTTTATTGATGTTCTTCTCTCGTTATATATGGTGCATCCACCACAAAGACGAGGAAAAAAGTACTTTGTTTGCCGACAATTTGAATCCAGTATCAATTTTTCCGTCATTCTGCATCCCATTTGAGCTAGTGTATCCACATATTCATTGACCGTATTATTGTTATGCCCCCTTACCCATGAAATGTTTACAGAACCTTTCAATCTGCCAATCTCAGCCAATATCCTTTCTTGCTGTCTAGTAAAGGCTCCACTTTTTTATGAGAGAGACAATCTATGGCAGCCATAACATCAATATCAAAAACCAGCGGACCACCGAAATGCTTTCCCATCCCAACAGTAGTCTTCAATGCTAGAAAAATTCCTTCCTACTCCGCCTGAAACACTTTGTTATACCAGTTTAAATTTCCATAGTTATCAAGAATAGATCCGTTCACACACAAAATACATTAGCCATACCCAACCTTATTTTCAATTTTTGATCCATCAGTGAACACATCTACACATTGAGGGTTTGTAGTTATCCCTTCTTTCATAGTCCCAAAAGAAGGACAGTTATAGGGCTTTTGATCTCTTTTTTTTTAAGGGTGCATAAAATTTGTTGAGTATTTCATCTAAATCTTGTTGGAGAAGGGTTTGTCTTCCTTTTGTTCTTGAGTGTGCTATTCATGGGATTGGAACATCATCCATCTAGTTGTCATCGTATGTCTTTTAATACTAAGCTGTATAGGATCCATATTAAAAATAATCTCCATTGCTTTTGTTAGTTTTGATCTATTCCCTCTACAAATCAAAAGAGAGGCTAGTCTATTCACCCTTCGAAACTTAGTGATGTTGTCCATATTGCTGTCCCAAAGCATACCATTGATTCCATGCATGCCTCTTGAATCCATTTGACGTATAAAGACCGAAGGTCACATTCGAAACCAACTAAGTTTGTTGCAACAAACAATACCTTTTTGTTTTCTTGTCAATATGATCAATATGAGGACCCCCAACCCAGTCGTACGTCAATTATAACACCAGGATTTTTGGATTGATCCACCCACTCTCTCACTGTATCACTTATTTTGATCTCAGGAAAACTCATTTTACGTGCCCAGGTACATAACAACCCCTCAGTCTTTGACCCACTAAACATAGGATCCATTTGAGATATACAAAAGTTCATCTCACTTACTCGCTTTTAAATTATATTAGCCATTGAATGCCAGTAATCACCAAGCCTATGTCATCTACAACACCAATTGTAAGTAATGGACCCGGCCTAGGTTGGATAATGTGCTGAATGGCGCAATTCCATACTAATTGCGATATAATTCCCCTTGAGGACATCCTTTTGTTGGATTGAGGAAGAAACTTACTCCCTCTTGAGAACAGGTGATTACTCTGTTTATCAAGTAATGTGTGTACCATTAAATTGACCAGGGTCAATACCATTATTTTCTATAAAAAAATCCATTGCACCGTAAAGAAGGTTGTCGAATACTCCCTGGATTTCGAAAAAAAACCCGACATGGCATGCTTCTTATTAAAAATTGCACTTTCTACCTTATCAACCACTTTACCTATTGCTGAATCTGTAGACATTCCCCTTTGGAAACCAAACTGATTAGTTCATGGTACTTTTAGCTTCAGCGATTCTATATGTCAATGCCCTACTCATTCGAGTCCTTTAACTGTTGTGTTTGCTAGGGTAATTGGTCTGTTTGCTTTTGGATGTGTATAATCATTTATACTTGGTTTTGGTAAGAAAATGACCCTAACTTTGCTCCATACCTTAGGAACATTGGAAAATTTAAGTGGAAACTTAAATATAAAAGCTATCCTGTTATTGTATTCATCAGATAGGGCTGAGCCAACAGGTCTTGGTTTTTAAAATTTTTGAATGAGATAAACACTTCCTCCACAAGTGAATTATTTATATAATTTACCCATATACCATTAACATTTTCTTTCCGGCCTTGCCTATAAAAAGTAGCATTGCTAAAATGGATTGAGATTAGTTTCTTTAAGTTTTTCTTCAATGGAAAAGTTTCCTCCTTCATTTTGTAGGATGTCTAATCTAGGTCGTTTGGTTGTTTTTTTTCATTTTGTCGCTTAATTGCCGCCATTATAGCTTGTTGTGAGTCCGATTGAGTACATCTCTTTCTCCAGTGATTACACCTCTCCAAGTCTATTACTCTCCTATATTCTGTCTTGCTTCCATAATAAGGAGTTCTATCCTTTGTAACTCTGCATTTTGCATACTTGTCTTTCAGCCCTCTTGACAGCCTCCTCACGTTGCTTAATTCTTTCGTCTACCAAGGAACAGTCTTACTATGGGACTTTATTCTCAGAGGTCCCACTGTTTCAAGTGGTATTTTAATAGATTGAGTGACTTCAGATGCAAATTCTTCTATATATTTTGAAAAGACTTCGTCTTCAAAATCTGTAAGAGTTGTTGTTCTTAAAGGTTGTTGTTTCTTCGAAAATTCAGACTATTTCATATTCCTGAGGTTTCTTGTTAGGACCGACTCCTTTTCTAATTTCAGTCAAGGCTGTGATTGATAATGAAGGTAGCCATATTGAGTCAAAAAAAAAGTTTTGCAAAAACCTTGTCTAGATCTTTTGATAACATTATTTTTTTGCCTATTATTGAAAACATAATATTATTGATGTATTTCTAAATCCATCTCTCGAGTCCACGTTTTGCTGCCTTACCCTGTATACCAAATAATAATAATTGTGAACGCAACATCAATCCTTCCTTACAAGCAACATGTTTTGGGTATGTATTATTCCAACATTAATTATTATTTCTTCCTCAAATATGCAAGCATAGGAAGAGAACAACAAAAAAGTAACCAAGAACGATCATGCATAATGTAATAAGGCACAAATTATACATATATAAAGAAATACATTACTTTTCGTGCAAGGTAATGTTGGACTAGGAGGAAGAACTCTTTTTATAAATTATGGCCCCTAAAAAGGTGTATATTCCATTTATAGGTATATATGTTATGTAGAATACTGTGTATAAGTAAACCCATCCATAGATTGGAGAATACAATCACCACACATAAATCTAAAGGACATGCTACCATACTTACATTATCTATGTACAATAACCCCCATGGATTAGAATTAACATCTCTTTAGAAGAAGAAGATGTAATTCATATCATTAAAAATGTTTACTAATCATTTACTAAAATATATTTTCATTCTTGCTTAGGAAAATAAGTTAAATATTTTTTTTACCTTCTTCTAGATTCGTCAATCAGTAGCGGAATGCTCGACTTTTACTGAAAGGACCATGCGTACATTTTAGAAATCCCTAAGCTTAGGGTCGGTTCTACTGGAGTGGGACCCTTTCATTCCTTTTTTGTAAAATTTGATTTAAAAAAATTATAATAATACTTTTTTAGAGAATAAATACGGGTCCTTTATTTTGTGCAGGTCCCCTATAAATATCGAGCACTTGATTCCTCCCCCATTGGATTCATTATTTGAAAACTAAATTTAATCACATTTCAAATTATATTGTGGTGGTTCTGGTTTTGTACTTTTAATTTACATTTTCTGGATGGAGTAGTCTTAGGAAGAAATGACACCTTCCAACAAGACAGTGCAATTGCCCATAAGGCCAAAAAGTGAAAGATGTTTTGGCACAAAATGTCTTCGCTTTTGGAGCCCAGATTTTTGGCCTGAAAACAGCCCGGACCTGAACCTATGTGATTTATATATCTGGTGGAGGGTCGAGCATGAGGCATGTGTCAAGTTCACTTTGTCTATGGAGGACCTAAAGAAGTCCATTACCTGTACAATAGCAAAGTTACAAGGTTACCCCGGCCAGCCAAAGATTCCGGTGCCGTGTGATCGAAGTTACCAAGAAAGTCGTATCCCATTATAAATAATTGAATGTCATGAAATGTAGCTTTCAAATAATTTAAAAAAATATGGTTTTACCCATCTACTTCGTTCGTAATGAGCATTTAAAGATTTTCTCAATTTATCTGGACCACCGTATATACGAAGTAATAAGTTTTTCTATAGTTATGCTGCGTTTCCAAAAGGACCGGAATACAATTTCTTGTTGATCCCTCGTTGTATATATATATATATACAGGGAGCGGGGATCAAATTGTCGCCAAAATATTTTTTCTACAAAAAACAACACAAAATATACATTTTTAACTTTTTTATAGAAAATTAAAACTATGACGAGCATATAGGTATAGAGTAGCTATTCATTCGATATAATCACCGTTGGCATCAATAACGCCTCAATACTGCCTCTGAACCGGCCGCAGGCTCTGTTAACCATCTCATTATCCATGTTGCCGAATACCTCCTTGATGGAGTCCATCAGGCTGGCCTTGGTGCTATGGGGATGTCTGTTGGTATGTCGAGAGACATACCTACAGACAAAATAGTCCCAAGGATTAAGGTCGAGAGAGTTAGGAGGCCACAAATCCTTGGTTACGACGTCATAACCGTTCTCGGTTAACCACTGTATGGAGATTTTGGACACATGGCAGGGTGCTGAGTCCTGTTGCCATACCCAGGGCCTGTCTCCGACCACCCCTTGGATCTATGGACCTAGTAGGGTCATCTTCAACCATCTTCTTCACCTTGTCGACAAAGTCGGTGTCCCTGACCTTCCTGTCGGCGCCCTCCTCCTTGGGTGCCCTCTTTATGGTGGCATCAACACCCCAGGTGTCCTGCTTCTTACGATTACGCTGAACAGTCCGTAAATTCACTCCTAAGGTTGAAGCAATCGTTGAATTGGAGATTTCACCTCAATTATTAACCAATGCCATGACTACGGCGGACCTCGAAAGCTCCTCGTTCCACTTATAGCTCTTTATCTCCTCATATGATGACCGCATGATGCTAACTGAACTACATATCGTCAGCTGACTAGAATAGCTTTCCTATTTGGTAACCGGTTTTTTATTTGATAATGTCGTCTTTAAGTTATCAAGATTTAATGTAGGCGACAATTTGATCCCCGCTCCCTGTATATATATTGTCCATTTTATTATTTTTATGAAGAAGAAAGTTTGGTTATCATACAAAAATACAAATGTTTAGATACCCTTTTGATAAAATACTACGAAACAATATTATTATAATACAGTATGGAATAAATTACTCTTTAGGATTTAAATTTCATGAAATATATATTATACATTTTAAAAATGGTGGATGAATAACATGAGAATGATATTCTGGGAGTACTTAAGAGATACATGGCAGTTGGTATGATTGACTTTTTGGCTAACTACCAGATGATATGGGGCCTTTTTTCTGTTTCTTTTTGGAGAAAAAAATTCTCATGAAGCTAACAAGGTGTTGGGTACTGTTTTCACGTGATTCCATTTCTTGTATTCTGCAATTTTCCTCCAAAAAGAAAGAAGGGGAAAAAGAAAAAGGAAGCCAGTTGGTTGCTTGCCAATTCTTCTCAACTGTGAAACTATTATTTAATAATTGTTTGAAATTGTTGAAGGCTTAACAAGAACAAATTCAACCGATCGACATTAAAAACACTGATAAAGGCGGGGAAAGTAGACTAATTGAAAACAAACAACAAAATATTTTGGTATTAATAAGTTGCGGTTAATCGATCATTTGAAAATATATTTTTGGATCTTCTTTCATAAAGCGATAATAATACTTACTTTCACATTAATTTTTTATCCTTCAATTTGAAAATAAAAAAACACTGTTGTTCAGCTTACTTGCAATTATATTCCATATGGAAAGTTCAAACAATATTGCCATATTTTATGAGTAAAATAAATAGCAATAAGACTTTTTCATGGGCGTCATCGCTCTGGAATCTTTGAGAATATCTTCTTTTTAGAAGAAAATTTAGAATGATCAAGGTTGTTGTTTTTTTAAAATTTGACGCCCCATAAAATATTGACTCTTTTTCAAGTATCTCTGCCACCCCTTCATTGGCCCATTTATCCAGCATGAAGGTTTTTTTCTCCAAAATAAATAAGCACATTGTATCGACATACATTTATGTTGATACAATTCAATGCTAAGGATTTGTATGTCTACAGTGTCGTGAATTATGTCGATTGGTGTGTTTAAATTCATTTAATTATACTATTAATGTATAAAATTATTTTTTTTTTAAAACAAAAAAAAAACATTATTTACAGATGAAATGGGGATTAAAAACGTGTATTTTTAATGTTTCAGTAAAAGAAAGCAAAAATATATTTATAATTAATCTGTATTTTTCCAAAGTAACATAATTGTAATTTTATAGAATTTTGTGTGATATATTTTTTCAAAAGTCATACGTATTTTATATATTGCTAAACTCCTTACGATCAGTCGTGATAGAATATATGGGAAAGAGGGGACTGAATTATTATTGCACATGGTTTATTTTGGTACGAACTTGTACCATGTCTCATCTCACATAATCATCCTTAGTTGCACATAAACAGTGAATTAGTGAGGCTCTGTGTTATTACAAACAAGTTCAATTACTTGTATGTTTGCGAATATATAGCAATTTTTGCAGTTTGTTAATTTTTTAATTATATATTTATCATTGGGTATGAGTTAAAAAGATCTGATGCTGCGTCAGAACGAGTTGATACAGCCCAAAACTAGACTTTATAGGTATTATAAAAAAATTCTGTAGTTTATATTTTATAAAAAATAAATTAAATTTCATATTTTCATTTGTTATGCAACAAAGTTCTCTTATTATGAGTAAATACGCTAAAAAACGAAGATATACAGACCTTTACTTGAGGCTTAGACTTACATTTATTATGAACAAAGTTATTTAAGTTCCTCAGTGTGTTATATTATGTATGTATTGAGCAATGACTACCAATAAAACCAAGCCTCCTCAACAGACATTTTGAAAATAATCATGAATCTTTTAAAAATAAATATATTAATTTCTTTTAACGAAAAGAAACAGCACTTAAGAACCACATCTTTTGAAGTTGCACTCATGACTGCTAAAGAAAAGAAACCTCATACTATTAGTAAAAATCTGATCCTTCCAGCAACAGGAGATTAAAAACAAGCATAGGTCAAATCTGAAAACAGCTGAACATGCTGTTTGATATGTAGTCTCATAAATAAATCCACAAATGGATAAATCTTGCAAATCAAAACAAATTCAGGAATCTTATTAAAACGATTAAAATATCCTTTATCTATGTTGATTTGATTTTATTTGTCAACGGATAACTAATTAATTTGGAGACGTAAAAACGGAATTTATCGTTATAATTCAGAAAGGAAAATTAAAAATTGAATTGAATTCCTTGCTTTAAAAATTTAGGGGTACGTAGTTATGTATCAAAATGGAAAAGGGGTGCATGGTAAGAGAAAGATTGAGAAACCCTGCCGTAGAGGATATATATTTTTTAAATTTATAAACTACTACCAAACAATATATCCAAAATATATATATCTATATCAAACAAGACATGTTGTAACAGAGTTAGACTTCCCTTCCATCTTCCGTTTTCATATTCATCGTTGGAAGCTATGTACAAAGTAAATTCGTAGTTAGGAGAGAAAGGGAGCCAAGAACTTGCATGCATGCTTTGTACATGGACAATTAATTTGATAATGTGTAGAGAGTATGGCAGCAAAATGTGTCCTGTTAATTAATGTTATTTTTCTCATTAATATAGGAAGATTTAGTGATTACTTTTTAACAATCTGCTTCAGCCATCCTTAGTGTGAGCAAGAAGACAAAAGACAGCACATCTCAGATCTCCTAGATGTTGAAGTTGGATTATGGACATTGTAAATTGCTGCAGGAGCCTGGTTATCAAGATGGCTAAGATAAATAATAATAGAGAAGACTTCTCCAGGAAGGCACAATTTAACGAGGGATTCGGACTTCCTGTCCAGCTAGGAGAAGATGATGAAGGACTACCCCACCAAATAGATTTCCTCAACAATGTCTTCTTGTCTCCATACACGAGGACCCCACGCCACCTTACAACAGAGGTCATTTCGCCTAGAAGATTAGAAAGTCCATGTTTTGCTGCCCAACAACCTGTCAATAACTCAGAAACTACAGAATTATCATACCAAAAAATGTATACTATGAAGAATATGATACACACTAGATATTACAAGGGTATTTACGTCTCTGGAGGAGAATAAACACCCAAGGGAAAGAACAGAGGGTTAATTAAGAAAGTTAGCTAGGATGACAGTCCTCCCTTGAGATACATTTTTTTTCATACTTCTTTTTACATATCTTGGTAGTGTAGACTTTTTTGAGTAAGTTTCCTAGTCTAAAAGTAGGTGGAATGGAACAAAAAGACGTTTTATGATCTTTCTATTTCTTCTTTTTTCGTTATTAGGATTTTTATGGTCTTTTTATAATGAACAAAATACTCATAAGAAAGGAGCAAAAAATACTGTATTGCTTCTTCCATTTGTCAACTGGCCGTTAAAAAAATGATTTGAATAAGGAAACCTGCCGCTCAAAAAAATTAATTAATCGCTCAAATTGAAAAAGGGAACTTCGTAGACCAAGTTACTTGACGTTATATATGTTTATAAACCATAGTTTACAAATTATATGAGCTGATGAGTATAAAGCAATGCCATGGGATGTCGTGACGACATCAATCTGGAAGTTGGGCATCTTGGGAAAGACTTAAATAATCAACCATCAACGTGGAAAATCCTTTCATCATATAAGGCCAAAACTTTGCGCGTACTCTTGTTTTTCTTTGAGAAAATTTAAAATCTTTTTTTCTCTTTCCAACCGTCTCAACATGCTCTGTTCAGAGATCACATGTCTGTTGTCCTCCTCCATGATTTTGACGCAATGCCATTCTGGATTGAAAATAATACAATATGCGCCTCTAGATAAGATCAACAACCTTCTATACATATTAAATAATCCCGTTGTCAATGTAATACATATTTAGAAAGGGGTCTGATAAGCCCTGATAAAACAACGTTTACCCTTCTTACATGTTGTTGTTTTTTCTCTTTGAGATGGCTTCAAAGGAAAAAGTACATATAACATGTCTTTTTAGGAATTCTATTTTAACAAAATGTTTATTTCATTTATTTTTGAAAAATCTCCCAAAAATGAATGCTCATTTCATTTATATTTCAATCAAATCTTATACAAAACTATATCCAGTATAGTCTATACATGGAACAGGTTTGTACTCCTTATTTAGTTTTCTTTTTTAGACTAAGAAAAGGCGAATTTTTGTTAGTTTTTTAATACACGAATAGTTATAAAGTGAAAGAGGGATTGAATGAGAACAATCGTGCAATGAATGTCTTCAAGGATTAAAATAACTCTTTTTGATCATAATTACTTTGATGACCAGTGATGCATAATATGAAAAAAAAAAATTTTTTTAACTGTCATAATGAATTAATATTATATAGCGTGCAAATAAACACAAATTCCACTCAGTATCACAGAAGGACATTGATAGGCAGGACTTACTCCGATTTCTTTCTGCAATTATATTCTAAGTCGGAGAAGGATATACACTAATAATTCCCCAACAAATCCTTTCTGTCTAAAAACAAATAAATATACAGGGTATTTCCGGTAAATCCTAACCATATTTAATTACATTCTGAACCATAAGAAAAACATTTAACTCGGTTATTTTTATTTTAAAGTTAGAGGTTGAGCCTCAGCTCTAATTTAGTTGTGCAACTTTTAAAACAAGTATTTACGATGAAGGAGATCTGGAGGAACACCATCATCGAATTGCCGAGAGGATCAAGAAGATACTCGAGTATCTAAAGAGCATAATCTACGACATCTACAGCCGCTGGAAAGAGGAGGGGCATATAACATAAAAGATCCCAAGTCCCTGAGTGATAAAAAACATACTCCCAGATTCAACGTAGGCCTGAAACGGTCCGTGAAGGTATTTCCTGCGACTCTGATTAACATTCTTGCCAAATAAGCTCTGCAACATTCTCCAGAGCCATACCCACTGACTTGAGGATGAATTTATACAGTCTCTACGAAAGACAGACAAAATGAAGGCCACCCATGCTGCCCACAGAATAAAATTGCTGAACTATTTGAACTCGAATGGTAACGAATCATTTTTTATTGGGATGAGAAACAAAGGACTGTCGACATACTCTACAACATCCAGAACGACAGATGGTTGGCCACAGAGAAAGTTAATGTATCCCTACGTCTTTTAAACCAAGTTTCAATCCAGCATTAAGAACTTTGGGGTCATTGGGAGCAAAGGCAGTGTCATGCTCCCCATCTTCTTTGAGACAAAAGATAGGATGGGTGACAACAGGTACTGTGAACTCCTTTCTAACCAAATGAAACCTTGGATGAAAGCTGAGGCCAATAATGTCAAGTTTATATTGCAAAAAGATTTGGCCCCCACTCACAAGACCTGCAAGACCAAAAACTTGTTGAAAGAAGAGAATGTGCCATTTTGGGACCCCAGACCTGGCCATCTAACTCCCCAGATATGAATCCCATGGATTACTTCTTTTAGGCGAAGTTTGAGAGGAAGATTTGTGTCAGTTCACACAACAGCATCAACTCCCTGAAGGTATCCATCATCTATCACTTGGACAAATTCTCCCCTGCAAACGGGGTCAAGGCCTGCAAACCTTTTAGGCCTCGTATCGAGCGAATCATTGAATTGGAATCAATCAATTCGAACTACCAAACCTCCCCCCTCCCAAAAAAAAAAATATATAATAATATTAATCCTGTGGACGCCCCTGACAGTAAATTTTTTTTATAACTATTATTAAAAATATTAAAGAATCAGAATCGGCAATTGAATTTTTACTAGAATTGCATTGGAATCGACATTGATTTTTTTTTTTTTGACTTTTTATTAATCGTGATAACATTTCCTTCTTATAAAGAATCTACAGTTTGCTGACTGGCTGTGTGGATTATAATTAATATTATTGGTAAAATACACACAAAAATTAAAACTATTTTTATAATAACTCTCCTCTAGGGAAAACTAAAAGATTCTCATTTTTAGAGCAAAAACACGACATTTTCTATCTCCAAAAATCATAACATCATATGTAGCTGATTTTTAAAAATAAACTTACATTCTCATAAGTCTAAGTGTACTACAACATCAGTATTTTTACTCTATAAACGCTTAATTAATACTTTCATTCTGATTTATTCAAATTAGGTTTTATAATGGACTAAATGTTCTACCAGGCATTTTTAGGAAAATATCTGAAAAAATAAATTTGAAATATGGAATATTTTGAAACAAAAATTCAAAAGTCTACAACTATTGGCAAAAAATTAATATTTTTTGAAAGAAACTTTAAATTTTGTGGAAAGAAATTTTAAATTTTTAGGAAGGTTTTTTTTTTTAAAGAATAATTTTTCTTCAAATATTCAATTTTTTCGAAAAAAATTCAAAAATCCATAGTTGAAATTAATTTTTTTTTAAAGAAAACAAATTTCGAACATTAAATTTTTTAAAACTTTCAAAAATTAACAGCTATTTACCGAAAATTATTTTTTTTTGAAAAAAAAATTTCAAAAATTCATAAGTGTTCACTGAAATTTAATTTTTATGAAAGAAAAAAATTTCAAATACTACATTTTTTAAGAAGAATCAAAAAAATACAACTGTTGACCAAAAATAAAAATTTTTGGAAAAAAAAATTCAAAAATCCACTGTCATTTACAAAAAATTACATTTTAAATATAAAACATTTTGAAAAAAAAATTTGATTTTTATTTTTATGATAAAAATTTCTAATATTAACTTTTTGGGAAAAAGTTTTTCAAAATATATAGCTATTCATAGATAATTAATTTTTTGGAAAAAAAATTCAAAAATCCACAATCATTTACAAAAAATTACGTTATAAATATAAAAAATTTTGAAAAAAAATTTGATTTTTTATATTTGTGATAAAAAATTTTAATATTAACTTTTTGGAAAAAAAAATTCAAAAATACATAGCTGTTCACAGATAATTAATTTTTTTGGGAAAAAAATTGAAATATTTAATTTTCTAGTGAAAGAATAAATTCATTAATTTGGTGGAGGGTCTTCAGCAACTACCATCCGACCCCTTCGATTTGGTATCGATGTACTGATAACCCTTGCTTTAATAATATAGATTCCCTTTATTTTTTTTATTTTCTCATATTTTTTATTTATGTTATTAATGAAACACAAACTTGTCTTTGAACATGTTATCATGTTTATATATATATTTGTTTTAAGTTAAGCAATGATATGACAGTGGTAACAAATAAGAAAATAAGGACATTCCTTTAGAACAGTGTTTATCAAACTGTTTTCACCATAACTATAGTTGTAAATCATTAGAATTCTTAGGTGTCTGAGCATTTTTCGAGTTGGGAACCTGAACAATGATTTATTATTATTTCCCAAAGTTTTTATCATCATTCTGCTTTAATTATAGATAAGAGTATTCATGAATGAAGGAAATTAATCCTTAGACAATGTTGGGAAGGGATATGTGTATGTCCTTGTTGGACTCAGAGTAGAATTGAGGATGGACATCGGTACAATTATTTCCAATGTCCCCCTTCTCCCTTGTTACAGCAGATTTGAGATGATCTGATGAAACATCATAACAGTTACATGCTTTCCTCCCAGACATTCGTCAAATTGTCAGGCTTACTATCAGCATTTGAGTAATTCCAGTCTATTTCCTTCTTGATTCCTTCTTCCTCCATCAAAGCAGGGATGAGTATCAGTACGTTTACATGTACTTAAGTAAAGGCATGGTACATATTAAGTACAATCACAAATATTAACAGGGGTGTCTGCAAGGGTGGACGGGAGGGGCTGTAGCCCTCCGCCAAGTTAAGGAATTTTTGCTTTTGACTAGAAAAGTTAAAAATTATATATTATTTTAATTTGATTTTATAATTTTTTTTCTAACCAATTTATTTTTCTAAAAATAACGAGGAATTTTTGAAATTTTTGTGAATAGCTGTGAATTTTTGAATTTTTTTTTCCAAAAAATTTAAATATGAAATTAAATTTTAAAATATATATTTCCAAAAAATTTAATTTCTCATTTTTCCCCCAATAAACACCTCTGATTAGGATTACTTTTTTTGAGATGTTGAAATTAGTTTATAAGTACTTGCAATATATTTAATATGAAGAACTTATTTGTTTATTGTTTTGCCTCAATCCCATTTTATGAGTTAGTTTACATCAGCGTTTCCCAAAACGGACAATACCAATCCCCTGAGGGCAGTGCTTTTAATGGGGAGTAATGTGAAAAGGGGAGAGGGGGGTAGTAGAGTAAAAGACTGGTGATTACATATACGATTACATTATATATGCTACGAGGTAGCAATATTGAATAAGTTGAATATTATCCGTTTGATAAAGTAAAGTAAAGGGGATCGTATTATTGTACTTTATTATTGGTCTCTTAATATTTGATCCTATATTCAGTATGCAATTACTCTCAAATGCAAACAGACTACTTAGAATAAATAACTATACTTTAGTTAAAAATGCAGAACTACAAAAAAGTAAGACCTATAAACTAAACTCCAAATTATCTACCCTAAAACAATAAAGAAGTACTTAAAGAACGTCCAGTATTTATGAAGCTGTATTAAGATACTTCTTGCTTTAATAATCCTTTATCTATTTAAATTAAAATTTCCCTGAGAGTCATGAAGCCTACTTGTCTGCTCTTTCGAGAAAGGTTCAAGGTACAAAAAACTATTGGAAATATGGTTTTAATCAGTTCAAAACAATCCACTAAGATGCAACATATATTTGCTGATTGCTAGGGCTGAAAAGCTTAGAGGATTGAGCCTTAAGAAAGATTATACACACAGTTGTAAATAAGTCATCCGGACAAATGATGAAGTTTATACTTTTCACAAATAACTCAGTTCAAGGAAGAAAAAATGATTAAATGGCTGAAAATATTGAAAATAAATTGTGAATGAACGCGAAGTAACGGACACATTGTGTAGCTTGGCATGTTTAATGAGAGGAAATTTAAACTTCCCGGGAAAAAAACAAAAAAACAGAATGAACACCAATATCATGTATTGCTAGCTGATTTTTTGTAAGTGCCTCCCATTTCAAAGACACAGGGTCACGTAAATTCTTAAAAAAGGTGTTTTTTTTCAAGATTCTTATGAATTATATCCACAGTCGTTCCACAATCGTAAGTAGGAGTCGCTTTCCGAAGAACCCTTTGTGTTGCAGCAAGCATTGGGGAAAAGTCGTCAACATATCCATTTATAAGATTAGATCCAAGTATAACATATTCATAGTATGGACTTGATGTTATCACATATAAAACTTTCGAATACATTTTTGTGATTATGTTCACAAAAGATTTGTGCCCACTACCCAATCGATTTCATGGTCTCTTTAAAGAAGAAATATCATTCCGATAAAAAGATTATGTAACCAATAAACTTCCTCCAATATGGCATCCTCCACCATAATTGATATGAAGAGATAGCCTTATCCAAAACATTTGGAATAACAAAAGTGTTATAAAGGTATATTCTTTTTTGAAGGTTAAAATTGCGCAGCCTTTGTTCAAATTATTGACTCTTGTTTTTAGTTCCGGCCAATTTAATTATGAGAGAGCCCACCCATTTAATGCCTAAAACAGTTATAATTTCTTTGGTATAGCAATTTGAAATTTCTAAACCTTTTCCCAGATGCTATAAGCCAATCGGGAGAATTGTAGTTTTTGATTTATTGATTTTCAATCCCGACTTTGTTTCGAACGTTGTAAGATAAGATAAGATAGTTTCTATTCTTCTTTGCAATTGAGCTTCCGAGTTCGCTGCTATCATGACGGTCACATCATCGACATAAAGATTTATAAGATGTTTAATATTTACACCGAAGCAGCTGATCAAATAAAACGTCATAACAACTAAGTTGCTCACCTCCAAAGCATTCATCAAATTGTTTGGATTACCATGTTATTTTTGCTGTACTTTACATACTGAAACCCTTCTGTTGCAGATTAATCACTAAATTTTGTATTATCCTATTACACCCACCTTGATTCAGAACTTCTTTTTTTTTCAGATCTATTCATTTCTCCTTTGTATAAATATTAAATTTTTATATATTTAAAAAAAAGCATGAAAGAGAAAATCTAATCTAAGAGTTCATTTGACATTTTTTTTTATTCGTATTCATGTAAAAAGTTTTAATATATATGTTATATATATATTCATAATTATATTTTGTTAAGAAGGAGTCAAAATAAATTATAAGGAAGATCTTAATATATAAATTAGTGTTGTGTCGACTTTGGTCTATTGAAACTCGAGTCTATAAATGAAAGAAGCAAAAATTATATGAAAAAATTAAGATACTTCTCATGATCACTGCAAATTTCCATTTGTGCACTCCAAGCAGTTGAGGGTCTTCAGGACTACCATTTATGACGTCAGCACATCCGAAACGGGCTTTGTCACAAAAAGAAGATACTCCAATATCTTTGGCAACTTCCTTTTGAGCTTTACCATCCTCAAGCAAATTAACGGCCGTGTAGCATGTGTATAAACTGTGCTCCTTCACCAGGGCAACACCTCATTCCAACATACATTAAAAAGTACACGTGTCTTTTATAGGTGAAGATTACCCCATAGCAATTTAAAAATTATTTCACCATGTTTTGAAATAAATATACAAAAATATGTCAATTTTATTTATTTCAACATGAGGATCTTATTATGAGTCTCTCTTTCCAATTTTTTTTTTTCAATTTTCTAATATATTGTAGATCATGACTATGGTCATAACTCGGCCAAAACATAAACGAACCTTAGCACAAGTTCCCAAGACTTTATTTTTTCAATATCCATATGAACAGATATTTCGTTTTAGACCAAAAAAGTTTTTTCTTTCCTACAAAAACTGTCTTATTTTGACCCCTCAAATTTACTTTTTTTAAAGATAAAAGACGTGAAAAAGGATCAAGACTTTTTTTTAAATTTTTGTGGGCCGAATTTGACAAAGAAAGCGATGTAGGCTGAAGTTAGACCTGTCTCAAAACGGTCTAGGATTTGTCATACCAAATCCAGCACTAATATGTACCTACTAGGTTGGAAATTGGGGGAAGCCATGGAATAATCAGCAAAAATAAAATACATAAAAGTGAAGTTAATTCCCTTTTTTTTTCTTTTGGGAATAGTATAGATATTATTTTACTTTTATAGTTAATTTATTTATTTCTTGTCTTAATTGAATTTCTTATGTATCCTTCGTTCCTCTTGTCTTATCTATCACATTATTTTTTGTTTCTCTCCTGAGTCATTAAAAACAACAACGACGATAAAGATAGATGTAAAAGTTTTTTAATCATTGTACCAGTATATAGATAGATGGAAATTAAGTTTCGGGGGGAAAGGAAAAAAAAAAAAAAGAAGGAGATGGGTCCAGGAATCAACCACTCCTGATAAAAGTGAACACAAATAATTTATACTAAGGCTTTTATCAAATAATTTTATATCAAAGTCATATATTTATATACAATGATTAAAGGGATAACACAACCTTGCATATACAGGGCTCGAAGAAGAAATCCATACACTCTTTGGGTTCCCCTGGAACCTAATGTTGTCGTCATATCATTTTTTTACATGCCACGTAATAAACAGACAAAACACATTCATTATGTCTAATTTCCTCACAATGGAAGAACTATACTCGGAGCTGCCGGGGATTCAGTTCAGAGAGGAGGAACGGGGATGCGTATTAGTTATGTGTTTAAATAATAATCAAGGACAAGTCAGAAACTTTGAGATCTGTAATACCACTGGGTGGTTGACAATACGTTTCATCAAGGAAACCAGGAAGAAACTGGAGGATTCAAAGAACCCCTAAAGGACTATTTCGAGATCAAGAATGTCATAACAGGACTCCAGGAAGGTCAGGGACGTGGAGTTCATCAAAAAGGTGCGCATCATCATTGACCGGTTTCCGTTGAGGTCCTTTGTCAAGGGAGTCTGCTGGATTATATATATATATATTTTTTTTTTTTTTTTTTTTTTGGGGGGGGGGCTTTGTTTTTTGATTTTTTTGAAAAAAAACAACAACAGAAATTACATTTTTTTGAAAAACAGGTCCAAAGTTCATAGCTTTTCTTCTTCTTAATTAGAAAAAAACAAAGAAATGGCCTACAAAAATGTTATACGAGGTCTGCTTCATAAAGTGAATAAAAAAAAATATATTATTTTTAAAAAAGCCAATTTTGAACGAAAAATATCGTGTTATCTTTGTTAAGGGCGGGGCGTGATCGAATAAGTAGAAATGGGATTTGTTTAAGATTACAAGTATAAGGCCGGAGAAAAACTTACGATATTACTGAATTAAGACCCTTGTTAATCTTTGCTGTCTCTTATATAATTTTTGGAGGAAAAAATGAATTAATGCTATAAAGAGAAGAACCTTTCCATTTAAAATAGCATTGGTAATGTTATGTTTATATTTACATTGAAATATATTTATTTCTTCAAGTATTTTTAAATCAATTTACAATTTAAAATGAGTTATAATTTTTCGCTTAGAGAGAAATGTTAACACCCCCAAGACTAGTGTTCCTTGGAACCGGTCCTTTGGATTTTTTTCATAAAAATATGAATGGTTTATTAAGTCCAATAAGAGATATGAAATATGGATTAAGATTATTGACCATATCTTGCTAAAAATATGATTTCTTTCAGTATAATACGAACATATCATATCGTTACTTAGTTATATAATTTATTTTATTATATAACGGAATAATTAAAAAGGGGAAAACCACTCTCATTGACGTCACGAGGGATTGATTTTACCTTGATTAAGGACCGACAAGTGGGACTGGACTAGATGGGACCGAACCGGGCTGGACCGCAGTCCTAAATAAGGACCAACACAACACTACCCATGACTAATTATATTAATAAAAAAAGAGGAAAGAGCGAATGCATAAACCATTTTTCCATTTATAAGCGCTATACTTAGTTTTTTCTTTACACTGATCTCTTTTTTATCCATTAAATACTCTAACAAGGGATGGAACAGCCAAAATAAACGAATACATTAGTTGTCATAAAAATTATATGTAGCTACCTGCACCATCATGCCAAGCATGATCCCTCTTTTCTGAAGCAAAGCTTATCATTAATATAAAAATAATTTCTCCAGTAATTATGTTTGTTTTGTTATGTACGGGACTATGACCAAATTTGCATTCTTCTTTGATATTATAAGTACAGGGTGGGGGAATATACATTTCTTTTTCGAAGAAACAGAAAATAAGCTTTATAAATCGGCAAGTTTTATTTTTGTTTCTTAATAATAATACAAATTATAAGTTTTGTTTGACGTAGTTTTGAAAATCCTATCATATAGGTGACGTTCCCAATTATCCATACACTGAATTCAGGTGATTTGTGGGTTTTTTTTTTGTTGCTATTTAAATAACTTTTCATTAAAAGTCGTATGGAGATATTTATTTTATCAAAAAAGATGAAAAGTAAAATTACCAACATATCTTCCTTCATATTTGTGGATTATTAGTTCATTAAATAATTAATTATCGGCTATTTCGCCAAGAGCTATAAAATGTTGGTTTCCCGTCAAAAATTCTGGTTTCAATTACTTGATTTAAACACACCCCCACCAACTTTACATTCTTGCATAAAACTAAGTCTGAGGACACTTATTTTAGGTGTTTATTTATTATCCATATAGCTATTTGTGTTCAAAGAAATTTGCAAATTTCAAAATATGAACATAAAATGAAAAAAATATTGTTAGTATATTAGAAAGTGAATCAATTCACGGATTTTGATAAATAGCAACCAATAAAACTCAGAAGGTAAATTTGCAATTAGTTTTATTGTAATATCTCGTCAAATAAGATTTTTGGCAATATTTATTTTTGACGACAAACGTACGTTCCCAACTACTACAACGCATGATAGCGACTGACTCTATTTTCAAGAAAACTTTAGAATATTGCTTTTAGAATAAATCCACCCCACGACTAGTTCTACAGCCTGATTGCCACATCGAAGCCACTGTCAGCCAGCACTTGGACGCCATGACAGAGGACTATATCCGTATTGTGTACCAGAAATCCATCCTTGACACTAAGGGCGGCCACATTAATGATTAAGAGAGCTCAGGCACACATCTATTATTAGTAATCATTTTGTTGAAATTCTATTGTTAATTAATAAATTATATCTTGTTGAATTTTCAAATTCAAAGTGCTTAGATTTTTATGAACCACTCGGTAGTATCTATATTATGCATGCACAGACATTTTCCCGAGGAAAAAAAAAATATATAATTATGATTCACATTCATGTTAATCCTATTTCAAAAGATAAAGTGTTAAATTATTTTCCACGAATTGCAATAATTAAGTTTTTTATTAATTAATTATTGATTCATTTCAAACTCCCTCTTTTATTTAAACATTTTTTCTCTTAATAATTGATTAAATATTGATTGTGTGAATATCAGGGTTTTTCTTAAAGCGATTCTAATTGTGGTTTGAGCCAATTGTTGAAGCGCCATCATAATGGAATGAAACAATTATTAATTAATGAAAACTTAATGAGTTTGAAAAATTAAATGAAAATTGTCAATACATTTTATTTTTAATCCTCCTTTGTCATTAATCCGCTGTGGTTCTTATTGAAGGGAAAAAAAGTTATCATTGTTGTATCTCAAAGTAGCTTTTTTTACTCCCGTTTAAGTGCATTGTTGCATTTTAAAACATAATAATATAAAGTGCATTTTGGGGAAGGGCTTCAATGCAAAAATGTGAATTTTGTGACATTTTTCCACACCAAGGGAAACATATGACGGATTTTCCCACATGTGTCCAGTACTGGAATAAAGAAAGTTTGAAGATACCTTCTTTTTTTTTTTAAATGTTTGCAAATAAATTAAATAATATTTTCGGAATATGTATTCTCTAAAAGTTTATATACTTGCAAAAAGCCTTTACTTACTCTTAACAAATTAGAATAATAAAAAAAATATTTTTCTAACTGTGTATTAATTTGTTATCTCACTAACACAAAAAATACCCCATATATTTTGTTTTCTATTGTCGAATTCCCTCATAGCACTTAATACGTAATGGTTATTACATAATTTACTCTTTTTGATAAATAAACGAAGTAAAGAGCTGTTTTATACTTATACTCCGTTTCCAAAAGAACACGTAATGCAATTTCGTGTTGATCCCTCGTCGTATTTATATAGTGTCCATTTTAATATTGCTCTGGAGAAACTTTTGGCTATTACAAATACAAATGTTTAGATTAGCTTTTCTTATAATATTATTGAGTAACATTATAATACAATATCGCATAAAATACTATGTAGATTTTAATAATATGTAATTCATTTTACAAATTGTCGATAAATAATATAGTATTTATATAGATTTGGCCAACTAACAGATGATTTCGAGCCTGTTTTCGATTGTTATTTATTTGGAAGAAAGGTTGCGTGATACAATAAAAGTAACAACGTGGCTAAAATAAAGAGGACTTATTAATTAAAGCTCATGCTTGAATTTCAAAAGAAAATAATAAATATGGGAAAAACTAACATCACGTCTGTAAATTTACAAAGTGCTCAGGGTTGGTTGTACTCTCTATAATTCAGCACTAATTTGCGGTTATTCGACCTAAAGTATAACATGTAGAAACTTGCAAGAAAATTAATCATTGCCATTTCACTCGCTACCCCCTCTCCCATTCCTTATTCAATGAATGGTGGTGGTATATAAGATGTTGTTATTAGGGAGGTAAATTTACGACTAGACACGTAAATAAAAACCTCACTACCGGTGCTATTCCCTGTTTTGTGAGAAGTAAAATATTTGAACTGTTGGCATAAAGGACTAAAAAGGAAGTAACATGACGTTGTAAGTACCAATTCTATGTCACATCCGAGGCTGGTCCCAGAACTACACGATCAAATAAACAAAATACAAAAAAAAAAAAAAAAATGGGGGAAAAACGATTATTTTTCATCATAATCTCCTTTCGGGAAGAACAGAATACATCGATGTAAGAATTACATTGATGTGGATCCTCAGAGTCCAACAAGGACATACAATTATATCTCTGCTATAAATCCTGAGGGTTACTATCCATCTTGTATGAGCAAACACAAATGTTCAACCAGGTTTTGAATTAAATTATAATGACAACAGCTCAGGATAAGAAAATTCACTCTTCTTTTACAACTATAAAAAAACGGGGGTGCTAAAAAATATACCCAATTTTCTTTACTAGTTATAAACTAAGTATACAGATTAGATAAATGTCTCTTTTTAGTTCATTATTTAACACGTGTGTTAACATCTCCCTCCAGGAGAAGAATTCTCACCATTCTTAAATTGTAAATTGATTTAAAAATACATCAAGAAATAAATATATTTATTTATATACATGAAAATATAATCATAATATTTTCTTTGTACTAATGCTGATTTAGATGTAGAAGGTTCTTTTTGTATAACTATTATTCATATTTTCCCCCCAAAAACACATAAGAGGCAGTTGAAATTAACAATGGTCTTAATTAACTAATACCATATCTCTGAATCTTGCCTTCAGGAACGTTTTCAAGGGGTTGGAATGGATGTTCTGTAGACCCCTCCCCCCACTCCCCCCCAAAAAAAAATCCTTTTACTATAATTATTTCAAGGATTTATTACCATTAAAATAAGGTCATTCGAGAAAATTACGCAGCAGAGCAAACAAATTTAATACTTGAACTTTTTGTGAGTAGCTATGGATTTTTGAAATGTTTTCCAAAACAACTAATGTGAATAGCTGTGGATTTTTGAAATTTTTTTATGAATTTTTTTTTTTTTTTTTTTTTGTGAACAGCTGAGGATTTTTGAAATTTTTTGAGAAAAAAATTTAATATTTGAAATTTAATTTTTCATTTTTTTATCCAAAAAACTTAATATTTCAACTTTTCTTGCAAAAAATTAAATTTTTTGTTAATAACTATAGATTTCGAGTTTTTTTTCCAAAAAAATTTTCTTTTGTGATAATAGCTGTGAACTTTTGATATTTTTTTCTAAAAAATTAATATTTTGCAATTTTATTTTTCACATTTTTTTTTCAACAAAATTTAATTTTTGAAATTGTTTTCCAAAATATTTAATTTTCTAGGAATGACTTTGGATTTTTGAGATTTTTTTTGTGAACTGCTATGGATTTTTAAAAATAGATTTTTAAAAATATATTTATAGATTCTATAGATTTATTAAATTTTTTCTAACAATTTTCAATTTTTTTGAAGATTCTTGGATTTTCAATTTTTTTGAAGATTCTTGGATTTTCAATTTTTTTGAAGATTCTTGGATTTTCAATTTTTTTTCCAAAAAAATGTAATTTTTTGTTTTTTTTTCAAATAGGTTTCATTTTCTGTGAATGGCTCTGTATGGGGGAAAAAATTCCAAAACATTTAAGTTTTTGTGAATAGCGATGGATTTTTGAATTTTTTTTCTAAAAGTTTATTATTTGAAATTGTTTTTCCCAAAAATTTTAATTTTTCATAATTTAATTCTAAAAATCAAGACCCCCCACACACAAAAAAAAAGTATAATCTTGCAGAAGGCACTGGATGGGTAGTTGGAATTTTAGCTGCTTGCAGCTATGTGATGATTCATCATGACAGCTAGGCTGCTGTTCTTCCAAACATTCTTAAAATTGTCAGTATTAACATGTTCATTTTTCTTCTGTTTGTTTTTTTACCATACCCAAAAATGCTTAAGATCTACAACTCCACCTACTTGTATGTATCTTCCCATCGTGAGATTTCAGTATATATTTATTTCTGATATATAAAGTATGTATATGCATAGTTAGATATACAAAAAATATATTTATGATAAATTAAAGTCAATATTGACTTTCTTTATTAATATCTAGCTACCTATCTACGTAGGTATGAACCTATTTATCTAGAGAAACGGTCGTCTCTGTTTGCTTCCATTTTATAAGCATTGCTTCCTTCATTTACATAATTTTTGAGTAATATAAATAATATTCTTTGAAATTATGAAAGATAAATCATACACTAATCTCTCTCAATATTTTTACTTATTTATCCAAATTGCGTTTCATCAATATTTCATTTTCTTATTGTTTTTATAACATTTTTCTATGAGTATTAATTTTTTGTAAGATTTTGTAATTTTAATCAAATCAATTAGATTCCCTTATTAAATTAGTAATAGTTATAACCCTTTTTAATTCCAAAAATATTAGCAGATAACTTTAAAGAATAAGCTAAATTTGCATAAATAAAAAATATTATTACATATTGTTGGGTATGGAAAAGTCTACATTTTTTCAACAAATTTTTCTCTGAATTGACAGCTAATTATTTCATTGAAATATATTGAAAACCACATTCAAAAATTCACTTTAATTAAATAATTTTGTTTTAATATACCTATATTCTTTGTATGAATAAAGGTACTAAACTTTAATCTCTTATAAGGTAAAGATATTTTACCAGTAATATTGGTAAGCACTCTCGCCATATCGTTTACTCAGAGCAAATAAATGTTATCTGAACAAAAAATTGAACTCTGATATTTAACTTTAAATATTTGCAGAAGCTTCCGAAGAATTTTATTCATTTATTGGGGGAGGGGCTTGATTTTTGAATGTTTGGAAGGAGTCCAAAAGTTTAAAGAAATTCAAGAATTAAATTTCAAATATTAAATTCTTCGAAAAAAAATTCAAAAATAAATCACTACTTCAAAATTTTTTGAAATCCTTAGTTGTTTACAAGAAATTTAATTTTTTGGAAAAAAATTACATAAATCCAAAGCTTTTTACAGACAGTTAAATTTTGGAAAAAAAAAAAATAAGAAAAATTAAAGGAAATTTCAAATATAAAATTTGTAGCAAAAAAACTTCAAAAATCCACAGATATTCACTCAAAATTACATTTTTTGGAAAAAAAAAATTGAATTATATATTGAGTAATTTTTTAATTATTCACACCTGTTATAAATCCCAAATTTATAAAATGGTTTAACCAAAGAATAAATTTTTTTCAAAAGCAAAAAATCTTAAATTTAGCCCTAAACTGTGCTATCGGATTTGAATTGTATAATAAAGTTTACATATTAAAGATATATATCTATTTTATACAGTTTACTAATGTTACTAAATGTTGTATACTATTGCCTAGTAAATGTACAATAATGAAAATCAAGTCTAGAATGAGCATGTAAAAAAAAAATTAACATGGTAACCCTGACAATTTGAAAAATGTTTTACAGGAGAGAAAGAATAATGCTCATGACGTTTCATTAACTCAGCTGCAATTAGCAGTGACATGGGAGGAAGAAGAAAAGGATAAGGACATTTGCTGTAATTACTCCAATGTGGATCCCCAATTTAAATCTGAGTCAACAAGGACTTACAAGTATAACTCTCCGACATATCCTAAGGGTTACGTTCCGTCTTTATATTTAGGAAAGGATAATTAAATAATAATGATAACTGCTAAGGAAAAGAAAATTTCTTCTTTATTCTTCCAATTACAAATTAACGGGCTGGCTAAATAATACATCGGATTTACACCATTATACATGAAGATGTTGAAGTGAAATATTGTTATAATGACGTATAGTTGTTAAAAGCTCCTAATATGAGTGCATATCACTACAGCTAATAGTCAGAATGTATGTAATACTACATTTCAGATAGAATTGTTAAATCCATATAGCATGGCTTTGCACTGGATAGATTCATAGTACATTGCAGTTATTGTTGCCTCTCTTCTAAAATATGGAAAAATATTGACTTTTGGCAAAAAAAAAAAAAAAAGAATGGGAAATCAAAATTTCCAGCCCCTAAAAAATTATTAAAATCCTTTTTTTATGTTTTGCCAGTAAATATATTTTTGTGCTGGGTCAACGATGTTTTCAGATTCAAAATTTGATTTTATATAATGGACCAAACTTTTTTAAATTATTAAGAGATATCGGAAAGTTTTCTTAGTATCCAGTTCATTATATTCCTCTGATTAGTGCCTTGATATTCAATTTGAAATCAAAACACTAAACAGAGAAATTTTGTGAGAATCCCAGCCACTCAATATACGAGTATACAGAGAACTCAAGTTAACTGTGCCTGGAAAAGGTTTCTTTTTTTCGATCTGAATTGTCTATCCAAAGTAAAAAAATAAAGCCAGATTCTGAAAGTTTGATGGATTCTGATTTATTTTATTTAACAAAGTCACCTCAAGCCTAAATTAAAACCTCTTTACTAGGCTGAAAGTGCGAACAAGCTTTCGCCACATGGTCCCATGGCAAACCCTGGAATTCCTTCTGTGTCCGACTGATAAGTTTTCTTTGATGTTGCAGGGGAATTGATTGGTTTGTCTTTCGACCGAGGCCCACACAAAAAAATCAATCAGATTCAGATCTGACGAGTTTGGAGGCCAAACACGAGATAAAGTCGTCAATATCGTCTTGTCCAATTTAATACATTTTTTTAGATGTGCCAGGGTGAAGAGTCCTACTGCCACAGGTAAGGCCTCCCATAGGCAACCATGTCGATCCAGGGATTTACCTTGGTCTCTCACGTCCAGGTAGGCATCCTTGTTGACCTTGAACCCATTGGGGAACATATGAAAAGGCATTACGTGGCCTTCAGAGCTAACAACTCCAAACACCATGACGTGGGCTGGAAATTTCGTCTGCATGATGAAGGGCACATCTTTGTTGCAGAAGCCAAAAACACCTGTTGTTCTTTTTTTTTACTTTCTGATACTGGCAAAAGTTTTTCTTGTTTGAGAAAAACCAGAGCATTTCTCGATTAAATGGGTGCTTGAGGCGGTTGAGGGGCTTTTGGGAGTGCCTTACTTTGGGCTTTTTTATCAAGATCTGTCCCTTACTCATTTTCTATGAGTAGTACCGAAGGTTTTTGTGAAGGAAGACCGGGATCAGCGACTTTGACCTGATAACTATAATTTCCCGAGCAATTACCCTAATTGACTTCCTTGTGTCTGTCCTCATTGACGATTTGCTGGAGTCTGGTTACGAATTCTGGATCCAGACACAGTCACTTCCACCTTTGAACTTTATTATGCCCCCCACCCCCTACACTTATACATTTTTAGCTGACGCCCTCTTTATATGAAACGTGTGTACTATGTATGTGATGACTAAAAGCAATCCTAAATTATCCATCTTCCTGCGTGGTTTTATTCCTAGCAAATTCATTCCCTGTATTTTTATTCCTAGTAATTTCATTCCCAGTAAATTCATTCCCTGTAAAATGATTCCCCAGACATTTCATTCCACCTTGAAGAGGGATATTGAGTGACGTCAACCGGCTTATGTTTATAAACCAATTAGTAATTTTTGTGTAGGGGTGAGCAGTCGTCACTGAAGATGAGTGATGAGTCATCGATGACTAGTGACGAATGGGATACGGATATAAATTAATTTATTAAGAGTAATGCCGGGAAGTAGTTTAGGAACATAAACCGTATGGCGTCACTAAATATCCCCCTTCATAGACGGAATGGAATGTCAGTGAAAGAAATTTACTGGGAATGAAATTATTAGGAATGCAAAGACAGGGATTGAATTTACTGGGAATTTAATTACCGGTCACGATTGTAGTAGGATATACCTTGATATTAGTTTTTTAAGGGACAAAGTGTTGTGTCATCATTCAGAAAAACAATACTTCTCCCTAATTGAACCTACTCAGGCTTAAAGACGGTTTCGATTTTGGTAAGGAGTAATATATTCTATACCCAAAATAAAAAAACCATTTTTTTGGAGCTCAAAGAGTCTAAATAAGATTTATATCAAAAAGTGAATGACGTCTCAAAAAAATATATATATATATAAATGATTAACTACTTTTCCTAAATTTATTCAAAATCAAAAAAGTTATGGGGCAAAAAAAAAAAAAAGAATGGTGAAAATTAAAGTTTCTTTTTTTTCCAGTTGAAAAAAAGAGGATCTCCTATTAAATATTTGATTTGTAGATAATTTTGTTTTTTAGAAATTGATGTTTAACTGAAATATTTGTCGTTTTCTCTATAATTTTTCAATTTCTTCCCATTTTTGTCTCTTTTTTTCATCCAACGTCAATCTTCAATTTTGTAGGAGAAATGCCAACAAATTTATGCATTTTGTACAGAATATTTATAAATACCGTATAGGAAACATAGTATGTCAATTTTCAGAACAGTTTATCACATCATTTTTGCAATTTTTGCAAAAAGGAACCACTTGATATTAAAAACAATTCGGCAAATATTGGAACACGACATGTCCACTAAAGGCTTTTGAACCATTAAAAATAGTATGCTTGTTCATTATTATCCTATATTTATTAACACATATACCAAAGGATTAGCGACTATTTGACGTACTGAATGGTGTATTTACATCTGGGCACTATGAATTTTAAACTTCAACTAGATATAATTGAATAATTAAAAATAGAACTATAACAAAATGAATACTAGAAACAGATGCGTGTATGAGCTCTTTCAATCATTTTTGTAGCCTCCCTTAGCAGCAATTATGGCCTCCAGACGGCGGTGGTACGACTTAAAGGTGTATTCGAGGGCATTGGTATCAGGGTTGTAAATGGGTCAAAAGTGTCAAAAAAGAGATCAAAGGAAACATTCAAAAGAGTCTTACAACGAAGGCCATGGGTTTCTTTCATTGTTGGGGTCAAAAGTGGCCTCTCCGCCCTCACAAGGCTCTTCCCACCCACTTTTTTAATAGCTCTCGGTACATTCTGATGTAAAACCGTAGATCTTTTGTATGGGCCCTCATGGACTTGAGGGGATTAGCTTGTGCTGTTTTCTTTAACTCCTCCGGGTACAGGTTGGACTTTTTTCCCCTCTCCAATGTTACTAACGGCGTAGACGGTTGTCTTGGAGACGCCGAATTGCTTGGAGTGCTCGAATGGAAATCAGCTTTATTTATTTTTGTAGCTAATAGTTTATGGCTTAATATATCAAAATATGAATTAAATTCAATCAATAAATTGTCTTTAATTATTGAATTAGTAAGTGTTCAGATTTCAATGGACCGCCCGGTATGCCAGGAATCCCATTTTTTAGACAATTAAAAAGGAATTAAAATAAAGCTTGAGGAGCTTCAAAAATTATTTTTGTAATATTCTTTCGAATATTTTATAATACAAAAATATAATTTTTATTGCCAAATTACTCAGATAATAGCAATTACGAAAATGAAAATAAATATATCGCTATAATTTAGAAATTATACCAAATTACAATAGTATAATACTCTTTTAAAACCCTAAAAAATAAAATAAAATATATTTCACTAAGCACCCCCTAGTCATTGTGAAGAAGAAAAATTAAATTAAATATGCAAATAATGTATATACTTAAGTAAGTAAAATGTTACACATTCATTGTAAATCAGTACCTTTTTCAAGTATGAAAATGCATACATTTTAGGATTTTTTTTTTTTTTCCAATTATACCTTCTGATAAAAAAAGACACAAATTTTCCTTATTTTTCATAAGTGTAAGTAAATTATTTACTTAAGCTGCAATATTTATATCCAAAAAAGGAGTTTTTGCATGAAATATACTTTCTCATCATTCTGTATCTCTTTTTTAACCAATAATGGCCTGGCTCCACTTTCATATTGCTACACTCAGCTATAAAAATTTAATTCTATTTATCATAATATTTAATGTGTACTTATATAAAACGCATTTAGTAGCCATTTTCTATTGGAAAAGGGTGGAATTATGCCCCCAAAATGTTCATTGCATTTACTAAACAAATCTCACTATGTAAAGAATTGAAACCAGAGACAAAATAATGTAATAAAATTAGTAATGTAAGAAACACAAAAAAATGGCAAGAATTCGAATAGTGCTAATCACTTCTCCGTCATTAATTATCATTAGACATGATGATATTATTCATACGGGAAAAGACTCATGGATTGGCGAACAAGCATAAAATTAGCTAATTGTATAATTCTATCATGTTTTCAACAGAAAACAAACATTTAATCCAGGTGATGGTAATATAAATTTAATCTTTTGATTACAAAATTCAAAGGGAACCTCAATTTCAACCAAAAATAAACAACTTCGACGTATAAGCCTCATTTATTTATATATAGGGGCAAAATATCTATGAGGCAAGAAGGTTTTAAGGGAAAATATTATGAAGCCAAATCGTTTAAGGCAAAAGTACCAAGCACCCTAAAAAATTTGTCACCCTTGGGTATATTCGTCAATTTTAATAGATATTTGTATCAGAGTTGTGGAGTCCGAGGATTTTTTTGCGATTCCTACTCCAACTCAACTTAATTGATTTATTGGACTACGACTTCAACTCGGACTCCGACTATTAGAAATTATTTGACAACGACTTTTTGAAGTTTTTGAAATTATATAAGTCATTTGACAAAATTTATTTTGTAAAAAAATAAGATTTTCCTTCAACCTATATAGAAAGATATAAAAAAAAATATAAGAAATACCACGACAAAATAATCGGATATATTGTAAATATAAAATTTCCGATATTTGTACATCTTGTAATTATTTATATACTTTCAATTCTGGTTTGTTTTTTTTTGGTTTTTTTGCTGTAAATAAAGTCAAAATTGAGACTCACAGTCTGTGGATGAGTAACTCGAAAATGCTCCTTCATGTTAAGCTGCAATCTGTATTTATTCTTGCGATCCCTCCGTTGTGTTCGTGACCTCCACTTTGGGAACCACTTGTCTATACTCCTAATACATATATAAAGCACCTTTAGCCAGAGACTCCAATACCAACTATTTGAAATTATTGTCCAATAAGGATTTTAATTCGAGGATATTGTAGATCAATAAGTAATTGTCCCCCCCTCCCCATCTTGTTGCTTGATCTATTATTGCGTCGTTCTTGGCTCTTTTTAATAATAATAATATTATTATTGTTGAGAGTGTATGTGACGTCATAAAATATTCAGATAGTAGATGGAAGCTGTTTTTCGTTTTGAACCTTTCTGTATCCCTTCCAACTCCAACCATTTGGAACTATGCAACTCCAAATCCAATTATCTAAAGTGGTTGAAGTCCATCTCCGGGTTTGACTCCACAAACATGATTTTTATAGGAAACTTTTTGATTCGTATTTTATATTAGAGTAAAATAAAATGAAAGCAATTTTGGTTCAAACAAAGTTTTACCAAAATCGATTAGTAACTTTACCCATAATCCTACTTTAAAAATAAAGAAATAACGTTTTTGTTAACATATACAATAGGGTGGTTTTCTTTTCAACTTTTTCTTATTTTCGATTACGGATAGTTTAGAAAAGTTGTTATATGCTAAGAAAATAACCTATACAAAATTTCATTGCTCTAAGATGTCATCTTTAGGTTGAATATCTAGTTTGAAAGAAGACAAAAGTTCTATATATTGTCAAAAAAGTTGAAAATACAACATGAATTATTATTTTTTATTTTATTAATAATTATGATAGACATTATTCTAACCTATAAAAAATTAATAAAGTGTTTTTTTTCTAAAGCTACCCTATGGAACAAAAGGAGAGAATATTGTAAAAAATTTGCATCTTTCCTTTCTGAAAATGTAAAAAAATGATGCGCGCTATACAAAGATTATAAATTTTATTTAACTTTTTTCTCTATTCCATAGAACCATTATAGAAAAAAAAACTTTATAAGCACTTTTTATTATATTAAAAAAATGTCAATCAAAATTATTCTATACAAAATAACTACAAATCTTTATTTATTAAGTAAGGATTTTTGTCTTTTTCCATAATTTGATAGCGATGTGCGCCCTAAAGATGATCACCTAGAACAATGCAATTTGGCATAGGTTATTTTTATACCCTATGACAACTTTTACGCGCTAGCCTAAATCGAAATTCGAAAAAAGTTGAATATCAAACCCCTAGAATATAAAACCTTCCTACAAAGTTTTATATAAATCGATCTGTAACCATTTCATTAATACTGATTACAAAACAACTGAGGTGAAAACATAGCCTCCATTCAACTTAGTAGCTGAACCCACCAGCTTCGCTTATCATATGATTTCTAAGATTGATTTAAAAAATATAAATATTTAAATGAACTTTTTTAAACTATTAAAATATTATGGTTGATTTTTTTATAATGTTTTCTAAATCGCTGAGTATATGCCCCTTTTTATGCCCATACCGTCATTGGGCCTTCAGTTAAGGGATTTTGTACACAAGAATATGTTATATCATTGCTCTTTTCTATTAAAAAAAATGTATTTAGAAGAAATGTTGCTCTTATAAGCGCTTGGAGTAGGAAAAATGAGTAGTCGTATGTTTAATAAGGCTGTACAATTAACTGTTTTTCTATAAATCCCTTCCAAAAAAAAACAATGAAAAAAAATAATCATCTCAGATTTTAGAAAGAGAATTAAGACATTAAGTACTTTAAGGATTAAGTTTTTACAAAAAGTACACAAATTGGAAAAAAAACACAATTGTATTTAATGAGGCCCTTAGCAATCCCCTGACACTCAGGGAAGAAAAAAAGTAGCCCATATACAGATCAAGATTGGCTTCTATATCTATCATGTGTGTACACATAATTTATTTCTAAAAACTTTTTATATTATAATTAGTGATGGGACGATTAAGCAGATTTTTTTAATGCTTAATTTGCAATTTCGATTCTTATTTATTACTGGTATTTAATTACTTATTACTTTTCTAAGTTATTAGCCCCCCCAAAATTAAAAAAATTTTTTACTAGAAAGTTTAATATTTGAATTGTTTTTTTCAAAATATTTAATATTTGACAATTTAATTTAATTTTCAAATTTTTTGGAAAAAAAATTAATTTTCTCTGAATATTTTTTCCCCAAAAATTTTATATTAAAAATTTAATTTGAAATTTTTTTTCAAAAATTTGATATTTTATTTTATTTTTAGTAAATAGTTGTGGATTTTGAAAAACTTTATCCAAAAACATTTAAGTTTTATTTCAATAAATCTGGATATTTGAAAAAATTAAAAAAAAAATTATTGTTAACAACTGTGTTTTATGGATTTTTTTTTCCCAAAAACTGTAATATTTTGAGAATGGCCATGTGTTTTTGTTCAAAAAATTTAATTTTTCTGAATAATTGTGGATTTTTTGAAAAATATGAAAATATTGAAAAATATCAAATTGTATATTTGAAAATTCTTTTCAAAAAAGTATAATATTTGAATTTTATTTTCCAAAAACCAAGCAAAAAATATATATATATTTATATGTATAACCCTTTAGACGCCCCTGATATTTTAAACTATTACATGAAATATGAAAGAATCGGTATTGAGAATTTTTACAAGTACCACAAATGAATCGGCATCGGGATTTTTTTTTTTTTTTTTTTTTTTCTTAGGTACTAATTATAATATGAAAACATCAAAAACTCCCTTTGTCAAAATAAAAAGATACTGTGACTTAAAATATTTATTGCTTGAGGGATAAAATAATTAAGTACTTTAACCTTTCACTTCCACCAACAAAACACATTATAAATCAGAAATGTTCTTCATTTTAAAAGGGAGAGTTGTTGAGATTTGAAGATTATAATTTGTATAGTTCTTTGAAATGAAATTTTTGTCGTGCTCGAAATTCTCTTTTTGAGGGCAGAAACATGTCAATTAGTCGCCCCTTAGAAAATAAAGCAACCACTGGAATATTCTTTGTAGAAAAAACCATGTTCCCTTAGGCCCTCTATTAATTCGCCATTGCGCAGCCGTCTCTATGATTATTCTTTGGGAGAGGACGAAAAATTATTTTTGTACCTTATTTTGAAAGCTATATTTTTATATAACTTTTTTCCTCTAGTTATTTAATAAATAAAAATGTAAAAATTGTCGAAATCCACGTACACATACATTTTTAAAAAAAGTATCCGCTGTTAATCTACAAAATATTAGTCCTTTTATTAATTATTTCTCCTTATTTGGAAAATTCAAAAGTATTAGCACGTAAAAATGCCTAGCTTTTTGAAATTAACAAAGGATGTAATATACTATCCTTTCAGCTGTTTTCATTCATTTTTATAAGTTGACTAATTGAAGGAGTTAAAGTAGCTGGCTACACGTATTATAAACTTAAAAAAGGTATTACAGAGGATTTGGTTCTTATATTAAGAGTGTGGCTGCGTTTTAGGGCTGAATTGAAACAAAGAATGAAGTTAGCAGAAAAGGTACAAAAGGAGAAGATAAGAGGGGAAATTCAGAGAGAAGGGAAAATAAGATTGATTTTGATCAAAAACAGACTCTTAATGACCTTGGAGGCCCCCAAAAAGTTTTACAAGAAAATGCTTGGTTATTTTATACGTCTACTTGCAAAATTTCAGACTTATCCGTTTGACCGTTTTGAATTCCATGTGTGAAGTAAGGCCTATAAATATATAGGATATTAATTAACAGCCTTCTATTAGAATTCATATCATTTCAGACTCTGCCATTGATACTTGTTTTGATAAAAATATTAATTCAATGTGAATAATAATAAATAACTCTTCTCTAAATAATAGTTTTACAGTTGGCAATAAGACAAATAGAGAATACAAGATACCATATAACTTTTTTTCTCCCTTTTGACAGTGTAGGTTCAGAATGGATAAAAAAGCTATTCGTCAAGGAGCATTATTAAGTTTTAAAAAGAAAAAAGTCAGCAGATATGTCCTCTTTCAAAGTTGCCAACATATACTTTTCTTTTTGATTTAAACTCACGAGAATTTTTAATGTTTTTACATCCCCATTAAATAATAATCAAACTTTTTGACTAACATCCATAGGAATTATTGTGTAATTTTTAGCAAAGGAGACAAAGTCAAGACCCAAACGATGACTCTCCAAAAATAGAAACAAAGAACTGGTTATGAAATGAAACAATAACTCATGATTTATAAATATACAAACACTCAAACTCGATTGTACTTTCCATGAAGTGATACACATTACAGCACATAAAGGTATACCTTCCTTTTGTGTTAATAAATGTAGAGTATTGTTTAATATATATGCAAAGCACATATAGGAGGTTTATCCCTATGTAAGTAGGTCCATTAATTCCTTTGAATAATTTATCACCTTTGGCCTTTATAACAGTGAAAAACCCATTATAACATACCTTTGGGGAGTCTGAGGTAATTTAAAAAAAAGTACTCTAGGAAAAATACTTTTTTAATCCATCTCATCACATCATATTAATTATTTCGATGGATTGGGGACCACGATCAGGTCAAGATACTATACTGGGTGGTCCATTGAAATATGAACCCTTACTAATTCAATAATTAATGAAGGTTGAGTGATTGAAATTAACTCATATTGCGGTATATTAAAGCATAAACAATTAGATACAAAACAAAACAAACCCAAGCTCACTAGCTAACGTACAAGTCGAAAAAAGGGCACTTGAATGTAATTTGCGGAATTTTCATTCCACACTCCAAGCAGTTGGGCGTCTCCAGGACCACCGTCTACGCCGTCAGCAAGTTCATAACGTTGGAGGAGAAGAAGGACTTTGTCAAAAAAGCCAAACTGGACCCAGAGAATTTAAAGAAAATAGCCCAGGGCAATCCCCTCAAGTCTATGCATGCAAGTGATCTCGTGGTTTGGCATCCGACTGTCCAAATATTGTATTAAAAAAAGTGGTGGGAAGGAGCCTTGTGAGGCTGGAGAGGCCACTTTTGCACCAGCAATAAAGGAAAACAATTTTTTCCGTTATAAGACTCTTTTGAGTTCTTTTTTGACACTCAATCCCCCTTGCATATCCCTACGAAAAATTAATTGGATTGGTACTTTGCCTCGGGCTTGGTCCGATATTTTCCTTCTTGGTCGCTTCGATGTTATCTTAAACTAAAGACTATAATAGATAGATTTCGGTAAAGTAATGATTGAAATGAGGAACTTCTTTTTGGTCTTTTGTTATTAGTATTATGAACCTTCTTCGAATCTAGTTTTTTTAGTCGTGGATGACTTGCGTATGTACCTTGGTTGTATATGGATTTTTGATTTTAGATAGTAATTTTAACCATTACGTGTTTGTTTTAGCTTTCTCAATGTTTGGATATTTCTATGGGAATTGTTTTTCGGTGTTAATTGTTTAAAAAGGAATGTAAATGGGATGGTAGGCTATAACTGAGGGTTATAATCACGGTTGAACCTGTGCGAATCCAGCATTTCCATTGTACTGGTTTTGCACTTTTTTACATTCCTAGGACAGATGAAGTAGCCCAGCGAAGAAATTACAACTTCCAACAAGACAATACTCGGGCCTACAAGGCTAAAAAAGAGCAGGATTTCTTGGCCACAAAATGTACTCCCTTTTGGAGCCAGGATTTTTGGCCTACAAACTGCCCATACCTGACCCCATGCAAGTTCTATCTCTGGACGAGGGTTAAAAGTTAGGTATGCACGAGTTCGTCCGAGCCTGCTAAAGCTTCCAGCACCGTGTGGCCGAGGTTATCAATAGAGGAGGATTATAAATAATTAAATGTGATCAAATGTAGATTTCAAAAAGTAACAAATTTATGGTTCTCCCCCATCTAATTCGTTCACAATAAGCCTTTAAAGATTTTCCTAATTTATCTGGACAATCCTGTGCATGACATGGGTGAAGACTTGATCCCTGTTTCACTCCCAAAACTATGAAAAAAATATTAAGGGTAGAAAAAAACATTGAGAATTGTTTAATAAATTTTTTTTAGGGTAAAAATGTCTATAGATTAGGATTTTTTAAGTTTCAATCCTGTATTTTGTGTTTTTTAGCCAAGAAATTTGAGTTTGTGACCAATTTTCCCAAAAAATGACAGTTTTTGCAAGACGAAATTTTTGAAATCCCAATTTTGAATACTTATAAAATCAACAACGTACATTTAAAAAATCATTATTTATGTTCAAATGATAAATAACGACCAGGACTTTAAAATAAAACTGTTTTTTTATGTATTTCTTCTATAACTTTTGTGCAATGGCCGTTTAAAAGATATGTCTTGACTGACATACGGAATCGAATATTCACACTTTTAGATAATTTCCCGACTTTAAGTAACCATATCTACTGATAGAAAAAGGACTACATGCTTGATTTACATAACATTTTATTGTAAATTTATTAAGCTTTAGATTAATACTTCATTTATACTATTTTTTGTACAGGAACATTTAAAAAAAAAAAAAATATTACGCTTACGTCCTCATTTCATTGACTTGTCAAAAAAAAATACGGTCTGTCCTTAAAATGGATAATACATAAAAAATTTTGAGCTAGATACTTGATAATTTGATTGTTTGTACCTGAAATAGTATATTTTAGGCTGATGTGTTTATTTATCTCCTACCACCTATAATATTTCCGATAATTATTATTTATTTATTTTAGAATTTACGTATTTAAAATTTTAGGCAAAACTTTTAATTACAAGAGAGGACCTTTACAAAAATGAGTATATCTTTTTAAAAAAAAAAAAACATTGCAAATTTTGTATTTATGACGTCAAATTTGAAGTCTACATAAAATTTTGGTTAAGAAAACATGTATCACTAATAAGAATTCGAAACATGATATTTTCCCAATTTTGGCAGTGAAACCCGGGTCGATCTCAAACCATGTCATATATGAAGTGAAAATATCAATTAATATTTTCTCCTTTTCTTGATTTTTATTGTCTTTATGCTGACACATAACATATATATTTTTGATAAAATATTGAGTTACATGTTAGGTAATGGTTTTGTTTTGTTGTGTGTTTATTATTGTTCCTCTTAGAAGGTGTTATAAAGAAAAAGAAAAATAAACTACAAAAAATTTTACTCTTCTTAAATAGTTCTTAAATTATATAATAATTTCTTTATATTTTGTTATTAAAATCCCTCTTTGAAAAGTTTTATATTTAATTTAATAATATTATTTTTACATATTTTTTATCTGTTTGTTCTTTTGTCATTCTCACCAACTATTATATTTATTTAAGCATTTTTTATCAAACGGAATGAAAAATTGTTTATAAATTTTACTTTTATGATCAGTTTTTTTTTTTTTTGATTACATTTTTTTACTTAAAAAAAAGAGAAAGGTTTATCAGTTTACTGCATCCAACAAAGGATATTAATATATTTATATCTATATAAGTATAGAAAGAGAAAAATGAGAAATTGGGCATGCATTGCGTATCTAGAGGAAAGCTAAGTTCACTCACTCTACTCTGTGAACGAGATAAAAAAAAATGGGTAATTTAATTTTATATCGTAGAATATAATAGAAAAACGGTACTTTTAAACATTAATAATCCACGCAACCTCTTAACCAAGCAAAACTTCCTACCACTATCCTTAATTGATCAAATACGGATAATTAAACTTCTATTTTTCGGAAGAACAGTTGATTATATCCATATTTTTCTAATATCCGAAGTATATAAAAAAACCTTGGTTTTTGGAATTTTTATGATTTGTTTTTTAAATCCACAGCTGCTTCCAAAAAATTATACTTTTTTGAAAAAAATTTCGAACATTAAAATTTTTGGAAATTAAATACAAAAATTAAATTTCAAACATAAAATTTAATGGGAAAAGAATTCGTAAGTACACAGCTGTTTATTAAAAATTAAATTTTTTGAAAATAAAATTCAAATATTAAATTTTTTATAAATTTATAGACATTTACAGAAAATTAAATTGATTGCAAAAAAATTAAAAATGAATTTCTAAATATTACATTTTTTTTATTTATAAAATTCAGATATTATTTTTTTTTTTAATTTAAAAAATTCAAATATTACATTTTCTGGTAAAAAGCAAAAATTCTTTAATTTGGGGGGGACTACAGCCTTTCAGAGCAGACCTTTCAGACGCCCTGTTTTGTGATACTTGTATAATTATGTAATTTTGAAACTTCTCATTTCTAGGCAACTAGTGTTTGATTAGATCCTGTTTCTGACAGATCATCTAAGGTTTTTAGCCTATCTTTTAAGCGAAAGTGTTTTTCGGGGGCACTTATGATATATATCTGTTTATCCAGAAAATAATGTCGCCTTAGGATTTCTACCTATAAAAATGTAGAAATCCTCATGATAATTCTTCAATCTGATTTCATGAATACCCATGAAGTTGAAATCAATAGAGGGAGGAAAAAGTTGACTTAAATCGTATTTTCTAATTCAATTTTCGTCTATGGGAAGTATTCTATTTAGTAAAAAATTGATAACTGAGAAAACATCTAGTATAAGCGTATTTTTGTTTATATCCAAATTGGGCTTCATATGTATACGTAATTAATTATGTTTTATTTCTCATCAATGATTTTAATCTTATTTCAAGGAATTAACTCCACTTCTCCGATGCATGGGTCAAAATCCAACGGATAATGAGGTGAATGACATGATCAATAAAGTGGATGTCGATGGAAGTGGTGTTGTGGAATTTGAGGAATTTGTTACATTTTTTAATATTCTCATGAAGAGTGTGAATCCGGAGAATGAGGCTCGGGAAGCTTATAGACGGTAAGACCCAACAGTTTTCAATCATTAATTTATGTGTACACTTACATCATATCTGTTCAAAAACATAATATTTGGTGAGTTAAAACATAAGCACTCCTGAACAAAGATCAAGAAATGCAGAAGTACTCAATATTTAATAGACATATTTGATGAATTGTAAGTGTTATATTTAAATTTATGGAATCAGTAGAGATACTCAAGAATACTATCAATATTTCAGAACCTTAATATGACATATAAAACATAATTTTGCTCTGAGGAAGGCTTTCAAATATAAAAACCTATCAAATGATAATTGTTTCATTTTGATGATGAATAATTTTGCTACTTTAAATGTTGATTGCGAGATTTTAAAAGTTTTGATTAGAATAATCTGTGGATAGAAATTCATAATAATTTAGAGAAAAGTAATTCTTGCTCACTTTTGGTTATGACAGTCTCTCTTCTACCTTCTTCATGGTTATTTCATAATTTATTACTTTTGATAAATAAACAAAGTAATAAGTTATTCCATATTTATGCTCTATTTCCAAAAGAACAGGAATACCAGATGATGTCTGGCCTTTTTTTCTGTTTCTTTTTGGAGGAGAGGTTACGTGATACAATAAAGGTAACGACGTGTAGTACTCATTTCCTAATGCTATTTTTATCGGTGCGATGTTCTTTACCATTCATCGGTCCTTCAGTTCTACATATAATTTTATTTTCTTCTCTCATCGTTAGGATTGAAAAAAAACGAAGAAAATAATGAACGATAGGTAGAAGGTATAGTAATTAGTTTTGTATCTGTTTGTATTTATTCGGTCCAGTCCAATGTTAGGAATGGTCTTGTCAGTCCTTCGGACTGTTAGTACTAAAACGGATTAACAAAACAAGAAATAAAGTTGATAGATATGTTTTATTACTGATATGCAGGACTGAAGTGAACTGGACCGTGGCTGAACTAGACTGGACTTCAGTCTTAGGTCCTAAATAAGGATTACACAACACTTATAGTAATGCGTTATAGTTACACACCTCCCATTTTTAACTGCGGGTAGCTTGTCTCCTTGAAAGAGGTTATGAAAAATTATGATATAACTTCAACAATTCAAATAAAATTGTTTGTGACTACGTAATTTCAGCTGTTGTAGTTTCCATGAAGGGCGGATAAGAAGTGGTCCTAAGACTGACAAATTTTATTAGGACGTGACTGATAGGTCATATAATACTGGTAATTTTTAAGCGAAGGCTCAAGCGTGACCGCTACAAAAGGTCTGGAAGAACTAACAAATACTACAATTACATAAGATCAAATGACCATTTGTCGAATATTTGTCATATTTTTATAGTGTAAAAATGTTTGTTAGACTAAAATAGTCTAACATTTACCTATATATAAAATCAGGCATTCCAAATTCATAAATCAAAGTTTATATGAAATTATTTACATATATGACTATTTCAATCTAACAAAATGGTGTTTTTTTAATAAAAATATGGCAAATAGTTGACAAATTACCGTATAAACTTATGTCATGTCATTGTAGATATTTCTCATTTCTCCAACCATTATGTTGAGGGCGCATTGAGCCTTCGCTTACAGGTTATATTATTATATGGATAGGTCTACATTCTTTTCAATACTCATCCTAAAATACGGCCCATATTTTTTTCCTTTTTGAAATTTAAATAAAACGGAACAATATGCTCTTTTTCTTATCTCTCAACCTTTCAATGAATCATTTTATAACACTCATGTATGTAAAATCTAGAAAATACCTACGTACAAAACCCTTAATAAAATTTACATTTCTAAATATTTTTAATGAAAACTCTAAGATCATTTAGCAATAATTCAGTACTACACTCTTAATTTGATAAATATTTAGTAAACTTCAACTTTTTGTTAAGTTATTGCAGCTTAAACTGTCTTTTTTGAGTCCCCAAAAAAATGACATAATGTATTGAATTTCTTAAAAGCGGACAAATAAAATATTTTTAAACTATATAAATCGTTCGATATAGGCATCAAGGAGTATTTAACAGCTTTCAAAAGCTTTGATAAAAATGTCTACGTGTTTTTACAAGCGTATGGGCTATCGAATATATTACTAGGATGTTAAAAATAACAATTAGTGTTCAAGAATGTTTCTTTCATACATTGCCAAGGACTTAATGAATGTTCTTTTGGAAAGGAAATTGACAATAAGGGTTCACTAATTATTATTATGCAATCATACATGAACGTTTCTTCTCAGTTTTGGTAACTAGTGTTTTTTCTATAGAATACATGGGTGTCGCCCCCCTTGAATATTGAATTATTGATTATTATTTCTTATCCTCCCCCCCTCCCCCCGCTCCTAAATAAATATCCTCACGTTTTATAAAAGGAAAATTTATTCAAATGTATGATTTCATTTAAAAAAACATATAAATTTATTCAAAATGTATGTAACAGATGCCAATATTTTGATTGTCATGAAGGAAATGTATTTTTTTTTTTTGGCCATGTCGTCAAACTTTATATATGAACTCCCAATAACAAGTAATTGGCTTGATTGATTTATTTATGGAACAAAGTATTCCTGTTTATTCAAATATTTACTCAATTGAAAGGGTAAAATATGTAGTACAATTAAGGGCATTTTTGATGATGAAGTCCTATGTACTTATGTTGGTAAATATTTCCTAACATTCATTTATTTGAGTCATGCAATCAAAACATGACACTTGGACTCATGCAACCTGTCTTAATTCTTCAAAAAAAAAGCTTTTATTTAATATATATTTATTTACAAGAAGCAAATATCTTGATAAAAATTATCTGACAAATTGTTAGTTATAAATTGTTAAAAAGGGATATAAGAAAAGTACCCATAGAGGCCTTGACAGCCACAATACCCCACTAGCTCGTATATAGTAAAAATCAATCGGACAAGTTAAGGTTGGCCTGTATCCTGCCTGTTTGGGAGCGTAATGCCGTACTTTCAATAATGCATATATATCCCTTCTTTTTTTTTATCCACAATAAATTATTTTACACAAAGTTAGGGGTAAAAATTTAAATTTTTTTGAATAGCTATGAATTTTTGAATTTTTTTTTCAAAAAAAAATTAATTTCGAGAATGTTTATGGATTATCTATTTTTTTTTCCAAAAAAATAAATTTTTTGATTTTGTATCTAAGGATGCCCCAGCAATCCCCTGCCACTTAAGAAGAAAAAAAGTAGCCCATATTCAGATAAAGATTGGCTACTATATCTATCATCCGTGTACAGAAATTTTGATTTTATTTGAAAAACTTCCAAAAACGCCACCACCACCACCAAATAAAATTAATTATATATAATCCTATAGACACCCTGTAATTAATCGGTAATAAGTCAATTCATCCCAAATATCGAATTACTCTAATGGATATTACTGTTTAACGTCTCCACGACTTGCACGGCGTTAGCATCGCAGAAAAACTCAATAAGACTTAAAATGACAATCATGACTCAAAACATAAAGAAATGTAATCTAATTCAGGCTCAAGGTATAGCTTGTATCATAATATAATTATGCCATGGAATAATTTGTATTTTTGACTTCCTCTTTGTGTTTAAAATTTTACAAAAAATTTATTGAATAGAGGGCGCCCTAATGGCTACTCTTATACATCAAACAGTCCTAATTCAATAATAATAGAAAATTGTTCCAAATTATCAAAGAAATAATTTGTATTCAAACTATCAACGTTCAGAACACTAAAGAAAAGGAGCAAAAACAACAACAGTTGACTACAAGATGCATTACAATCTTTTATGGCAGTGAGGCAAGGTCGTAGAAGAGGAAAAATACTAAAGTATCTCAAAAGCAACCTCTTTTGGAGGCATGGGGAGATGTAACGTAGCAGAATAAATCTCCTCAAGCTAACAGGATAGTTTTTCCTCTTTTTGTTTTACAGGTTTGACTAAAACTATGGAACAAAAAGCATGAACATAATTTAGGATCTTGTTTTTGTTTCAATATTTTTCGATTGTCTAATCCCCTCTTTCCGTATAGAGTATTTTGACTAGTTGTTCGAACTAAATCTATAGAATATGCAATAGATTTTCGGTAAAGATCTTCTTCTTTTTTTTTTTAGATTTGAAAATTATAATTTAAATCTGTTATACACTTTTAATATTCATTTTTTCAATATCGGTGTAACATGAATAGAAATCATAAATGCATGGTAATTATTAATTGCAAATGTTCCTAGAGTTATGTCCAATGAGTTTTTATTTTTTCTATTAGTGTGTGTGTGCAAGCATACAAGCCAAAAATAAGTTATAGATCAGGGTATCAAGCTAAAGGCTCACAGGGTAGATGTGATCTATGTATTAATTTTATTTTGTTATATTTAAAGTGCTTAACGGTGACACCAGGCCTTTTGAGGATAACAATAATACTACATCAGTCAAAATGAGTTTGGCAACCATGTTCCAGATTACTATCTATTGTGTAGATACCGAGTGGTCCATTAAATTCTGAACAGTTTGAATTTTAAAATTCAGTAAGGTATAATTTATTAATTAACAGTAGAATTTGTTGAAAAAATAATACTATAAATAGATGTGTGTCTGAGCTCACTTAATCATTAATGTAGGTGACTTTAGCGGCAATGATGGCTTCCAGGCGGTGATGAACGCCTGGGACACACTGCTGGCCGAAAGTGACTTTGAGGGGATCCGTCTTTGGATGACAAACACTGCAGGCCTTCCCCTCGACATGCACACAAAAGGTGTCGTCAATGCAATTCCCATCACTGCTGCAAGGGGAGATGGGTTTATTACATTGCTGTTGTCAAAATTGGCCTCTCCACTCACACAAGGCTCTTTCTACCCACTTTTTTAAAGCTCTCTGGGTAGTATGGTGTGAAACCCCGAGATCTCTTGCATGCCCCCTCATGAATTTGAAGGGATTGGCCTGGGCTGTTTTCCTTCACTCCTTCGAGTACCGTCAGGCCTTTTTTTACTGATCCCTCTTCCATTACAACGTTTCTCAACTTACTGACGGTGGTCCTGGAAATGCCCAAATGCTTGGAGGGAGTGAATGGGAATTTCTCAATCACGTTCAAGTGTCACTTTCTCGACATGTACGTAAGCTCACAGATAGAGGAGCTGTGTATTATGTATGTTACGTCCCCAACTACAGACTCTCGTGCAACCATATGAATAATATATTTTTCTAGCTTGATCATGCTCTATTATTTCTCTATTCTTTTTCTGAATCGGAGAAAATGCCTAATCAGTAAAAAAACAAAATTACGAAAAAAGCACTCTTTCTTTGGAAGTTCAATCAATTCCTTCTTTTTGATCAAGATGATGAATATCATAGTTTGTCCTAAACCTTAAAAATTAATATTTAAAAAGTAATTAAAAATGCGTTGCTTAAAAAAATAATTTTTGAATGCGTGAGTGGTAAGAAAAGTTTCCTACCTAACAAAGATACAAGACATTTTCCCAAAATTTATATTTTTTAACATAGTCTCCTTGTACCTCTACAGACTTCTCCAAGGGATGATCCCATCTCTGGAACCCGTTCAAATGGTACTCAGAATTTTTCTCTACAAAAAAAAATTGTTTACGAGACATTTTTTTGGTTTTTGACTCAATAAATCCAAGTTGGATTGACTTTGACGCGTCTAACTTTAGGAGAAAATTACTTTATATATCTGATATTGTTGGAATCTATTTAAACGTTACAATTTCAAGAACAAATATTTACTAACATCTCGAATGTCAATTTTGATCATTTTCACAAAAACTCACTCAGACGATTGTTACATAACAACTACGCGTCCAAAATGTCAGAAACTTCAGAGACCTCCCTTCTATTTATTATACTATTAATGTTTATTGATAGTACAGGGTGTCCATGATAAATTGGAACTATCTTAAAATTCAACCTGCTTCATAAAAATGGAATTTTGAGTGTATTTGTTAATATGAAAAAGTTAGACATGATATTAAACAATAAATTTATTCAACATGTCCTCCCTCAGCAGCCACCATCTTCTCCATCCTGTCCCTAAAGGATTTGCATGCCCTGATGACTACCGCAGAATCGACAGCATTCCACTCCCTCGTAACGGAGCCCGGGAACTTTGTGGTGAAGACCGAAGGGACCCCTTCTCTCTCCTTGGCAAGCCACCTATCATTCTGGACGTTGTAGTTTTCTGTCGACAGTCCACTTCTTCTCGTCGGATAACAAGATGATTCTTCCTCCATGGCTCTTCAGGTAATTGAGGAGACACTTACCGTCGGTGAGCCTGGTGCCCTTCATGGATGCCGTGAGGATGTGTTATTTGGTATGACCTGTACCCGAGGTCCTCATTCACAGCCTTGGAGACCAGCTGCTTGCTCACTCCACGGTTCTTGGCCAACCTGGACAAGGAAGTCCCCGGCGAAGCCTTGATGGACTACTGGAGGCCTTCAAGGAAGCGGGGAGTACGGATTCGGTCACTTCTCATGTTGTAGGGCTTGCAGCAGACCTTCCCCTCAACCTCCCAGGCATTGAAGACCCGGTACACCGTGGTCTTGGGTAGTTAAGAAGCTTGTAGATAGCAGAGGACTTGTGTCCCGCGCGAGCCAATTCGAGGATGGCGTCTCTCCTTGCTTGTTCCATGATGACTATTGTTTGTTGTCAAAACAATTGTGGTGGAAGTTATAGTGTATTGTTCAGGCAACCTTTTATATTAGTATGATTTAACCCCGAATATCCACATTATGGATCTGGATGAAGTTTAAAGTAGTTCCAATTTATCGTGGGCACCCTGTATATGTAATGTTCCTCCCTGTAGGCCACAATAACATAACAAATATAAATGATAAAGATAACTTCATGTTTCTCCAGGTAAAAGCAATCAAGAACCGCCATCATAGTCTAAACATAAAAAATTGTTGACTAGTGTTATCTTTCATAGTCATAAAGACCATATTATTAAATTGGACAGAGAGGGAGGGAAAATAATATGATGACGTCATGTGATTTTTTTTCATTTCCAATGTTATTATTATCGTCCCAATGGGTAATAATGATCACAATGGTAATATTTGATGACGTTTTTGATATTATTCATTGATTAGTCTTCTTCACTCATGGTATCATACTGCTAAATGAAGAAGTAGGGAATGTAATACTTGTTTATCTATGTATATAAGTATATTTTGTTAGTTAGGTGTGTAAATCCTAAGCATTTTTGGAATGTAACCAAAAAGAAATGGAATATTAACATGGTAAATCTAATAATTTTAAGAATGTTTTGAAGGTGCAACTCATATCTGTCATGATTTTCATTGGAATAGCTGCAAGTAACTCTAAAAGGAAGGAAATACAACCAAATCCCCCTCTGTAAGTAAGGAAAGACAAGGGCTGAAATTACTCCGTTTTCGATCTTGTAAGTCCAACAGGGACGTACATTTAATAGTTCCAAACAAATCCTCAGTGTTACTCTCTGTCATTCTTGAGCATGCACATTCGTGGTATATACTTCCACGTTATTTCCTGTAGAATCAAAAGAATAGGATAACAGCTTAATTTATATTTATACAGCAAAGATCCTATACGAAAAGGATTCATCGGGTGCACTGTATATTGTGCTCCATGATGTATATATAAAGATGGGATTCGTGTAAGAGCGTCGGGAGAAGACGGGATCGAGGTATATAGTATTGCTGAATTAAGAACTCAGCTGCTAATTATTACCGTTGTATCGGTCCTAATTTATTCGTTCCAACCAAGTGCTGTCTTAGGATCGGTCCTTAACACCTTTGGTCCTTGGGAAGTGTCCTTAGCTATAGGTCTATTGAATTTTTCATAAAAATATAGATGGTTTATTAAGCCCAATTAAGATTTATGAAAGATGGGTTAAGATCATTGACCATATCTTGGAAAAAATATCATATTTTTCATTATAATACGAAAATATTATATAGTTATTTGGAGTATAAATTATACTATTGTATAACGGAATAATTAAAAAGAGGAAAAACACCTTCATTGACGTCACGAGAGAAAACATTAACTAAACATTAAGAAAATTGTATTGACCATTATCAATGGGATTTCCCGCTCCCTTCTTGGCCCGAGCAACGCCTAAAAAATGGGCTAGCTAAACAATTCACCCGATGTTATCACTAATAATAGGCATTTTGAAATAACAATATAGTCTTTATATTGCACCCATGTACATATAGCATCGAACGTGTATACAGGGTGCACTGTAGATAGTGCTCCCTGATGTAAATCATATAAATATTTTTGATATAAGAAATAATAATGTACTCGTATTTATTAAATATTTTAGATTTGTTCTGTATACAAAGACCGCAGGGAAGGGCTGGAGGGGTTGTAGCCCCCTCCCCTCAAATTAAGGAATTTTTTATTCGTACTAGAAAATTTAATATTTGATATTTAATTAAATTTTTCAATTTATTTTCCAAAAAAATTTTTGAATTTGTTCTCCAAAACATCTAAGAAACATATGATTTTTTTTTTTTAACTATTATATATTTTATTTAATTTAAGAAAATTTATCCTAAAAAAATTCAGTATTTTCTGAACAGGTTGAAAAAAAAATTACAAAATATTAATTTTTTTGTGAATGGCTATAGATCTTTGAAATTTTTCTCCGAAAAAATTTAATATTAGAATGTATGTGAAATTTAATTTTATACAATTTTTTTTCGAAAAATTTAATTTTTTGTATATATATGAATTTTTTTTCGAAAAAATTTAATATTTCAATTTTTTTTCGACTTACATGAAGAATATGTTTTTAGTGGAACTGATGCTTATAAATATGAATGCATATGATAATATGTAGAGATATAAAAGTTTTTAGACAGCTAATATTTAATTTTTACATTTTCATCCTCAAAAGGATGAATATTTATTTAAAAAAAAAAAATTACATGTACAGACTTTTTACATTTTTTATATGAATTTATTTAGCTTCTTTTTTTTTCCTTTTTTTGTGACTATATTCTTAATAATTTGCCTATTAGAATCTACTATTTCAAAGAGGATATATTTTTCACTAACTAAAAAAATCTAAATAAATAAACCTAGAAAAATAAAAAATGTACAATTCAAAAGCGTATTTAACTTTAAAATTAAAAATATATTAGTATATTTATTTTTAGAATTTCTTTACTAAATCTAAAAGGGATGAATGCAGATTAGATTCATTTGAATTAATTGCTCGGCATGCAAGTCCGTTAATCAATTTCTGAGCTCAGTCAAAACCTCTTCAGCTGTCGAAAAAAGGTGTTTTGGTGGTACAGATGTACCCTTGAACAATCTAATATTTAATTGCTACACATGCAAGAGTTGCATTTGTTTTTTGGGGATGGTCCATTCATCATTAATATCTTCATATTCAATAACTTCAGGCTCGTTGATGTAGTTTTACAACACCTTATTTACTTTGATGGTTGTTAATTCTTGAGAAAGGATTCTTGTTTCTGACAAAATCGTGTACCAAACTTTAATACGGGGCAAAAACAGAAGTGTTTCATCCTTATCATCAAGGAGGATCTCATTGATTTTCTGGGTGTGCCGCATTTAATCTTTTTTTTTGCATTCATATTACGGAAAGTCTTTTGAAAATCTCGAATTTAAGATAACAATTGAGATAGTAGACAGAATTTCAAATAGTAATAGGGCCATTATTAATTATACTTTTGTGTATAATAATGTGGTGGGTCCCGGAAAACGAGTGTATATCCCCGCAACAAGTTATCAACGGTTATCTTCTATATATTATTAAGGCAAATTTTGTCCTTTATCCGACGCCTAATTACTACGGACAATGTCGTGTACTAACGCTAGTAAAATATAAACAACTGTACAGGTTGCCAAATAGAAAAAAAACTCGCATGATATAAAATGCTTAGGATTTACAATCCTTTTTGTATATTAATATACCTAGGTACGTACTAAGAAATAAAAAGTACTAAAGATAACAAAGTAATTTGCTTCATACTTTTTTTTTCCACTTTATTTAAATGGCTGGAGATTAGACAAGAAAAAAAAATGATGTGGAAAAATGATGTGATTTAGTGTTTATTATGAACATACATACACTGGTTGGTACTATGTTGGTAGACTACGGTGGATCATTATCAGCCTTAGTCATGATATTACAAGGTAGAAAAAATAAGATCGATAAAAGAAGGAGTAAAATTATGTATAGAGTTGTAAATTCTTAACATGATTTAGTGTGCGATATTTTTTGAATTGACAATCTGAAATGAGTGTTTTTTTTTGTTTGTTTTTTTAATTTTCCAAAACTGTTATTATTATTCTTATAATATTGAAAAAATAAGGGCTTACTAACGCCGAATAACCAATCATATAAAATATTGGCATCTACTTTTTTAGTATATATTTAAGATTTTTTAAGTGCTGACGCATTTTTTTTTTCTAAAAATCCAAAAAATAAATTTTTTAGAAAAGAAAATTGAAAAATTAAATTTTTTAGAAAAGAAAATTGAAAAATTAAATTTTTTAGAAAAGAAAATTGAAAAATTAAATTTTTTAGAAAAGAAAATTGAAAAATTAAATTATTTGAAAAAAAAATCCAATTACAAATGTTAAATTATTTGGAAAAACAAATTCAATTACAAATGTTGAAAAAAAATATCAAATATTAAAGTATTTTTCGAGAAAAATGTCAAATAATAAGTTATTTTTTGAGAAAAATGTCAAAAATAAGTTATTTTTTGAGAAAAATGTCAAAAATAAGTTATTTTTTGAGAAAAATGTCAAAAATAAGTTACTTTTTTGTCAAAAAAAATTTTTGAGAAAAAAAATCCACAGTTATTTAAACAAATTAAATTTTTATTAATCAAAAAATCAAAATTCGTAGCTATTCTCAAAAAATTAAATTTTTGTGAAAAAAATTCACATATAAAATTTCAAAAATCCCAAGTTATTCCCAGAATATTAAACTTTTTTGAAAAAAGAATTGAAAAATTAAATTTCCAATATTAAATTTTTTGAAAAATTAAATTAAATTCTTTGAAAAAAAAAATCAAATTTTAAATTTCCTAGTAAAAAGAAAAAATCCTGAATTTGGGAGGGGAATCACGCCCAAACCAATGAATGGATTTGACTGAAACTTTTCATGTAAGCTCAAATTATTGTTTTGGTAAACATTCCAAGTTCATGACGGCCTTTAAATAGCATTTTTCTCAAAAAAAAAAGAACATTATTTAGACTAATAAACTAATATTTCATATAAAATAAGGCGCGTAAAATTTTATGAATGATTCTTCCTGCATCTTGCTATGTATCTTTGCACACTTTTTTTAAGGAGATTATAAGATTTATAGAAAAAAAGAAAAAGAAAGAATAAGGATTTTTTTGGCAGTAATACGAAAGATTTGGAAATAATAGTTCAACTTATACATTTTTTTCTTCTTTAGACCTTATAATCTCTTTTAAAAAAAGCAGAAGAGTAAAGAATTAATTTTAATTCATTGATGTTCCGGGCAAGAAAGGGCATACCTAATTTATCTCCTTATAAAAAAAGTGTACAAAGATATATGCCAACATGCAGTTTTTTTTGTTTTAAATTAAGCAGAATAATATTAATTTCTTAATACCCTTGTCAACGCCGGACAAACCCATCTACAGACGTTTATTCAAAATTTATATAATAAAATTATTGTCAAAAATTCCCTCTAAACTTTATAATCTCCTTTTAAAAAAAGTCTGCAAAAATACATACCAACATGGACCTAGAATATTTCTTTCAAATTTACAGTCTTTATTTTTTGTTTTATACAATGTAAACGTTTGTTACTCAAAAAGTTTGTTTTTAGACAAATGCTAATTTAAGACTACCAGGGCATTGCAGCCCAAAAAAGTTGTTAACAAAACCATCTCTTCAGCCTTAAGAACCTACATAAAAAATGTTTAGTTCTGATTCCAAGACACATACACTCAGACATTCTTATTTAATATATTTTTTTATATCATATTATTACAAAGATTGTTCCAGGGGGTATTAGGGTATTATTTCTCATTTCAATCTTTCCATTCTTCGGAAGCGAATCGATCATATACTTGTACAAAATGAGACTCATTGCTGAGAGTTACCTACTGTTGTATTTGCTTATTTATTGAGCTTTTTGTTTTTATTATTTAAATGCTTAAAGATGTTATTTATATTTTATTTTTTTAGATTCCATATGTTTTATTATGACTGATTTTAGCGTGATTGAAGCTTGGACAAAGATAAATGTGCTGACCATTTTCTTTGTTTTTATTTTGTAAAATTTGATCTTTATTTCTTTTAAACAAATTAAAAATCTTTTCTTTGTTTTTTCTTTTTAAATAATTTCCCTTATTTTTTGAGGCAATAAAATACGTTCATTTCTTTTTTTCACGTGACTATTTTCTTTAGAAAAGATAAAAGTTTATTTTCTCTAAGGTACCATTTTAATAAATGGTATTTATTAAAATTAAATGAAGTCAAACCCCTAATAAATTATTTGAAATAATAGGGACTTTTTAACGTTTAAAAATTCCGAGGACCAACAGTCCTAAAGACCAATAGAACCTGTACTAAGACTAGACTGAATGCATTAAATAAGGACCCAGGGGCTAGTATCACAGCAAAAACTAACAGAACTTCAAAAGGGTAATCATGTGAAAAATACAAGCTCCATTTAAAATCAATCCATGTCATATTTGAAATCTCAGTATTGCCAATATCCGGATCGTTGTTCGCCAAAATCATCACAACAGCGCACCTGTGTTCTGCCTCTGAAAACGTAAAAGGACTTAAATCTATATATTTATAGTATATTTCCCCATTAGCAGTGTGCAGTTTCGTCATCACATATACCATAAAAATCTGGAAATCTGAAGTCCCTGATTTCATCGTTACACCCGATATTTAGTTGAAAATTATTATAAATTATTGAATGGGACTTGATTTTGTCTGTCCCATTTTTTCGTTTTGTAATTTATCGACTCGAGTTGACCCTTAAAAAACCGACTCAATCGAATCATATCAACACAACACTAATATTTATCAATGCTTATATCATGCTATCACCTTTATTTTGAACAACTTTTTGTCCCTTACTCTGTTTTTATGGTGATTCAATGTGAAATCTTTTAGTTATTCTTAATAAATATAAAGAGATTAATCCGAATGAAAAATAAAAAAACTAAGGGGAGAGCCCCCATGGTTTTAATCATCTTATAATCCCCCGTCATCTTTTCCTGCTTTCTTTTCTAAAACGCAAATGATAATATTTTATTAAAACCACTTTTGGTTGGAGATTTGAAGAAATAAAGAAATTTAAAAAATGGGAAAATCATTTCAACTGACTCCATTAAAAAACAAAAACAAACAAACAAGAGAACTTCTTAATAGTATAATGTAGGTCTATACATACATATAATATTTGAATAAAGAATACTTATTATGTCAGAAGTAAGACTAACAAGGGACTGGGGAGGAAAAAAGGAGCCCTTTTTTCATGAACTACAAGAAATATCCCTTTAGTAATGAGGTAATAAGCAGTTATTATTATACTATCAATTTTTGAGGAGATTGAGAATGCTTAAAATATGAGGAGAGGCCGTCTCTATAAATATCCTGAAGGCGGCAAATATATATCAGTAATCTATAGCCTTCCCAAACTCAAAGTTAAGGAATTTTTGCTTTGAACTAGACAATTTAATTTAATTTTTCAATTTTTTTTTTACAAGAATTTTAACTTTCAGTGGATTCATATTGATTTTTTGAAATTTTCTACAAAAAAATTTATTTTTGTCAAGATTTTAGAACTTTTTTTCCAAAAAATTTTATTTTCTGTGAATTCGGTTGGATTTTTGGAAATTTTTCTACAAACAATTTTATTTTTTGTCAAGACTTTTTAATTTTTTTTTATCAAAAAATATAATTTTTTAAGAATAGCTATAGATTTTTGAATTTTTTTTTCCAAAAATGTAATTTTTTGTAAATACTTTTGCTGAAAATTTCAAAAAAAATTAGTATTTGAAATATAATTTTCAATTTTATTGTTAATAAATTTTTCTTTTCCAAAAATTTAATTTTTCAATTTTTTTCCAAAAAATTAAATTGTCTGTGGATTCTTATGTAGTTTTGGAAATTTTTCTACAAAAAATTTAAATTTTCAAATCACTTTTATTGTTATTTTAAGCTCTATTTGCTTTTTTTTTTTTTTTTTTTTTTTTGCATAAAATTGTCATATCTGGTTCAAATTTTCAACATCGACGTATCACTTCTGTGTTTTATGCTCAGATTTTCCTAAATAGTACAATGTAAAAACTTTTAGATTACTCTCGTTATTTTGGCTTATGTCAGTGTAATAATTCTTATTTTTGTTATTTTTTTACCTTGTATACCCAAATTTTAGAAAGTTCAAAATAAAAAATATTTTGCTTGACATACTTTTTTATTCTAAAGCAGTTATTTCTTATTATAATATATTTTCAAAGTAAGAATTGTATTTTATTTGGTTACAAGATTAATCAAACAGATCTTTAGCTCTATTTTTAATCCTGGATTTCTATAGAATAAATGTCTTTTAAATATTAACTCTATTTTGAAAAAAAAGGAGACATAATTACATAATTTGATTTTTTTAAAAGAAATTTCGAATTTATTTAACGGATGTTTAAAAAAAAAATTAAATGTTTTTTTTTTACGAAAACCCCTTTTACCATCATTTTTTTCAATTTTTTTTACATTATTAACCTAATAGTTTATTCATTTTTTTAAATCTACTCTTTGTTTAGTCGCTATTTAACATAAAAAAATGTATCTGCTGATTATTTTTTTTTTTTTTTTCAAAAGTTATAAACAATTTTTAAAAAGTAATTTTGAACATTTTAATAAACAAACAATGAAAATTCTTTATTCAAAATACAAGTAAACAAAATCCTACTTTTCCATAATATTTTTTTATTTCCATCATTAATTTTAGTAGTAGGAACTTGGGGCGTTGATTGCGAATCTGTAATTAGTTTTTTCGGATCAAATCCCATTTGTCATAATTTTTTATTTGAATTGTTTGGGGTATTTCTATTCTTTTTATTGGTTTAAGCCAACTTTTGAGTAAGAAATAAATCTTTAAACATAGAAATAACTTTATTATTTTTAAAACTTTCAAAATTATTTTCATATACCGGCTTATATATATTTTTTTTTTTTAGAATTTGCAATGTAAAGACTACAAGACAGTTCTAGATAATTTTATGACGAATATTTTCACTGCCGGTAATTTTTCCATATACTTTTTTGTGTCTAATGATTTCGACTTTGGGAGATTTTGCCGCATGACATATTCACAACCTTTTTATGTTGAAGCATTCATTTCTTTCTGGGATGAATTGTTTTAGAGTTCTTTAAGCATCAAATAAGATCATGACAATGATTAAGGTGCCATTAGTCAATTAGCTCTGACGAAATCGACTCATGATCCCCGATCTGTGATTTCTTTCATCTTATAAACAATATTCTTACTTTATTTCCTTAATATTTTCCATTTTTCTTCTTTTTCAAGATTTATAGCTGAGATACAAACATAAATACACATGATAGGACGATTAATCTGAATCAAAGAAGCGTTGTTTTTCTTAAATCAGAATCGACATGGTGGAAAATAATGTTTAATTTTGGATTCCGATTCTTTTGTATTATTATTTATTAGTGATATTTAACTATTTATTACTTGTCTAAGTTATGAAAATATATATGTATATCCATCAAGATATAAAAGACAACCATGTGAATTTGTCACTTGAGTCTTTTTATAATTATTTTATAAATATTGTAATCAAATGATTTTTCATAAAAAATGCTCGAAACCAGAGAAGAAACAAATAGAACAAAAACTAAACGTGAACAAAAGTGTTCATACCACATGCAGTCGGTACAAATATTGCTATTTTAGGTGAATAAGTTTTGCAAAGGGATCTAAAAAAGCTCTTTTTTGGAAAGTTTGTCATAAGATTACTCAACCACGGTAAAATTTGCCTTAAAAAAGCTCACCGGGCAGAGGAATCTCCTTTATTTATTTAATGTAAATATTATCTACATTAAAAGAAGGAAGGAAATTTATTTCATAAATTGTAATTCTTAGAAATTTGTAACAAAAGTGTATTTTTTAACTACTATTTGAAATATTAATGAATCGGCAACGGGAATTTTTACCAAAATCGTATCAGAATCGGCAAAGGATTTTTTTTTTTTTTTTTTTTTTTTTTAATTGTCCCATCACTAGTAAATAGCATGTTCCAACCTATAATATAAAACATCAAAAAGTGGCGAATATGTTATGCAGCAAAATCTCTAAAAGGCGAAATTATCATACTTAAAACTGAATACATTAAAATTACAGGCGGATAAATCGTTCACACCAAAATGACCAGTTACTTATCAGAACTACTTTATTTGAATAGTTTTGTTTGAAAAGGAATAGCACCTTGGTTTTAATTGTTTTTACGGTAAGGGCGTAGTTCTATTGGAAGCCCGTAAATAATAATCGTTATTTAATTATTCAAATATACATACATAGTGTATGGTCCAGGGGTATCGTATTGTGTGTTACCCGAGTCAAAAATATATCAACAGCGATTTGCTTTAAAAAGTATGACAGTTTGGATCCAACCCCATACTAAAAATGGAGTAAAAAAATTCTGCAAAGATCACTTTGAGCACTTTTGGCCACCCTACTCGACCAATCTTAACACGCTTCACTTTCAATGTTGATCATGGTCAAGAGGAGGCTAATAAAGTTAGCAGACTCAGCAAGGATACGCTTATGGTAGTAAGAATGGCTGTTTGGGCAAAATATTAAATAAGACGCTCTGCGATCCAGCTGGAAGTTAGTGACGAGGTGTTTCCTACAAGTTGTTCAGAACAAACAAATAGAATGAGATATTGGTAGCATAATATTAAACCTGTAAAACAATTATTAATGATACTAAATATTCTAATACAAATCATAATCTATGGTTTATTTGATCTTGTTGAGGAAATTTTATTTCTAAATAGTGTTGTGCTGTTCTTATTCGGAGAACATCTCAAGGATTTTGTTTATTTTTTCTTATACAGTTTTGTGAGATAAATTTGGTGAACACACTTTCATAAACATAAATTTTAAGGTTGTCTATATATTAAGGTCTAAACTTGTTGCGGATTGAAAATCCTCGTCTTGTATATTAGGCCAAGTCCAGTATAGTCTTAGAACGTGTCTTATTGATCCTTGGGACCGGTCTTTAAGACTGTAAGCCCTTAGGACTAGCACTGATTATTAAAAAAGAAAAAAGAAGTTAAGTGACGTCATCAAGGACCAATTTCTATAAGTTTTTAGAACAGATATGTAACTATGCTATTCAGGAACATTTTAGGGATGTTGAGAAAATAGAAACAGAAAATCAATATGGTGACCAGCTAACTCTTATGGTATTTCATTAAATCAGCTACAATCAGCTGTGACGAGGGAAGAAAAAAGAAGGAAATAAACTGTGATATTGTCGAGAATTACTCCTATGTCGATCATCAATTCTATTCTGAGTCCAATAAGGAATTACAATCATAACTCTGAGTTAACTCAAGAGTTAAATTATAATGGCAACAGCCCAGGAAAAGAAAGTTTACTCTACAATTTGCCAACTCAAAAAAAAAACGGACGAGCTAAAAATATAGATATACATCCTTATTTTCATCATTCCTGATGAGAAGGGCTCAACTGGGCCAGACCGAGACTGAACTGGACAGTACCAACAGAACAGTAGTTCTGGACCATACTATATTTGTCCTGTTCTTCACTTTGAATAAAATAGAACAGATAAATAATAAATCAGGAGCTGCAAAATCCAATCTTTTTCCACTTTCAGTTACTTATTTTTTAGAAGTTTTAGCCTTTGTATGCATATATGGATGTAGGAGACATATTTCATGCTTTTCAGACAAAGTAATGTAGTATATACCATATGTGTAAGAATACAGCCAATGGATGATTAAAAGTGTAGAGGGAGAAGGTATAAAGATATTTAGATTGTTTTTTGAGCAACTATACGTAGTACTCCCTCTCTTTTTTCATTTCATAAAACACGAAGCTTTCCCAGATTTTTTTTTTTACATTGTACAAAGTAGATATCATAATATGTTGTACTATCATTTAATAACACTATGTTTTCGGTACTAAGGATTGACCATTTTTCATTTTATTTATTTATTTTATTATTAAAATATTAACCCTTATGCATTACTGTACATACCCAGAGAAGAAAGAAATTGCTGCAAGTACAAGGGACCTGGGGCTCTTTTAATGACTTTTTTCTCATTTTATATCTCAGGGAACACTTCTACTTATTTTTATTTTAATCTTTTTATCTATCTTTAATGCATTTTACGGTGGTTTTTTTATTTATTATTTAATAACTTTTGGGATTCTTGATTCATTCTTTCTTGTTATTATTATTTTTTTTTGTTAGTTGCAAAACGAGTATACAAATAATTATAATTATTATAGCTTTCAAGAATCATCAGAGCAACCTGTTTAATTTTCTTCAGTTAGGTTCTTCATTTTTTGTTTTATTTCCTAATTTGGATAGTATTTTTGTGGATACAAAATAATTACAGTTTAATTAGTGTAATTCAAGGCTGCAGAGTCGGAGAGTTTCCTTTTTGGGTGGACTCGGAAAATGTGTACTGCCTCCGGCAACAAAAATTATTATAATTGATGTAAATAACTTATGGGTTGATCTAATCAAGTGGTACACACTTTATTATCAGAATGACATTGGTGCAATGTCACGGAGGGTGACAACAGGGCATCTTTTCAATGAACAGAGCAACCTGAGACAGTTGAAAAGAGAAGAAGAAGATTCTAAATTTTGTCAAGGCCAACAAAAATTCCGGAAATTTTTGCTCTTTTCTGATGAAAAGTATCGTAGTACCGTTGATGCCCTGTGAATAAACAGAACAGCCGCTACATCACAACTGAATATATGTACAATGTCTCAACTTCTGTGGCCAGCACAGGCGAATTTTTCGCTCCTATTTTTGTGGAGTGGCTCAATGCAGATGGTTACATTAAACTTCTGGATAAGAAAGGGCTACCTTGGTCCAAAGAAAAGTTGGAAGAAAACTTTGTTTTCACTTAAGAAGGAGGTCCATCTCACCGTGCTGCTTAGACCCGGGCCTTCCTGAGAGAAAAATTTCAGGACATTTAGGACCTCAACATGGAACCACCCTCCTCTTGAGACACAAACTCCTTGGACTGCTCTATCTAGGTGCATCTTTAGGAGAGGCTGTGTCCTACTCCTCACAGGAGTGTCCAGTATCTAGAGGCTTCCATCAAGAAGGTGTGGACCAAGCTCGAGTCTGACAACATATGCAAGGTTTGCAAGGGATTTATGCCTCGTTTGAGGCAATTATTAGTGTAGAAGGCTCACATATTGAATAAAAGTTATGGAAAATCACTGTTTTAAATTATTTTGTTAAATAAATATCCTCACAAAACCTCTCGTTTAAATTTTACTCTTTAAGTATAGAAAAAACACATAATAAGTAGCACTAGATAAGATCTACCCTGTATTTATAATCTAAGGCTTACATTGAGTGTTCGTAAAGTTTTTTATCTAAATGGTTATAAATTATAGGAATTAAGTACTATTTATTTATGTAACTTGAAAGTTAACTCATTTATAAGTTTACTTCCCAAATTTCAAACGTGCTATAAAGTCTTTATTATCACAATTCCCGATCATTGTACATAATCCTTTCTTTTAATGACGTAATAAGGACGAAAATTAATTTGGTGCGTCAACATAAAAGGAATCAAGAACAAAAGAAAATCCAATACATTTTCACTATTTCATACTTACCATGCCAACCGTTATTATTTCCTCATCCCTATTTTCCAAGTTTTGAGACATTTTTTTACAATATTCCGATGAACAATGTTGTAGAACAGATAACTAGCTGCCGGTTTCTAATAAAAACATTGTCCTTATCATCACAATGAGTACGAGAAGAGGATTGAGATTGCAGCATTCCTCGGAGTGAGATTGTCCAAGACGGCCGTTTGGGAGCAGACAGGGGCCTCAAAGAAGATGATTTACAATGTTTCTATGCGTTAAAGGTCGGGGAGGACCTCAAATACTCTTCAAGAGGCAGAATGATCGAGTTGTGACATTTGGAGATGCAGAAGAGGAGCACCGATAAGTCTCCATCACCAAACACCCTGCTACAGTGATGATGTTAGGACTGGTTGCATCCAAAGGGAAAGCCATAAATCCTGTGTGGTTCCCTGCTGAAGGCTGATGAGTGCGTTAAAATTCTGGATACCAAAGTTATCCCCTGGATCAAATCCATCGTTTAGAATTTTTCTCTGTGTGTTCCAATAAGATGGAACACCTGTCCACACTGCAAAGAAACCCCAAGAGTGGCTCCAAGCTAATATACACTTCTGGACAAATTACTTCCGGTCGCCGCGGAGCCCAGACCTCAACCCCTTATACTATTCCATATAGGTGCACGTGGAGTCCAAGGCCCATGGGACACGTTACAACAGAATCTACGCCCTGAAAAACTTTGTCAGTAATGCCTGAGCCACCATGAGCACCGAATAAATCCAGAAGGTCTGCCACTACCTGGAGCTCACAGTCAATTCTAAGGGCTGATACATTTACAACAACATGTTTTTGGGATGACAATTAATAATTAATAAACTTGTTTCCTAATTCACCTACGATCCTGACATGGACTTTAATTGTTTGACTCATATTTGAATCAGTTAAAGCTTTGCTTTTAAATTACTGGCATGAGTTAAGGTACCTACAAGATTTAGTAATAGTTTATAACCTTAATTTCGTTTAAGAGACTTATATTGGCACTGATTTGGCCTACCAAATAAAACATCCTAATTTATCATTATTTTATTGCGACAATCAATTTTGGGTAATCATAGAAAATAATTCTAGCTTGGTTTTATGTAGGCCGGCCATATTATAAAATATTAATCTAAATTTATAAAATTATCCATGTACTATTTTATTGCATCAATATATTTTTGCGTTTGAACTTACGTAGTCCTTAGTTTAGGACAAGATATAGAACTAGGTAGGACGATATTTCCATCAGAATACTCCCATTGTGAGAGTCTGGGGAAGAAATGAATCGGAAGGGGGGAAACTTTATATAGTTAGACAATGGAGTTTGTTAAAATGTGGTAAACACTTTAAAGTTTTGTAATAAAGCATTAACCTAAAAGAGTAGTCTAAGCGCGAACAATGATGAATTTGTTGAACATAATGTTGCCTTTTGTATTTTGGATACACTCTTAGGAAAAAACTGTTCCAAAGGAAAAAGATTTAAAAAAAACATAAATGAAGAAATACAGATCCTTAGTGTCAAAAGAAATTTAATTAATACTTGATATTTGTTCTTTGAAATTAAAGAAATTAAATTATATATTGACTCGTACACCATTTTGTTATCTGTATTTCATCTCGCAATCTTTCCTTCTTCTAAAAGAAAAAAGGACCAACATCCGTTGGTAGCAGTTAGCCAATTCTTCCTAACTATGGAACAATATTATTTAATAATAGCTGGGAATTCTTTGCAGTTTAACAAGAACTAATTCAAATTCAACCAATCAAGATTAATAAAGGAAACATCATTCAAAAATCGACAGCTGACAAAAATACAATGTATATTTTTATATTCGTAGAACTTTGTAACTAATAAATTAAAATTAATATGAATATTTTGTGTATAAAAGGGAATTCATATCAGTGTTAATTTTTCTATTGTTTCTTTGTTTTATGGCATTAAGTATCGTTTTCTTCACATTTGTAAGCTGTAAATATAAAAGCAAGCTACAATGTTCTTGATTTTTTTTTCAAAATGACGGACCATTTGTGTTCTATGACGAATTATTTCACATTTCTATCAACAAATTATTCTTATTAACACATTAAGTGTGTCACAAATTCCATTTAAAGTAGCCAAAAGTTATTTTCAATCTGAAAAGGGTTGGATTTTATTTGAAAGGCCTTATTCGGGTCTCTTTAATTAAATAAAGGTACATAAATATAACTGAAATTCTTGGGTATCTTGACTCATCCCACAAATTTGAAAGCAAAACCTATAATTTACTCAAACTTGTCAATGAAACATTGGCCCATAAGTTACAACCTCCTTCAAATGCTTTTATTCTTAGCCCAATGGAAAAAAAGTCTAACTATTTTTGGGAATGCCATGACAGATCCAAAAAAAAATTACTTCAAAACCACTGGGAAAACAATTATCCCTAGAAAAGGACTCACACATGCTTGTAGCTGATCTAATGCAACGTCATGACAGTTCTCTTTTCGAACATTCTTTAAATTTTCAGGAGTACCACACATGGTTATTGCTTTTAGTTTGTTTTGTTTTTCTTTGTCTTTATTAGTGGCATTCGTTTTATTTAAAATTACATCATAACACGACTATATAAACAAACTGACATCGGTAGACAGGCATAGAAAGGACAAAATAAAAGCTCCATAGTTACGACATAATAAAATTCCTTCTTCAAATAGTTTATGACTAATCTGACAGTAAATACAGCTGAATAATGAATAAAACACGAACATAAGTCTGACAATATTTACAAATCCATTAGTGTCAATTTTCCCTTCTATTCTCACCGTATATAACACATACTGAGTGTTTGCTAAAATAGCATTGATCCTCCCATTGGTCATGCCATTGAACAGGATTAAAAATCATCCTTATTTACAACAGTCAACAACATTTTAAGTTTCATAACTGCATCATTTAATATCGAACCAACCCAGAAAAAAAGTATGTGCTTTCTAGTATTCCGCATGAAAGGCACTCTCCACGATTGTCTCTACAAAAAGGTAGATCCCACTTGAAGAGTTCCAGATAGCTTTCTATAAATGATCAATTTATCTGCAAGCATCCATGAAAAGTTCTTAAAAGTATTTATACATCCACAAATGTCCCTTTTAATTCTCTGTTACTTTAGACAGTCCTTCAAATGATCCAAAGTTGGAATTTGAGAGCACTTTCTAAATAAAGATAGGGGCCCCATTGAAATCCTCAGGATTGCATCGTTCATTTTAAGTTTATTTGGACATACTGGGAATATTTATTTTTTAGAGCACTGATTCTAGGGAAGTTTGTTCTTCAACTTTTTTCAAATTTTAATTATTCCTAGATTTTTTTGCCTTATAATTTCATCTTTAGGTAGCACACCTAGTTCAAAGTTTGAAAGGAGACAAAAGTTCTTTATTTTGTCAAAAATGATTGAAATAGTGTATTAATCATTTTTTTGCATCAAAGTAATATGATAAACATTATTCTTACTTATAAAAAATATGCATATAGTTTTTTTTTTTTTTCTAAAGTTACCCTCAGGAGCATAAAGAGAGAAAAAATAAAGAAAAATTGATCTTTCCCCTCTGAAAATGTATTCATAAAAAGGATGCAAGCTTTTACTAACTTTTTCACACTTTTTGTTCCATAGGATAATTTAAAAAAAAAAAAAAAAATTAACTTTTTTTATAGCTGAAAAAATGTGTATTAAAGTTATTTAATGCAAGTTAATTAAAAATGTATTCTAAGTCCCTTGATTTACAAGATAAAGTGTTTTTGTCTTTTTTCATAATTTCATGGAGATGTGCAACCAAAAATGAGTTTGTAGGGCAATGAAATTTTGCATAGGTAATTTTCATACAATATCAAAACTTTTTGCACTAGCCAAAATCTAAATTCGAATAAAATTGATAGACAAAACCGTCCATCTGTGATTATTCCCGTATATTTAGAAATGGTAAAACTTGAAGGTAGCAAGGTAGCCCTGTATTTTGATTAGTGTTATTACTTCATTAAGAGAGCTCAAAGACACATCTACTTATAGTATTAATTTTGTTGAAATTCTATTGTTAATTAATAAATTATATCTTGTTGAAGTTTGAAATTCAAAGTGTTCAGATTTTAATGAACCACTCTGTAAGGTAGGCTTCTCTACATGATAAACCTATTACCTATGTGCAATATCAATCTCTTCTTCCTCTTGTTGTTGTTGTCGTCGTCATCAGCATACCTACAAATATCTCTTTCCTCCTTTCAAAGACCCTCATTAAAGAAAGCTTCTATAGATATTTATTAATATCATATATCTTTTTGTTTTGTTTATCTATTCCTATGTGAGAATTGAGTTGATATCATCAGGGACGCGAGATTGAGAAGTAATCACTAATGCCCCTTTTTATAAACATAATACTCCTATACATCTTACATGTGTATATGGACAATGTGGATAGATAAAAATACTCTTCAAAAAATTGGCACCTCATTCATATTTTTGTTATTTTTTATTCATATTTCGGCCTACATACATTCATATCCTAAGAAAAAGGTGTCAGATACAAACGTAATGTCCACCCCCCACCCCTTTATAATATTGATGGGCATGACAGTGCCACTGGAACCATTAGGGTCATCCCTTTTCCGCTTTTTCAGCACAATAAATAAATAAGTTGTCTAATCTAAACAATTTTTCTTAAAAAAAATAAATTATATTTCCCTATTATGAAAACAAAAACAAAAAATGGTTATACGGTCAAATTAAATATCTTCCTACAATATTTTTTAATGTTCCTTAAATTTGCTAGATGGAGTTGCACTGATTAAGTCCAAAAAATATTATGGTATTACAAGTACTCCATTTGACCAAGGAATTGCCTTTGAAGTCTATATACATACATGAGGTATATATCTTTCTCTAGGAACTACCGGGGTGGGAAACTACACACATTGAGGTCAAGAGAATAATTTCTCTCGAGCGCGTTGTCCATTGAGCTACGTTGTTCTATACAAAATTTAACTATAAACTATATTATAGTCTCTTTTAATTTTTTTTTTTTTTGTCAAATTGGGCATTTATAAAAAAGAAAAAACAATCTTTCAAAATTGACAAAAATGCCTATTGGCCACAAGAAATAATCTGGAGGGGCATCTGATGACATGTTAATTATATAATGCAGCCTCCTATCTGCAAATACATTCCAGCGCCGGTTGCCTGAGGAAAAGCCCGGAGCACAAAATATATGTAGTAATACAAAATAAAATCCCATGTTGTACAAATTCAGCTGCCTGTTATGAGTGGGTTTGATTATGGGTGGGGGGGTGGGGGAGAGAAAATGATTTACTGAGATATTTTATTTTTAAATAAGTATTAGTGCAAGGAAAATATTATATTTATATTTTATTTATTTATTATGATTTTTTTTAAATACACCAATAGTGAGCGAGAATTCTTCTTAAAGAAAGAGACCACGACATTAAGGAATGAACAAAAAAAACAATAGCACCAGTGGCGTTCATGATCCTCTGTTTCGAAAAAGTGCCATTTTTTTGTTAGAGCTTTAACAAAAGATGATACCTTATAAGTATACTTTGAATTTGTGAGCGATTACTCAATAACTCAAAATATTGTTCATTTTGACCTTTTTGTGTAAAATTGCTCATTTTTTCCTTGAATCTTGCAATAAAGGAGAAATACTATTGGACCAAATTGCAAAGTTAAGTATTTTTCAGTGGTGGTGATGATTTGATATCTCTATTTAACTTCCTCAAGATCCCTCCAACTTCAAATTTGTTACAACTACTAATGTGGGGGTTGAACAGTCTTTCAGTACTTTGACTTTTATGAATAAATTATGATGAATATAAAACAAAACTAAATTACATTAAATCATCCTTATAAAACTGTATCTTTCTTTAAATGAAAATTGCTGAATTTTCATATTCTGGATGCACATTCATTAAAATTTTAGTACTCTTTTTTTTGTTAATTTTTGCCAAAAAAAAAAGCTCATAGATCATAAGTCTACTTATAAGTATGCCTTAAAATTAGAGTGGGATCTTAATGGAATCAACTTAATTTGAGCCTCTAATTGGAAGATATTATATTTGCCATAATAGTAAATTCTTTAGTTTACTTGACAAATAAAAATAAAAAACAGAGTGAGGACTCAAAACTTTACAATTAAAGGATTTAATTATGCAACCAAACTATAGCTGAAACAGAAATAAACTTCTGGCCTGCCTCTAAGTGGCCATTCTCCGGCACTGGGCTTTTCAACTTTGAGAATCTTGAAGAAAAATATCTGCTGCATCTCTCATCCCAATTGCCATTACGACAACGTTCTACGCCATGGACACACCCTTCATCGTCAAGCTCTGCCAATCTGTTTGCTGGCGTGTCAAGGCTGTTATTGCTTGTGATGGAGGACATATTGGATAAAAAATAAAGCTAAAAATAGTATTTAAACAAATCACAATTTGTTTCTGAGTTGTCTTCTCTTGATTTAAAAAAAATAAAAATTTTTGTAAATTAATTCATGCTACTGCAATTTTCGGGTCCCCATGCTGTATAACCATGTTGAATTTGTAGGGATTGGTGATGGGTCTGAGGAGGGAGAAAAGTTTGTTTCATGGGTCCAGATGTGTTAACAAACACTTTAAAACCTTCTGACAAGCACTAAAGTGAACCTTTATATCACTGAAGTGTAGGATTTTTTCGTCACTTGTCTTTGCAAAATACCAGCTGACAGAGTCTTGTGGAAAATATATATATTTTTTTTTTTGTTTAGAGGTAGACTACAAAACTGAACCTGTACGTATGTTTGCCTGAAACCGATCCATTATTATTCTGAAGTAAATCTAATTTTTTCTACCATTATGGTCTGACATAGTGATATATTTTCCATAAAAAAATGAAAATAAGTACTTTGGATATTTCCGACATGTTACTGTCTATTAATCCAGTAAAGAGCATTGCAGGACGTTGCAAAATCAGTGGCAAGGACTCAAAGTAAAGCCTCAATTAGATATTAATGAAAAAATAAAAAAATATAGGTTAGTTTGATTTAGAAAGTCTTTAGTAAGATAAATATTTATCTTAATATCAATGTCAAATTAAAATTGATCTGTTGATAATAGAAGAATTGAAAATATAGAAAATAATTATACAACAACTAGTATTACAAATGCAGTAACTTTTATGATCATTTGTGATATGATTGATTTGAATGAAAGTTTTAATTGTAAAGTTCCTTTAGTATATTACAAATTTTTTTAATAATTTTTTTTTATCAAGAAAAATAAAGAATCTACTATAATGGTAAATATGACCTTTTCAAATTAGAAGCTTAAATTATGGTGAATCCGTTGAGATTCCTCTCTTATTTTTCAATATTTATAGAAATTCATAGATAATCAGAGGTGTATAAAATATGTCCTAGAATGGGAGAGGTGCTTTCTCTAGTTGGCAATCTGAAAAGATTTTTTTATTTTCCAAAGTTTCAATCATTATTATTTTATTCTTGGAAAAAAATAGCATATGTACATGGCCACAGGACATGTTCTATCCATCACTATGCATGAAATATGTCCCACCGGCTTGTAACAATAAAAGAAACCAAAAATTAACGTGGAAACTTTGACAGTTTGAAGCATGTTTGGAAGGGAAGCGGCTTAGCCATCATGACGCTCTATTATAACAGCTACAGCAGCCCTGAGAGGAAGAAAATAAACCCAAATCCCACTCCGTATATAACAACAAGAATTAGAAAGGCATAATTAAGGATAATTAGGTAATGGAATTACTCCAATGCCGATATTCGATTATATTCCTAGTCCTTCAACGACTTACACATATAACTCTAGAGAAAACTCTCATTATTATACTTAGCATAGGCACTACTTAATAGGTGGTACATTGAAATCTAAGCACTTACTAATTCAATAATTAATTAAGGTTGAGTGATTGAAATTAATTCATATTTCGATATATTAAAGCATAAACAATTAGCTACAAAAAAAACAAAAAAACCTACGTGAGCTCTCTAGCTTACAGACCAGTCCAGAAAATTCCCATAGCGGAAAGGATGGCTTCCAAGTGGTGGTGGAAAGCCTGGCACCCACTACAGATGTAGTCCTCTTTCATGGCGTCCCAGTGCTGGATGACAGTGGCTTTGAGAGCTTCTATATTAGGATGACCTTCCCCTCCACATTACCAAAAATTTGTAGTCGAGGGAGTTGGTATCAGGGCTTTAGAGGTCCCAAAAGTGTCAATAGTTCAAAAGAGTGGGTTTTGTTCATTTTTGGTGTCAAAAGTGGCCTATTCGGCCTCACAAGGCTTTCTCCACCCACTTTTTTTATAGCTCTCTGAAAATTCTGGTGTGAAACCCCAAGATATCTTGCATGGTCCTCACGGACTTGAGGGGATTGGCCTTGGCTATTTTCTTTAACTCCTCCGAATCCATTTTGGCCTTTTTGACAGAGCCCTTCTTCCTCTCCTATGTTTTGGACTTGCTGACGTCGTACATGGGGTCCTGGAGACGGCCTACTACTTGGAGTGCTTGAATGGAAATTCGTCGATCACATTCACTTGTCATTGTCTCGACTTGTAGGTAAGTTAGAGAGCTCTGGGTTCTTTTGTTTGGTAAATGAGTCAACCTTCATTAATTATTGGATTATTAAGTGTTTAAATTTGAACCCGGTATATTGCACAAAAAAAATTCTCATTATAAGGGAAATTGTTTATGATCGGGAAACAAAATTATATATTCTCGATTCCCATGTTTTTAATTTTTATCCGTAAAAGTGCATAGGTTGCTCTGTTCGAGCCCATGGTTACAGGTTTTTTTAAAATTTCTTAGCCTAACCAGATCCAAAAAAAAATATTGTTTATTATAAAAGGTATTCCTTCTAAATTTTCAATGAATTGTGAGTTCTATGTGAGTAACGTTGTTATTTTCTATATTAAAAATGGGGTTATATTATTTTGCCGCTAGACGACGTTACTCTCTGTTACTTTGTTTAGAAACTAATATAAATAAAAAACTTATCATCCCCTATTAAATAATATACAATGAAGAAGGTAATTTTTGGTGGATTAAATATATGTTGTGTACAAGTTGCAACTTGTATAAGCAAACTGTACAAGTTATAACCAAAAAATGAGATGAATAATTTTAAATGAAGGATTTACAGTACTTGGGATGTTGGATCATGCAATAATTGAATGTTCCAACATTAATTAATGATGTAATTATTTGCTGTGTTAATACAAATGACTAAAATATAAACATTATGTTGCAAATTATCAAGTTCAAATCCCCACAGGCGTATTAATATATATTAAATACATAATAACTACCGGGTGCCCTGAAAGTCTTGACCGGTACCTTCGATGGTTTTTTTCGAGGTTTCAGAGACTTTTTACGTAAATGTTGCGTAAATAAAAGTTAAAGACCGTTTTCAGATTAACAAGTTTTTTTTCAATAACATTTCGAAATTCATACTTGTTTTGACATGGAGGCTAAAAGACATGAAGTAGCTGATCTGCTTCGTGCAGGAATCAGCCACAAGGAGATCTCTGAGGCCACCAGCATGTCCGCCAGCACCATTGGCAGGATCAAGAGGAGGTTGGACAAAGGGGAAGGCCTTGAAGACAAGCCTCGAAGTAGGAGACCTGTCTTAAAGGCCACCAAGACCACTAAGAAGAAGATCAGGGCCCAGATCAAGATAAACCCTCTTATGAGCATCAGAATAATTGCCAAGAAGAACAACATGGGTAAGACTACTGCTGCCAACATTGTCAAGGACATTGGGGCAAGTCCTTGGTCCGCACCACCCGTCTCATGTTGTCCATGGCCAATATGGAGGCCAGATACATCCGATGCAAGAAGATTTTGAACAACATGAAAAGCAATAGGAACATAATTCTCATTTTTTCCGATGAGAAAACTTTTAAAGTGGATACAGTCATCAACCGCAAAAATGATCGCTACATTAGCCTTAATGGTTATGTGGGATCTGAGAAATATGTGTCCATGACCAAGCACCCAGCCAGCATCATGATGCTTGGAGTTGTTGGCTCAGATGGTAAAGCCATGCCTCCAGTCTTCTTCTGAGAGGGCTACAGGGTCACCTCGGAGGACTACATCAAGGTGCTCAAGACCAAGGTGGTCCCATGGATTAGGAAGGAGTATCATGGCAAGAGGGTGTGTTTCCAGCAGGATGGGGCACCCACACACACAGCCAAGAACACCCAGAAGTGGTTGAAGGAGAATGTGGAATTCTGGCCTTAGGACTTCTGGCCCCCCTCCTCCCCTGACCTGAACCCCTTGGATTTCAGCATCTGGGCACACATTGAGAGGCAGGCTTGCAAAAAACACCACAGCAGTACCAAAGCTCTCAAGGCCAGTATCACCTAGGCCTGGGCCAAGATGGGCCCACCTAAATCAAGAACACCTGCTCCTCCTTCCGTCCCCGTGTTGTGGCTGTTATGGAAGCTAAAGGCCTAATTGTTAAAAACATATTATAGATTATAACCAAGGGAAGTTTTATTATTAAAAACATTTCTCTGTATCTCTACTTTTAGTCCTTGTAGATCTTAATGAAGTTGGAAGTTAGAAATCAGTCAGGACTTTCCGGACACCCGGTATGTGATTTTAATAGATCCAAATAAATTGATAGTATCAATGAATGGTTGGTCATAGAGAATCACCAATGTTGTAATTAAATAATGCTTTACAACTTGTACAATTTGCTTATGAAAGTTGTACACAGGATATATGTATAATTTATAGGCCATTGATTAAATTAAACTTATATTATGAAATAATACTCGGAATTACCCGTGGATGTAAAACCCTGATAAATTGCGTAGATAGGGGATCCTGAGAGAAAACCCCTATTCCACACCGGAACCCTGATATTCATAAATGAGAAAAAAGATGATTTTTTAGTCACTCCCTCAGTTCCGATGTGTTTTAATCCCCAAAAAAGCTAACATAAAGCTGATTTTCAAAAACTTAAGATGTCTGCAATAGGCTCAACAAAAAATATTTCCTTATTTTATTGGATCTACATTTAATTCAAATTTATAATTTGAATTTAGGAAAATAGGGAGACACATAATAGTAAGAAATATCAAATTAGGAGCAACATTACCTTTGAACGATATTCAATCAATTTCTTTCCTTTTCGGAACAAAGTGAAAAAAAAAAAAACTTTTAAATATGTTAAAATTAATTAAAGACAGAAAAACAGTTTGAAACTAGCATATTTAACGTCAATTAAACAATTCAAAGTCTCTTTTGATTTTTTTTAACTTAATGCACATTATAGCCGTTGTTGTTTTTTTGGTAAATTAAGACCTTTACTACAAAAACATTATATAAATTGGTCCATAGCTTTAACATTGTACTGCTGACAAACGTCTGAAAATATCACATTAGGACCCAAAAAAATACTAGTTTTTTTCCTCTTTAAAATAACATTATCGTGTCCAAAATGGTATATGGGCCTTGAAAAGTATTTATCTCAAAAATAGAACACTTTAACGCACCTACACATAAACAAATAACCAAGAACGACCCACCCATAGTTTGACGACCACAATAATAATAATTAATCCTAAAATAGCATGATCATAAGAGGAAGGGGGATTGTATTTATAGGATTTTAGCACGACTTTTAAGAAAGAATCCTTTCAGCATTTTAATTTCCTTCATATTTTGCAGATTTGATCAGGACTCGGAAGGGAATGTGGATTTGGAGGATCTCCGCTTTGTGCTTTCCAACCTGCCCGTACGCCTCAGCAATGCTGAGATTGAGGAAATGGTTAAATCCGCAGATCCTGATAATGATGGAAAACTATCTTTCCAAGAGTTTCGAGTCATTCTTGGGCTCTGAAGCCTTATCCTTGTCCTTTCCATCATGCCAGTTACCTTCATTTATTGACCTTAATAAAATTGATTAATTATCATGTCTTTCACACATTCAGCCCCGATCCTCATTATCTAATTAACGTAATTGATTATTTATGTTCCATGTTCAATTCCCCTTTCCCTATTGCTCCTTGACTTTATCACTTTCCCCTTCTCTTGATGGTTTTTTATATCATTTATATAAATCAATTTGCTCAAAAAAGAAATATATATATAAAAAACTACAAAAAAGTCATCCCTGGGCTAAAATTACCTGGGTTGATGTTATTTTGTTTTTTATACCCCTTGCTGTCATATCACACACAAAAGAAAGAAAGAAAAACTCTCTCACACACACGAGAGATGTCCCGGGAAAGAAAGCCCGGGCTTTATTTTCTGCAAAAAAATAAAATTGGGTTTTTGCAAATCTCTCTCTCTCCCACTCTCTCTTTATCCTTCTCCCACTGTCTTTCCCCCAACTACATAACATGACATAATATTAACCTATGTACTGCTATAAATTTGAAATAAAGTAAATTCATTAAAAATTCTGGATAAATATTACTTATTTAATTATTTTGTCAAAATGGTGGTTCTTGTACCTACAACATATGTATGTACATAAAGAGTAAAAGGAGAAAACTTGCGTAATTTTTTTTTTCTTCCTTTTTATATTTCTACAAAGAGCTCTAGGTTACTTATAAGTTATATTACAAGAACCATTATCGCAGGGGTGCTCTTCCTCTCTATCTCTCTCCCCCTTTAGAAAGAGCCCTGAACAAGAAGGAGTGCGCTCAAAATGGAAAAAGGGGTACACTACCATGCAACTGTCTATGTACTACTTCTAATACAACTACTAGATTCAACAACACATTGCTGGTTTGTTGTTGTGAACAGTCAAAGACAGATCAAGGAGAGGGCCACAACACAAACACACATTTTCTAAATGTGTTTGTTTGTTTGTGGTGGAGAATGAAGACAATTATCAAATTCATTTAACAAACAAAGCAAATGAATTAATAATACAATTATCAAGTAGGTATTTAGCTCCTTTCCCCAAATTGTTCGAATGTTCTGTTCCAAGTAAATCATTTGATTTATTAATTTATTTACTTAATGTTATAGTATGTGTGATAAATTAAGACCAGATGAACTGCAGGCCTTTAAGGCTGCATTCGACATGTTTGATAAGAATCAAGATGGCACAATTTCAACCAAGGTATGTTTCCCTTTTTTAAACACATTTTATGTCTAAAGATAAAAGAGAAGAAAGTAGGTGATTTGAACGCTTCTTTACCTATGAGATGCGATATGTGAAAATCCATCAAGTTTTTAAAAAAATAGATTCAATTATATAGCGTAAATCAATTTAATAAAGTTTTTGGATTAGTTAAGTGTACAATTTCCTCAATTACACCTCAAAAACACGTTATTTATGTAGGATATGCATGGGATTTAGAGACAGGTCAAAAATCCCGGCTGCAGTATAAACTTGTGGCCTCGAAGCAGATTAAAAACCACTCTTGCCAAAGCAAGAACCATAAAATACCCTCTACTACTCTTTTAAGATAGCGGTATTGACGGCCACTTGTTATGCTCAACGGTTTTTCTGCAGACGGGAAAATTATCTACTGGTCCTTAGATGAGTCATGGTGATATGATATGAATAACTACATTTATAGTATAAGTAATTTTTTGCAAATGGCAATTTTCCTGCGGCAATGTTCCAAGAACCGTTATTAAACCATGTTTCAATATGTAATGTTCTTATACAGAACTTACATGAGACCGAAATTCAATAAATATTTCCTGGGAATTTACAATAGGTGTAAAACCCAAAAAAAAAAATCCTAGATATTGAAATTCCTGGGGAGAAACTCCTTGATAAACATATAAATACATGAAATAATCCAGATCCTATGCTATTATCTTAACAATCGAAACAAAAAGGTTTTGAAGTTAAATACAATAAAAATTAAAAATTAAATCAAACCTTGTAACAATTCCGTAATAAACAATTGGATCAAGCATTAACAATGTTTATTTAAAACATTTCTTGATGATCATTCATTTAATAGAAAAGAGAAAGTCAACAGAAGCATTAAATCCCTCATCTTGTTGAAGTCTGGCACGCCTCCCAATATTATTTTTTATTGATGGAAAAGTTTTTCTGTGGATGTCATATTCAAATCCTAAAGTGATCGAGTTTTGATCAAAAGAGGGTATGATTTTTCCTATAGGATCTATTGAAAGGAGAAATCAGAGTCAGCTAGGGTATAAGATGCCATTAGCCAGCCCTGTAAAGACGGTCATTATCTTTTTGCTCTCAGGGCACCATCCTCGAGAAAGGTATCTAGGCATGGTCTAATTTCCACTGAAGGGAAGATACTTAAACCTTTCAAAAAGATGGTGCTCCCTCCTAACACCTCCAATATTATGCAAAAATGGTTTGACACTCATTTTTCTTTCTTTTGGAGCAATAACTTTTAGCCTCCATCCAGTCCGTATTCGAATCTGATGGATTTTGGAATATGCTCTATTTTGGAGAACAGGATCAGCAAAAATCCCCATTTAAATTTGGATGGACTGAAAACCTAAATTGGGACATCATTCCCATGGGGGTGTTCCGTGCCAGCATTTATGAATTATCTAACAGACTCAAGGCTGTAATTTCTGCAAATGTAGACCATTTTGCATAACTTTATTGTCACCTACTGATATGATATCCAACAGTCTTCATAAAAAATTTTAGGTGTCTAATAATATAAATAAAAAAACCTGTTTTTGCAATCTGTTATTTTTCATGCCAGCTTACTTTTAATTTGACTTATCAAAAATATGTGTGGTGTGTGAACATGAAAACAATATTGAACACAATCAAAGAAAAATAATAGTTCCTAATCAAAGTATTACTCCATTTTAGACTAATTTACTTAAATATGAGACTTTGTTTGGTTCCAATAAGTCAACTCATATCATCTATAAGTGATGAAGATTTTAAACGATCATTAATTTGCAATTTGTGAGGTCTCTGCATGATTTAACAAATAATTTATTCATAGAAATATAAAATAGTTAGATAAAGAATCAGGATTGTGAAAAAATTATTTTAGTGTGATTCCAAGTCTTTGTTTACAAGTCCACGCCCTTGAATTTTTCTAAAAAACTCCTCAAATTTATTTTGAGCACATTTCAAGTGCATATTTACAATGAAGCGTCTATAATGTGAAGGCTTTCCTTGAGTTTAGTAGGCATAAAAAAGTATTGAGTCTTTGATTACGTTGATATTGCGTTAACAAGTTGAGTTGTAAATTTTTAAAATACCTATGAACTCAATTACACGTGGAGTCGACAGTCTTGATTTCCCAAAAGTATGTAGAATTAAAAAGAATAAAAATGTAATCCCTCATCATAAATCAATCTCCAATAATTTAGACTTTAATTAAGCGATATATTCACGTGTTTTTGAAGTACATAAAGTTTTACGAAACTAATTCAAACTGATATACTTTATTATAATAAAGTATTTTAAAATGTGGGATGTTTTTAAAGGACCGATAGCAGGGACGAGACTGGACAGGATCGATTTGAAGCCCAATACAACTGATACCACCCCAGGCCACATACTTTAAAGCAAGTTATAGTATGTATATTGTGCATACCTAATATACATAGATTGAGGTTAAGGAAGCGAATAAGCAGAAAGTGGGATTGAGGGGAGGAGCCCCTTCCCAAAAATCCAAAATTCCAAAACAAAATTCATTCTTCAAATACTTTTATCCAAATTATTCAATATTTGAATATTTTTTCCAAAAAATTTACTATTAATAATTTCATTTTTGAAATTTTTTGTGAACAACTGTAAAAAAAATTAACTTTTCGTGGATATATATGAATTTTTATAATTTTTTTGGAAAAAAATCATTTTTAATGAATAGCCGTGGATTTTTGATTTTTTTTTTCAACAAAATTAATATTTAAACTATCTTTTTGAATTTTTTTTTTCCGAAAAATTCATATTTAAAATTTAATTTTTCAAATTTTTTCAAAAAATTTCAATTTTCGAGAATAGCTGGAGATTTTTGAATTTTTTTTTCCAAAAAATTTTATATTAGAATTTTTTTGTAAAAAAATTAATTTTTCAAATTTCTGGGAGAAGCTGGAGATTTTTATTTTTCAAGAAATTTTAGTTTTTGGATTTTTTTTTTTAAATTGAAAAAGACAAAGTCCCCCAAAAAAAAAAATATATATATACATATTCCTGATAACACTTCTGATACCTCATTAAAAATATGTATTACTGCAGAGGTATGTTGATTGGTTATTTATTTGGTTTGTTATTACGCACATAGCTAAGCAATACACAAAGATTAGTATGTATACAATGACAAACGAAAAAAACTGAAAACCTATTAACTAATTATGCAGGGAAAATTAAGGGAAAAATACTCTGCATATTTTCGTCCCCAAATTCATTTACATACAAAAATATGTTAGTAAAGCGTGGTTTCCACAACTATCATAAATGGTGATCAAATTTATTGTCTATTTTGGGCACGTAAAAAAATTAAAAAAACTGAAAATCAGCATTGTAACCCTGACAATTATAAAAATGTTTTGGGGCAAAGCTGTCATGACGTTTCATAAGATCAGCTACAAGGCAGCTTTGAAGAAGGAGAGAAGGAAATGCACAATGAACATGCCAAGAATTACTCCGACATCTATCCTCAATTCTACTCCGAGTCCAATCTTATAACTCCCGAACAAACTCACATTTTTACTATCTGTCATTTAGGTATGAGCAAACATATTATTTATTAATTCTATATTAAATAATAATTACAACAGCCTGTGAAAGTGCCACCTCACCCCCTCCCTATGCAACTGTCACAAAATAGGCATCTCAAGCGTTCGGCTTTGCTTTATCAGCCCTTTAAATCATATTTAATTACTAAAAAATATATAAATGTTGATTTCTTGAATTTTTTGCGAGTACTATAAGAAAGAAACTCTAAAATATAATTTTAAGCGTTCAAAAAAAATCAGCTCCGTTCATTTAACGCATTTTCCATTGAGCACTCTTCAATTTTGCGTTCCGTTCACAAGCCTGACTAGGACAGATGTATTCAATGTAGCACACCAATGTCAACAAACGTCTACTTCATCGGTGCATCTCATTCTCACAAATCAATTTTTAATCAAAATTCAATAAAAAACAATATTTAAATAAAGACCTTCATATGGAGAAAAAAACACAAATATTTATGTTCTTACAAATGGAAAAAGACTTACATTTTTGAAAAAAAATAAAAACATTATTTCTAACGACGCATTAACTGAGTGGTTGTTATGGAGTTAAAATATTACGTCATTAAGTCACATGATTCATTTTTTCTCAAAGGGATCAAGAGTCAATTTCCTGAGGTTCTCTACACACTTTTGTACGTGCACATGGGCAGTAATGTAATTATTATCACACCATTAACATAATCACTTTTAAGAGCTCATATGATTATTATTATTCGAGGTGGGGGGCAGGGGAGGTCGGCTTTCTAATTCGCTAGTAGGAAAAGAAAACATGATACATAATATAATTAAATATTTTCGTCATATGACGGTTCAGTTTTGGATCTCTTGCAAATCTAGGGGATTATACTAATCCAAGATTAAAAGTATAGATAATTTATTACTTATATAAATGCATTTGTACAAAATTTAAGGTCTCCCCCTTCCTTTTATTAGGATTTATGGTCGAATTAAGGCTTGGATTTATATCAAATGAAAGAGTTTCATAATCACTGGGGGTTCATGCGTGTAATGCAGTACTCCCAAATGATTTTATTGGTAGGTAGTAGGCACGTAGTTACCTTTATTTATCATGCAACCACTCATACAAAAAGAGACCTGGAGAAGCCCCAAAATCAGTTGATATTTAGCCAATTCTTTCCAACTATGTAATTGGGTAATGTTCAATAATTATTGAGAATTGTTCACAACTTAACAAAGGCTAATTATAATTCAATCAATCAACGTTACAAACACTAATAAGTGGAAAAGAAGCAGAATCATTTACCATCTGATAATAAAATACAGTGTGTTTTTTTGTGTTAGTGAGGTAACACTGTGTAGTGTGATCATGTTTACATCCTACAACTCTGGGTACTTGTACATATATTAAAGTAAAATGTCCAGTTTTTTGTGGAACAAACAGTTGAAGATCCACTTCTAATAAAATTAAAATGATAGAATTTTCATAAATGTAGATTTTTTTTAAATACGAATAAAAACCTATATTTTATTCTTAAATTTTATTAATTTTAAAATAATAACCCCCAACCCATCACCCGGCAAATCTTACTCTGATTGGGCCACTTGTCTGCTTTTTTGGAAACATACAATATAATAAAAACATCAGGGCCCTTCTTTTCCAATAAAAAACCTGAGATTAGGCCACTGAATTCAGAAAACATTTACAATGGTGGTCTGAAAAGTTTCCGTCCTATAATTTTTTTTTTTTATCATTTCTATTTTATTTTCAGCATAGTCCACTTTTAACTCTACGCACTTACACAAGAGATACTCCCATCTCTATGACCTGTCCAAATAGTGCTAGGCGTTTTTCTCTGCAAAATAACTGTTCACGAAGTTGATTGCCTCTTCATTTGACAAAAATATTTGCAGTCCACTTTTTGGTCTGTATTTAGTTTCGAAAGTATAATGGTTTATCCAAGTTAACTCTACGGTAAGTAATCGGACCCAAAATTCGGATTTATTGTACCTGAAATGCGCCAAACGACCGATACTCGATTTTTTCCCTTTTCACAAAAAAAAAACTCGTATTAACTCATTCAAAATGGTCAAAACTTTGCTGAGTAACTGTCAATAGAAGTTAAATAGATGTGACTAGCTTTTCTTAGCAAATGCTCCCATCTTCAGGCTGAGGCTTGAAACTTTTCAAACCACCCTCGTATTAATTAGTTACATCATTAGTATGTTTATGAGGGAAAACTCAATTCGACTAAATACTAATTATTTACAAAGATTTAATAAATGTTATTAATTAACCAATTCTTAGGAATATGACTTTATTGTAGAGAAGAAGGTAGATTTGGAATACTATTGATTAAAGAACCCTGCCTAATATCAGCTGCTTGTTGTATCATTTAAGAGAGAGAAAATGTATTATACCTCAAGGAAGGATAATATTTTACCTTTAAAATACTATTAGAGCAGAGTATTTTGTGGAACTCTTTAGAAAACTTCCATCATCCCAATTTTATAAAGAATTAACAAAAATATACAAAAAAAAACTCATTTTTTCTCATCTAATCATAAAAAAAGTAATAAATCTCAACAAAAATCCCACCCCTAAAAAGTAAGTGAATAATAATAAATTAAGATCCAAGGAGTAAATAGTTGAGCCCAGAAGAGCACTTAGAATTTGTAAACTGGTGTTGCTGAGGGGGAATTTATGAGTGTCACGACATAAATTATATAAAATCTGGGGGATGTCATTTTGGAGAGAGTTTACCCCTTGTACCTCTAACAGCACCCATGGTGGTACCTAACAAAATATTCATGAAGCGCTGTTATGTGTGCGGAGAATCGATATATCTGTAAGGTCGCCGTCCGTAGAAAGAAGAGATCTGCTTCATCTGAGCCGCTTAAAAATGTTGATTTATCTATTGAGAATCTGATCAGAAAAACTGAAAAAGGAAGTCAATGATAAAATATAGATCAATAATTGAACTTTTATATATTAAATAATTATTTGCTGAATGGAAATATGTATTGGTAAATATTTGCAATTCTAATTTTTCGAGTGTTTAGCGATTTAGTTTATCGAAATCGACCCGGAATTTGTTCGAGAATTGAATAAAATATTTTTTCAGAGTAGTTACTGGAGCTGCAGATCTCAGAGTATATTATGTATGTATTTTACTAATGAAAGCATGCTATATCTATGGTATGTTGTCTTGCAGAGAGTTGGGAGTATAAGAGAAATTTTAATGAGGGTTCCATCTGAATATAACATACATTTTTATGCTAATATTATATTAATATGAAAATAATAAAATACTTTTTATAAGTAACCTCTATAATTACAAGTCGTTACATCTTATGTCTATATTTATACATACTTAAGGCCTTCATTCGTTATATATAATACATATGTCAATATAGGGATTTGTACTTGAGTTAAGACTTGGATGTATGTCTACTGATGGACATTTCATTTAATCACCCTCTCTTCTCTTGATGTCAAACAAACTAATAAATTAAAATGTTTGTATAACAATATTTTCGATCAGTTTTTGACATGAACCTACAGTCTATACTAATTATAATTTATATTTAGGAGCTCCATGCCGCTATGCGTCGTGCAGGACAGAACCCCACAGAGGCAGAAGTCCAAGACATGATCAACGAAGTGGATGTGGACGGCTCCGGCTATTTGGAATTCCCGGAGTTTTGTATGATGATGCACAAGAAACTCAACGACGGAGATCAAGAAAATGAGTTGAAAGAGGTGTTTCGAGTCTTTGGAAAGGATGAAACGGGCTGCATCACAGCAGAGGAGCTCAAATTTGTACTCACTCATTTGCCAGGGAAGGTAACCTACAAGGAAATTGATGAAATGATACGCACTGTGGATCAAAATGGTGACGGAAAGATAAATTATCAAGAGTTCCGTGTGATGATTGGTGCGAAGCCCAATTTGACGGATGCCATGGCTGCTCACATTCCCAACCCCAAGACTCCCACCTCATCCTCGCCCCATGCATGATTCTAAATTATTATCTAGTATATATATGTACATGAAATATCGTAGAACTTTTTTTAGAGTCCATCCAATCCGTAGTTGGTAGTTCTTATAACATTTACCAAATTTTTCTTTCTATTTAATTCTCTTTATCCATTGTTTTGTTCTTTCAAATGTAAGTATTCAATAATAATAATAATCGCTATTAACTATATCCTTAATATATACATATTTTAATCTATGAAGACAATCCCATTTACCAAATTTATAAAATTATTTCCATATTTTATATAAGATATATTTGTGCTCAAAATAACTGATAAGAAATCAAACTAATAAATAGTCATTACATATTAGATTAATTGCGTCATTATTTTCACTTCATATTCTAAATAGAACTACCAGGCAGATGTGGGGAAATGATTCATATTACAAGTACAAGTCAAGTCTCAAGTCTTTTGCTCACATGTTCAATTCCTTTAATATTTTAAGCGAGTACAACTAGAGTTATCAGATTTCTTTTGAGCTCATTTCAAGTCCATAATTATAATTTATAATGTGATAGTGCATAGTGATTCGTCACAGATCAACCTTTTCAAATGTCACTTTAATGTGTTATTACCGGACGCTATTTGGGTAACGAGGCCATTTTGATACATGGAATGGACCTGGAGCTGTATATAATATGATCTACCGCAGTGTACAAATAAAAGGAATTGAAAAATGACGTGATATCCCTAACAAGTTGAAGAATGTTTAGATTTTAGAAGAAGAACAGCTTAGCTGTTATGATGTTTCATTAGATTGTCTGGGAGCAGCTATGAAATCAAGCAAATAAATACAAATGCCGATCAATCATAATAATATTTTGCAAGAATAAAGGAAGGAATTAATCCTCAATTATACTCACTCTTAATCCTAGAGGGACATACTCATATAACCAAGAATGTGCTCTATTCTGGTTCTGCGGCTCTATCAATGCCAGCCTCTTTTATTTTATTTTTATCCATTTCAACAGTCTCGGTTCGCCTCTATCGTTCTCGGTCCCAGTCTACACATATATAGTACACGTGTTTTGTATGAAAGGAGCCTTAGCTAGAAATGTATTCGTGCGGGGGCCTTGGGACAGTAAAGTTTGGGAAACCAAATATCATAGTTATTATATTATAGGGCCCCCACAACCTTAGTAGCGGACTTGTATCCATAATCTACCTCAACCCTTTCCTCTTTTATTTACACCCTCTAGTGTCTAAAACCACTTTTCCAGATCCTTAAGATGCCCTCATCAATTTGGATACAACTGCATCACCCTGCCCACGTAGAAAAATCATTATAAAATACTGCTTGCAAAAAAAATCAAAAAATTAACTTATTGATTAAAGTTAATAAAATTTATTTTTTATAATATATATTGTAGATTCTTTGTATATTCTATATAGGAACAGAAGCTCAAGAACCCATACCGATAAGCAGTATATCACAGTCTCGGTTCAAGTCTCGTTTTTGACTTTGTGGGTTCCGGTTCTAGTGATTCAAGAACGGGGACCGCTAGATCGATAAAGACACAACCTTGTGTATAACTACCCAATCAATATTTAGAATTACTCTATGTATTTCACGAGCATTCATTTTATATTTTATACAAATTTAGAAATAACACAGCTCAATTAGTCCACTAGAGAACACATTTTTGACTTTGTTTTTCTTTAGATAACAGAAACAGAGAAGAAATCACCAAGTAATTGGTGATTTTTTGCATATTTGGAATAGATATTAATATCTTTTGCTAATAATAGGCTACTTTTTGGCCTCAAATCGACGTCTCTATCACGTAATTATCGTTATTGCATCTGTTAACTTTTCTTCAAATAAGTAGTAGTCCAATTCTTACCAATTATGGAATTATTCTTTGATTGCTGAAACATATACAAAGTAATGTTAATGCAACAATGCCAAGTGGCAAAATGATGATCACATGATCCAAAGTACTGGTCTACACTTCCTATCTTTTGTCGGATAGAGGTCGTTGAGTATACCTGACTGAATTACCTCACTGATATAAAAATGTGAATACGTTTTGCTGTTAGCTGTCGGTTATTCCTCTCATCAGTATTTTGAGCAACGTTGACTGGTTGAACTCTAGTTAAATCTTATTAACGCCTTATTAAGCTGATAACAATCTCCTACAATTATTCAAATATAATTCCAAAAGTAGGACTACCAACAGATTTTGTGCATTTTCCGTTTTTCTATTGGAAGAAAAGTTGTGAGGTACAATAAAGGTACGAACACACGTGAATAGAAGAAAATTCTAAAGAGCTCGGAGTAATTCTTCTAATTGATTTTTATCTCCCTCTCCCCCATTGTCACAGCTCCTTGTAGCTGATCTAATGAAACATCATGACATCTAAGCGGATCTTCTCCTAAACATTTTTTTCAAATTGTCAGGGTATCATGTTGAATTTAAGTTCCATTTTTTAAATCGCCAAAAATACATCCCTCCTAATCAACGTCCAAGACACTAATCAGATAAGTATAAAAAAGTACAAAGTAATCCTAGTTATTGAGACAACACTGTGAAGCATAATGAGGCTCCTTAAGAATCTCATTTAACCTATATTCTTAGGAAATGTGTAAATAAATAAACAAATGGGAAATTATTCTAGAAGGATTTCATCCTTTGACAATTTTCTAATTTATCATTTCAAATAATGATCCTAGGCATTAGAGTTACAATAATAATATGGCCTAGTATGTCAACCATCAATATAACTTGTTTAATCATTTTTCATTACTTATATTAATGTGTATCTGTCAAAATCGAGGGAAAGTTTTTTTGAGCCTTTATTTGATGCTAGTATGTATATGTATAGGAAAATAAAAGGACTTGATGCTCCTCGGTCCCCTGCACTGCAACGCCACCACTTCTTCAACAATATGATTTGAATACATAATAAGATGATGTTATGAGCAAAATGTTGCTTCTGCAGTATTTATTTATCTTTATTTGAATACACACACAAAACTACCAAGAACATTAAGTTCGATTGAGTGCTTCAATATAATACTTATTATTATAACTAATAAAAGGGGATCTAGAAAGACCTTAAAAAATACAAATGTTCAAAGTAGAACTACTTGAGTACTTAATATATTAGGAGTTCAATCAGAGCCTTTTTAGCATGAGCGGGACATGGAACAAAGTAAAATGTGGAAGTCCTTTCTTTTTTTCAATTGACGTTTTTTTTAAATGAGGACGTATTTTGTGAGCTGCCATTTTGAATACAATTTCAATGATTAAAAAAACGTCAATCCCGGAAGAATTATATATATACAAAGTGAGTTCAAAAAGTTAGGGGAATTTTCAAATTTCGCGGGCAACGTAGATTTGGTATGCTTGATTTTTTATTTTTTTTAGTACACCGTTATAGTTATGTTAGAAGCAATAGGGAAAATGGCTTTTGCATCACGATAATACTCTGCTCACTCAGAGATTTTATTGTCAAAAACAACACCACAATCATGTCTCAGCCACCATATTCACCAGATTTGACTCCATGTAACTTTTTTTCCCCTACAAAACTGAAAAAACTCAATTGTGTGGTGTTTTTTTTTTTAGCTGACCCGTTATTTTTTTTTGGAATTGGTAAATGAAGAATGAATTTTCTTTTCACTAGCAGTTGTCATTATTATTTAATTCCTGAGTAGTGAATATTCTTTCCTAAATAGATTCAATTATATTCAAAAACTGATTAATATTTGTATGTGCTCATAAAGACGGATCGTGACCCTGGAAATGTGTCATGAGGTTATAATTGTAAGTCCTTATTTGACTCCTGGTAAAATGAGGATATTCCTTTAATTGGTTAGATAGAGTTTCACTGATTAATTATAAGTAAACATTATAGTATTACAATTACTCCAACTAACCTAGGAATTTTGTAAACTCCATATACATAAAGGAATCACCTGGGGGCATATCTACGCACATTGAGTTCAAGAGAATAATTTATCTCAGACTCGTTGGCGATGAGCTACAACGATTCCATTCCTTTTCTCCCTCTTCCCTCTTCACAGCTGTTTTTAGGTGATCTTCTCGAAAACATTCTTCAAATTGTCAGGATTACCATGTTGATTTTATGTTTTTATTTCGTAAAATCCCTATTATACGCACAAGTTTCATCAATACTGATAGGTGTTAACTTTATTTTTAGAAGAGGCTTCACGTGGGGACTTTATTATTAGTAAGTAAATTGATTATTTAAGTAATGATGAATAATATTTAATTTTAAATCTTACACATTAAACACATTAGACAGACAATACACATTAAATGGTTGTTTTCTATTGAAAAAAAAAAGATAAAATTATCCCCCAAAATGTTAATGTATATATACTATCAAAACCTCACTATATAGTGAGTTCGAACCAGGGACAAAATATTTAATAAAATTAGTATAATAGGAAAAATATAGAAACACCACAACAATTCGGATGGAAGAAGTGATAATTCATTTCTACGTTAGTAATTATCAACAGGCATGAATGATTATACATGTTAGAAAATACTCATGGATTGACGAACAAGCATAATATGATGCGAGAGAATAATTCCATCATTATTTCAACAGAAAAAAAATATCAGTTTTATAGTTATTATCATTACATATTTTGATAAAAAAATAATCAATAACAATGTATAAACATACTTTTTATACATATATGTTTAGCAAAATACCCTTGGAACAAAATGTTTCTAAGCCAAAATGTCCTGAGGCAAAATATTTTAAGGCAAAAGTACGGAGCACTCCCTTAAATCTACTCTGATTTCGATAAAAAGTTACGAGAAGCTTATGTGAACTTGAGGAAAATTTGGGAATCCGAGCCGAATTACGAGACTTTTGTAAACAAAATCCAGTTCATGGTTCAATCACATGACCCTAGCTGAGGTTATTAAGTATGTTGGATATCATTGTTTAGCTGTTTTCAAGATTTTGCTGAACTGTTGTTGTTTTTTACTGTTTCTTTTACAATTTTTGATAAAAGCCCCAAGCCAGACAACATTATTGAAAATGACAATCACGCCATATGATGATTCCCAGGCATGGAATTCGGAAAACTTGATGGTTGAGAAAAAAAAGTTCCTTTTCCGTTATATATTATAGAAAAATGGATTTGAAATACGACTGCATTGCCTTTCGACACATTGACGTCTTCTTCCGGGGTTCTGGTCTGTATACAATATCGAAGTAATGAGACAGAACATGTGTATATTTTTGTCACAAAACCCAAATTTCGATTCTGCCATTAGAAGTGTATAAAATATGTACTAGAAAGTGTAGCGGTTTTGGTAGATACAACCAGAGCATGACTTTTTATTTTCAAGAAGAGAGCTCCTATCATAATGCATTTATCCTTGAAGAGACAACATCTAAGGATAAAGTAATAACTAGTGAATATGCTCATGAGAGACGGAGAGTAACAATGAGGGCTTGCTCGGGAGTTAATGGTGTAAATCCTTGTTGGACTCAGAGTAGAATTGATGATTAACATCGGAGTGATCCCAGTCTACATGTCCTATAAGGAGTGGGTTTTGTGTTAATTTCCTTATTTTTATGGTTTCATGTAGCTGATCTAATAAAACGATATGACATCTAAGCTGCTCTCCAAACAGTATTTAAGTTGCCAGAGGGAGCACATTAATTTTTGGTTTATTTTATTTTTACCTTTCGTTAAGACATATAATAGCATTAGACATAATAAAATAAATCCAGTGCTTTTGCTGAGCAAAAGCAAGAGATTTTTTTTTGCTTTTTGAAGGTTGGTTGACCAAAACAGTAATATAACGATGTCAGACCTGTCTAGGATTTCGAGACCGAACCCCAACACTAGTTAAGATAGTTAGGATTACTTTAATCTTTAGAACGCTCACTAAGAAAAGAAAAAATATTCATTTGAATACACCAGCGTTTATATTTAATTCAAATCCTAACATAAAGTGAACATGCAGATGAATTATAATATTCATAAGAGAGCAATAATTACAAAAACAATCAGAAACAGTGATATACATGCACACGGTTGCAATATTTCATTGGTCCACCTCCAGTATTATTTCTTATATCAAAAATATTTGCACAAACCTTCTTGCAAAAAAAAAAACACAATATTCAACTCACGTATATTTTATATAATAATTAATAATAATAATGAGTAAATCAATCAGCGTAAGAAAGAATGCAACAACCAACTCTAGAATGACTACTTTTATGAGAAGAAACCCCCTTATGATGAACAGATCAATGGACGTACTACGTTCATTCTTTTCGTTTACATATTTTTTTTTTTTTGGTCTTAAATGTTGAAATGAAATGCAGACTCTACATATTTAAAGATTGACCATCCTCATCCGGTCAGTGCCCACTCCAACTCCCCCCCCTCCCCTTCTTTGATACCTCAAGAAAAAAAAATTTCTTTCTTTTTAAGTTGGGGAAAGGAAAAAGAAAGAGAGAGAGATTTAGGAAGATGCGACTACTACTACTCAAGGTTAATAGAAATACAAGATTAGACCCTCATGTAATCGGGGCTTGCTATAATTTTCAATCTGATGTATTGTAGCGACTGTTGGGAAAGATAGGCAGATTTTGACACAACACGCAACCACTCATAGTCGATGACGTCACTATTGTTAGAATTTTCAATTTCATGTATAATACCCACTATTGGGCAAGAAAAACAGATTTTGACAAAACACGCAACCACTCATACACTATGACGTCAATATTAAAAAGGCCGGGGGAAGTCAAACATCAGTCGTACACTCATTATGGCGTAACCTTTTATTTCTATTGACCTTACTTATAATTATAATACTAGACCTACGTTGGGATTGAAGGAGAAGTGGTTGATATGCTCCAAGACGGAATGAATGTATGAATTTGAATACATACTTCTTCGTATTGTTGATAACGACAGAGTAGTTCAAACTCTGTCCAATGCGCAAGAATGGACTTATCCAAAGAATGTAAGATGTTACAAAAGACTCAACAATTATTTTTTTCTTAACCCATTTGATGATGTTGATGATTTTGTATATTCTATTCTATTCTCTTTAGAGGAAAGTTTCGATAATGAATTAATTAATATTGATGCCCTTATTTTGGTTTATTTTCTCCTTTCTGTCATTAAAATGTATTTTTTATAAGTAATTAATATTTTTCATGGTTATTAATATTCCCTCAGTTCGTCAGGTTACCTGTGATCTCTCATTATAACTATCTAGCCTGCAATATTTTTATGATATACATCATGGAGCACTATATACAGTGCACCCCGTGACTCTTTTTCATATATTCAGACTTACAAACAGAGAGATAGATTTAATTTTAATAATATTGATATTACAACAAGTTAGTACATCAGCGCCATCCAGTGGATATTGATGGTGTTTTTTAGTTTGATCATGCACTTTAACTATATTGGGCTATAACAAAAAAAAAATATCTTATTTATTAGATTAGAGTATTTGAAAAGAAATGTTCAACAGGGTTTCAATGTACACATAATAATGTAAGTACCTACTACTCCATTAATTATTTAATTATACCCTTATAAGAAAGTAAACAGTATAAAGAAGAAATATGGTTTTAGAAGGGTAAATATTGAAGTTAGTGGATATATGTATGCTTAGTTTGTGGTGTATCTTTAAGAGTAACACGTATTTCCTTTCTTTTTTGGGAAATCCAATACATGGTTATGCATATTTAATGGAATGCAACAGTCTGGCTTTTACCTTTAGAATCCAGTCACGCAATGACATTTAATTTCTTTTAAATTTACCATGCTTAGATCTTGTTTGTATGAATGTATACATACACATCGTCAAAGAACTATTTGGAGGGACAGAGATATAATATAAAAATCAATATAAAGGAAAAAATGAAGAACATGAAAAAATGCCCTGGGATCAAGGCTCCAAATATGTATTATTGACTCGTGCTTCCTCTCTCAACCTTTCCTACAAAGGGAGAGATAAATTACTCCCTAGTCGTATATGAAGGTTAGTGAGGAATCATACTTAAAGTATATTTATGTTATAGAGGATTTTTACGTGACGTCAGCATTGTTGATGTCCACCATTTGGGGAACTAAATAACCAAGTTTTATATCAATCGTTAATTTTAAGCAAAATACAATAGTATTGGATGTCAAAAGGGGACCAACAAATCTGATGTTTGACTTCCACTACGCTTTTTAATAGTGACGTCATAGAAAATAAATGTTACTAAGAGTAGCTATATATAGCCTTCCTCGAATCTTATTGTTAGAGTTACCCTGTTATTCTCTATAACTTCAACACCTTTTCTTCTTGCTCAACAGTCGGTTCCATACATCAAAGCCCGATTTCGTTGATTGTCTAACCTTGTATTTCTATTAAATATCAGTCATTAGAATGTATTAAAAATATGATATTTTGCAATCTTATGTACACATATTGTAGATATAAAATTAACTATTAGAATGTGAAAGTATCAAATTATCCTAATTTTCTCGTTCCTAATTTATCAAAAAAAAAATTATTATAAATTGACCATTTTTAAGGATTCTTTAGAACAATGTACTGTTATTTAATCTAAATATGAGTGTGTATCCTTTGCATCGAACAGTTTTCTACGCAGTTGTTAAGTTTTTTGTTTGTTTTTTTAATTCTTGAAGCCATTTCATGAAGTTTTAAGAAGATTTATTGGAAACTTGTTTATTTTATGTAGTAAATATATCAACTTTAGGCCCTCAAAATAGTGTCTCCTTCAATTATGATGCAATTTATTACAAGAGTCAAAATGATCTATTATGATATGAGACATCGTTGAATAAACTCAATAGTATATGAATAATGACATGTTTTCTTTGTTAAATTTAAGAGTTCTTTATTTGTGATTTTGAGTTTCAAATCAATCAATGAACATGAGATTAGTGGAGCAAGGGAGTGTCAACATAAGAGGTGCTATGTTAGGACTACATAGAAATTTGAAAATTGTAACAAATCTGTTGACAGAAATCACTGTTGCCACTTTATTTTATAACGTTATTACTCATAATGATTGAATGCTAAAAATACAAAATCATGATTAAAAGTAGCACAAATGTTGTTTACCAGGTTACCAGCATTCACATTTTTTAAATATACACAAACTTGGATTCCGGCAATTTTAACATATCTAGATAAGCATATGTGGGGTTTTTAGATAAAAAAAAGTTGTAAGTAACTATAGATTATTGATTTTTTTTCATCAAATTTAATATTTGAAATTATTTTCCAAAAAAAAATATCTTTTCATATTGTTTTTCAAAAAAATTGTAATGTTCGGATTTATTTTTTTACAAAAAATTCAAAAAAAACAGCCCCCCCCCTCCCAAAAAAAAAAAAGATATATATATAGTTCTACGGACGCCGCCCCTATTTATGTCATATATTTTTTCATTAATATTATAAATGGGTATTTGTAGACTTAAAAACCTATCAGATGAACTGGCACGAGCGGTGTAGTATGAGTAGATTATAAACGAAATTTGTCTAAGAGCTGAATTTACTGACGTAAACAAGCTCATTATTTTCTCAAAAAATAAAAAAAAATTGGAAATTTTTTTCTGCAAAAAAAAAAAAAAAATACTGAAGAATTTATTTTGTAAAAAAAAAATGAAATGAAAATCAAATTTTATAAAAATGAAAGACAAGAGCTCATCACATTTATTTTTTTCCTATGACCAACTCACGGTAAAACCAACTCTGCACGGTGCACACATATGTTTTACAGTCAAACTTGTTCTAACGACAATCTGTTTGAAGTGTGAACCACAACAAGGGATCACATCCAATTATCCAATTTAGAATTTCTACAGAAAATGGAAAGCCTACTATAAGTGGTTACCTGCACTAAACGGTCGTTATTTCATCCTTCCTGGTCTGACCGCTTTACTATATCAGAAATAGGGTATTTTTAATTTAGTTTATTCGTCAACCATTTGATGCCTTATTTTCTGCAAAGAAAATAAGGATTTGAAACTATTTTCCTTTTGTTTTTAAACTAGAAAAATATTTTTTGAAAAAAAATGCATTTGATTTAAAATTCAAATTTTAAATCAAAGGAAAAACGCAAATACTTTCTTTTTTAGGCACCCCTCAAGGTAAAAACAGGCCTGCTTCGGACGAAAAGATATTATACAGTCAAAGGTCGTCTAAAACCCCACTGTCACTGCACTAAACAGTCAAATCTAGTTATCTAATTTAGACTTACTACAAAATGGGGAACCTACTTTACGCTGCCTCCTCCACTGAGCGGTTGATTTTTCCGTTTCCCTGTCTTACTGGTTAATAGAGGTTTGACTGTATTTATTAAGCTATAAGTTTTTTTTAATATAATTTATTAATCAATAGTTTGACAAGCAAAGCCGACGGGTTCAGTTAGTTTATTATAAATGTACATACCTATACATATTTATCCTTTGGTCTTTTTTCGATTTATCTTTTTATAGTTTGGAACGTTGATTAATATGTAGATGTAAGAAAGTTTTTTATGCGTGTACTTAATACTTTGATGTTCATACAAAAGTATAGATTACTTATAGTTATTTTATTCTGCTTCTTATTATATTTTTCTTTAGTAGAAGGAAAGTAATTTGAAGAAAATAAGAAAAGTTTAACCCTCTGTCTGTAGTAGCTTCTACTCAAAAATAGATGTATTATAACCTTACTCTTTTAAGTGGAGCACACTTTTGACTCCTTGGATGAAATGTATATAATATTTAAGAAGTTTGGGTTTTAGGTAGAGTGGGGGAACACAAATATCGGAGTAGCATAAATAAATTTCGAAAAAAACATTATTTTTAAGAAAGACCAACTCAAAACCAATTTCTGCTAAAATAATTCACAGGATTTACATCACTCAACACGTAGACACGAGCGTGTATACAGGGTGTACATAACATAATGTTTATCTACAGGGTAGGGCTGTAAAACTCGGACTGTTAATTAATGTTTATTTTCTCATTACGATGAAAAGGTTTAGTCATTATTTTTTGATATATTGTTTTTGCTGTCTACATAAACAAATTGGTTTCGGTTTACAAAAATAAATTACGTTTGGTCCGGTTCTTCGTCATTTTATTACGTAGAAAAGACATTTGAGAAAAGAAAAAAAGACGTTTTTTGAAAAAAAAAAAAATTAAATTTAAAGACCAGATGGGGGGGGCTCATCTCAGACCAAGTTTTAAGACTAGTATTCATCTCAATAGTGTGTATCTAGCAGCATAACAGAATCTTCATTGAAAAAGAAACAAAGTTGAAAGCACATCGTAAATATCAAAATAACAAATTTAAATATTATTTTCATAAAAAAAATAACAATGTACATAACGACTAAAATGATTGGACAGCATGTTCTCGAATTGCGAGGCACTTGTATAGCGAAGGATTTGCACTGCATATAATTACATACATAAAAATATCATTCTTCAATTTGGATTATAAGGATTAGTAAGGGATATCCTTAGTCTTTGCGTGAATCAATCTTCTAAAAAGAAACATATAATATCACGTGAGAGGAGAGGTTTTTAAAGGTTGCGCCATACTCCATAAGGGGCTCATAATAACTTCGCGGGGGCGAGGGGGGAAGATTTTTCAAAAAGTTTCTTTTTTTTTTAATGAAAACTAACTATGACAAAGAGAAATTTAAATTAAATAAAAACTTTTGTAAATGTACAGGGTAAATTTACTATTCTTGTGGTTAAGATCGACTTATCATCCCCAAGAAAGGACAGCACCTAGGGGTTGAGAGACGAATCGACACCTAGAGAAGAAATTGAATTTTTTTAATGGACAATTTAAATCTAAATGTTTTGGCCTACTCATGACAACAAGGGTCATTCAAATGTCGACACCAAGATCTTCAAAAATTAATCTTGAAACATTACTTGGCACGTGTTAAATGTTAAAGGAGTATTGACTACTCAGTGATGCAAGAGTCATTCAGCTTCTTGTGGCTATATAGACACATTGATACTTGCCATCGATCGAATAACAGTCATTTCATTTTCAGAAGTAAGTTTTTAATCCGTTTTGGGTTGGAAGAGACTACTAAGAACACTTCCCCCGCAGCGTTGTTGTTTGTGATCTAAAGTTTTAATGTATGTCTTTCAATATAATTTTTGCTAATAGTTTTCATTTCCAGCTGACATTCTTGTACATGTAATAAAAAAATCATTAAACACGCAGCATATTCCAATTTACTCTTACACGATACGGAAGAAATGTTAGAGCCCCCAAGATTGAAGTACATTTCAAAATCATTCAAAACTACTTCGTTTGGAAAAATATCTAATTTGCCTTAAAACTTATTCTAAGGTCTTCAGGTAATCTCTAACTAGTGCTGATGCAGATATGAAAGTTTTGAGAGGAATATCGATGTCCGGATATCGTTACAATATCGATATTAAACGAAGAATATTTCCAGACTCGTTTTTACGTTGGGCTTTTAAGCCTCTTACAAAACTTTTAATTCCCCCATCCCTACTTGCCTTAGTATAAAGGTATGTTCTACATGTGAAAAGGCAATACTAATATCCAATTCTTTTTTCATTGCTACAACTTCATTTTTTTTATATAGCCGTAAATTTCTCGTAAACTGAAAAATGCCTGAACAAGAACAGATAAGAAAGCGTGTGTCTGATTGACTCCACACACAAGTAACCCCAAAAATGGGTGCAGTCATTATGGACGTGTCCTTTGCCACATTCTACAACATCAGGAAGGCCCTGGATAAAGGTAAAGGTGTGACAAACGATGATCTTATTTCCAGTATCTACAAAAAGAAAAAGAGCACGACCCCACGATCTCTAGAGGGATTGCTCCACAAGATGGTTGACTTATTTGGCTAACTACCTGATGATTTCGGATCTTTTTTAAGTTTCTTTTTGGATGAAAGGTTGCGTGACACAACAAATGTATCGACGGTTTTCATTTACATAAAGTTATGGAGATGGAATATTAAAGGATTATAAATATACCAAAAAATACAACAAACGAAAATAAGCAATGTATGGCGGTCTCGGTTTGACTTTGTCGGTTCCGGTTCTGACGGTTCAAGAACCATAGACCATGGGAAGGGACGTCCGGGACCTCATCCAACATCCCAGACGTCAGTCTCAATTTCAAAAGGGGAAAAAGGGGCAGGGAAGAAAGAAAAAATATTTTAATAACAATAAAAAAGATTCATATTTTGTAATTTGAACACATAAACTCACACAAATAAAATGGTTGATTAAAAACTTGTTTTTTTACTACCCAGTATATACCCCCCTGATATTACATAAATTGGAGGTGGCTTTCAACCCGTTTATAAGTCGTGTTGGCACACAAGACAACCTGCGGGCCGGGATATCTACTGGGGTTACAGTGGATGGCGTCCCTGTTTGTAATACATGAATTAACGAAGGGCACTGACTCTAAATCAAGCCTTATTGAACATGCTGCATATTCCATGGGCCGAGCATCAGTTTGTGTCTCTGGAATGGGCCTCGGAAGATAATGTGAAATTTATTATTTCAATGATTTTGCACATTAACGATCTTTTTTAGTTATTATGCACATAAAATAGTTATTTTGCATATGAACGGATTTCTTACTTTAAATTCAACATTTATATCACTGTTTATATATTGTTTTCCATTATTTAGAATATAGGAATTTGATTATTTTTTAAGATCAATACTATCATTTTCAAACATATTTGAACATCCCTATGTTGTGTGACATCCTCTTAGTCCAATGCGGATACTTATTTAAAAACCATTATAGAGATTTGTGCACTACATATATATGTATTTTATATGCTTTTAAGATAGTCAAACAAGCATGAAACTGTTTTATTTGTATATATTTCTATCATTCATGTTTGTTAATAATATATGTATGATGATAAATGAGTTAAAATTTGTTCTACAATATATTTTTTAGACCTTCAGCATAATTACGCCAAAGATTATAAAGTAGTGATAGCCTTATATATATGAATCAGGAATGTATTTTGAAGCAGCCTCATTGAATGAATGAATAGGCGTGGATGTTTGAAAGCTAATTATGTACACAACACACGCAGGCAGTACATAATAGATTGTACACTGCCTTAAAAAACTACCTTGAAAGTAATTTCAACCCTTTTTTGCTAGTACGTCTCTTTAATTTCTTTAAAAAGCAGTTTTCTTTCATGTCTATATCCTTACACGTTCTTTAATGTGAAATAAATTATTATAATTTCCGACGGGGGTTTATGTACATATTCTATTCTATTTCACTATGAAAGTTTTAATTAAATGAAAACAAAATGGCACCTTGCTGTAGAGACTGTTTTGAATGGTTAGTAAGTTTTGCCATTAATGTTGACAACCATGACAGTTATGGATCTCAAAACTCTACGAACAAAGAGGAACAAGAAGAAGAGTCATCTGGAGGATTTGAAAATATTTTAAAAGGCTATACGGGTGAAATTAAGCCTCTAAGTATGTTTAAAAAACAGCTATTCAATCGACATGGATATAATTTGGCAGTTTTCCCTGGAGGAATAGTAAAAGGTAGGGTATTGTTATGTTTATATAGTTTATACATCAATGACAATATTATTCCTTTTATACCTAGTTGAGGCTTGAGTATACATATATGTTATAATACCTAATGTATAAGATAACATGCAACTTTGTGACCCCCTTACTCAAACACAACATGGGGTTATTTCCAGATATTCAATATACAATTACCGAGTGGTCCATTAAAATCTGAACACTTTAGATTATAAACTTCAACAAGATATAATTTATTCATTAACAATATAATTTCAACAAAATTAATACCCTAAATAGATGTGTGTCGGAGCTTTCATAATCATTAATGTATCCGTCCTTAGCGGCAATTATGGCTTCCAGGGGCCGGCAAAAGGCCTTGCACCCACTGCAGATGTAGTCCAATATCATGGCATCCCAGTGCTGGCTGACAGGGGCTTTGAGGCCCTGGGTGTTTAGATGACAGTCACTGAAGGCCTTCTCATTGACTTGCATCCAAAAGGAATAGTCGAGTGGGTTGGCATCGGGGCCTAGGGAGGCCAAAAGTGTGGGGAAAAAAACACTGAAAAGGCTCATTTAAACGAGTCTTGCAACGGAGAAGATGGGGTTCTTTCATTGCTTTCTATCAAAAGAGGCCTCTCTACCCTCACAAGGCTCTTTTCACCCACTTTTTTGATAGCTCTCTGGACAAATAATGTTAAATTTGCAATTTCGATTCTTATTTATTACTGTTATTTAACTATTGATTACTTTTATAAGTTATGAAAAGAAATAACTCCCCCTCCCCCCCTCAATTAAGGAATTTTTCAAAATTTTATCCAAAATTATTCAAAAACCAGCCCCCCCCAAAAAAAAAAAAAATATATATATATATAGTCATGTGGAACCCCTGATAGTAAAATGGTATTTTTAAATATTAAAGAATCGGGATTTTTTTAATGAGTAAATAGCTAAAGCTCAGCACGTCAGATTCAAAAAGAAAGAAAAGTTTTAAATCCTATGAATTTTTTATTTAACGAGTTTCGTTGTTGTTGGCTGCCTCAACAAGTTTTTTTTTTTTTTCCTTTAGCTGTTATTATGATTCTTTCATTTTTGAGAAGAGTACATCTACGTATTGAGTGACTGCATGTGCTTGTACTCATACAAAAACACGTAGAGAAACACTGCAGATTTGTTGAAAAGTTATATTTTATATTAATAAAGCAAAACTATATCATTAAAGGAAATTTTATTTGTTTGTCGACGCTTAATGACTCCTATCAATGCTGGGTACTACTGCAAGTATGTATAATTTATAGGCAGAATTGATTTGTGAGGAAAAAAGAGTTGAAGAGGAAGGCCGGAGTAAGACATATGGACCAAAAGAATTAAGACCCTTGTTAATATCAGATGTCTGTTTCATGATTTTGTAGGGAGAAAATGATTCATATAAAAATGTATTTTATTATACATTTTAAAATCAATTTACATCAAAGATAGGCGATAATGCTTACTTTAGAGGAGGAAGTTAAATATACGACGACACATTAAATCATAAGGAAAAAAAAGAGCACACACAACAATCGTTTTTACTTTTCTAATTTCTAAACTTAGTTTTTCTCAAATAAAAATATCAATTCTATATACAGGTACATTGTCCGTACAAGATATTATTGGTAAAATATACAAACAAGAATCATATTTCTACCTTAAGCTCACTATACATCGTGTGCTCATTAGTACATAATACATGTGTAACAAATTAGATGACCAATAATTAACCTATTGCCACAGGCACACAGTTTCATAGCCTATTCATATGTGTTTCTTATATTTGACTAATTTAGGACTTTTCCATAGACTACTAATTAAATGATGTCATGTTATTCAACAACAAAGAATTCTTTATTATATAAGACAATTTATACTTCTAATTAGTAATATGGCTGCATTAATATATCGATACCTATGTATTGCATGAGGTAGGATAAAGTCCCTAAATTACAAATCAGACTAAAGTCTATTTGGTATGAAGTCTTTAATGATAATTGCAAGTCAAGTCCAAATCCTTAAATATTTTTATTGATATTTATTTTGAGTTAATTTTAAGTCCACGGATAATTATTTGTTGAATTTAAGTTCGAAGACTTTCATTGAGTTCAGCATATATTTGTTAGAATAAATCAAAAGTAATGGGCATAACTGAGCATTAATACATTCGTTAAGGTATCTGCATTCTTCTCGATAAGAATCTCCAGACTGTCTCTAGTCCATGTCCTCACCTCTGACTATACCTATAAAATATCTGAAATAGTTTTGTTTATCCTTTACAAATTACCAGAAATTGTATTTTATTAGGATTCTAATTACATATATCTATATTGTAAATATTTTCAGGTGTAAGAGAAGCCTTTAACCCTCATGCAGTTCTTCATATCCTCACTGTGGGCATCGGAGAAATCATTATCCAAGGCTTAGAGTCTGGAACATTTATTGCAATGGACTCTACAGGAAAGGTATATGGTGAGGAGGATCCTAGGGATGATAGAGTTCGATTTATGGAGCATGTGCATGGAAATTATGTGACTTATTTAAAGTAAGATATATTTGTTTTTTATTCATGCCTGTCTGTGCTGGTTGCGTAAAAAAGTGACCCATTTCTTTCACTCTATCCTTGTGGATAAGTATTACCTGAATGAAATAACTTATAAGAAGCAAAATCTGACCCCACAAAAGTTAAGAAAAAAATCAAATCAATTAAAAATAGGCATTATGGACTTCCAGAACAAAGTCCTTGGAACATAGGTGCAAAAGAAGCCAGCTCATGGACCACAGCATTTGCACACATCTTGACTTAAATTAGTCAACTCAAAATAACTTCCGTTTCTTCAAGCTCTGAAGGTTCTTTTTATCAATAAAAAATGTACAAAACTTCTTTAGATTACCTCATTAATGTTTGCTAGGCCTTGAAGGGTCGTCTGAAAGACGTGATTTCAAAAGGAGACCACTGTATTGCGTAAAATCGAATACTTATATATCATGCAACATACAATTACATATTTCTAAAGCTTTTTTGCCTTTGATTTGATATTAAAGTGATGTTTTTTAAAGGGTTTTTATTTATTACCCGGGCTGATAGAATATACATATATGTACGCGTAGTAATATATATATGTATACATCTTTTTTTTAAGTAAGAAATATGCACATATGGGATGGTATTTAGCTTTAAAACAGTCTGGTAGTCCAAAGAGAGGAGAGCTAACTTCATATCCATGGCCTCAAAAAGCCATTCTTTTTACTTATCGGGATCCATATCCAAAATCCATTCCTGCAATACAATTGAGGAATCAACATGGATATCTACTCCGTTTGAAGGATCTCAAAGTCACAGGTTCGTATCCTTTATGTATGTGTATTATTCATTCTTTATGAAAGAACAATCTTCATTGAAGGTACAAGGGATACAAATGACGAATGCTCAATATTCGAACTCCTTCCAGGAAATGATGAGGGAGTATTTCGTATTCATTGCATAGAAAATGACTCCTATATAGCAATGGGTAGGGATGGAAATTTATACGGGCACAAGGACTCCTCCAATCCAGATACACTCTTCATTCAACACAGCCATGTAACTAACTACATACCGAGTGGTCATTAAAATCTCAACACTTTGAAATTAAAACTTTAATTTGAAATAATTTATTAATTAACAATATAATTACAACAAAATGAATACTCAAAATGGATGTGTGTCTGAGCTCTCTTACTCATTAATGTATCCGCCCTTATCGGCAATGATGGCTTCTGGGTGGTGGTGAAAGGCCCGGCATCTATTGCAGATTAGTCATCTGTCATGGCGTCCCAGTGTTGACTGACAGTGGCTTTGAGGACCTCAGAGTTTGGATGACGTACACTGCAGTCCGTCCCCTCGACATGCAATAAAAAAGGTATAGTATAAGGGTTCCGCACCAGGGCTGTAGGGTGTCAAAAAGTGTCAAAAAATAACTCAAAAGAGTCTTATAACGGAGGAGATGGGTTTCTTTCATTGCTTTGTGTCAAAAGTGGCCTCTCCACCCTCACGAGGCTCTTTCCAGGCACTTTTTTATAGCTCTCAGGACTGTCTGCTGTGAAATCCCGAGATCTCTTGCATTGCCCCTCATGGACTTGAGGGGATTGACCTGGACTGTTTTCTTTAACTCCTCCGGATCCAGTTTGGTTTGTCTGACAAAACCTTTTTTCCTCTCCAACGTTTCGGACTTTCTGAGAGCGTAAGCGGTGGTCCTAGAAAAGTTCAACTCCTTGGAATGTGCGAATGGAAATTCGTCCATCACGTTTGATTGTGATTTTCTCGACTTTTACATAAGGTAGAGAGCTCAGGTTTATTTTGTTTTGTAACTAATTGTTTATGCTTTAATGATATAACAATATATGAATTAATTTCAATTACTCAACCTTCATTAGTTATTAAATCAGTACAGATTTCAATGGACCATCGGTTATTATATTTCTATTTTATGTAGATCACTCATTCTCCTATTATTATCTTTTTATCTAAGGAACGATTCTTTGAATATTTATCCCATCGCTGGGCACACAGTGGATGGTACCTAGCCATCAAGAAGAATGGCCTCACCAAGAAAGGCAAAAAGACTTTCTTCCCTCCACATCAAAATGCGATTTTATTTGAACATCTGGATCCCTCAGTGAGAGAAAATCCTTAATTATAATCTTTGTTTACTGTGGATCCAACTACTTTTTTTATATTTCCTTTCCTGCCATTTAATTTTATATTTTTATAGTGTGTAAAACAATAAAATTTGCTAGAAAATACAATGACTGAATTCCTACACGATCCATAACAATATTAATATTATAATTCTTTATACCTAATACAAAATGTGATTATGTGTTGATATATATAAGCCTTATACAGCTCTCTAAATTAAATACTGGTGTTCAAATGTGTTGACGCCGTTGACATACTTAAACCAAAAGGTGGCTCTAATTGTTTATAAGGTTATTTGTTCGCTAGATCAGAATCTCTGCACCATCTTCCATAATTATAAAACTTCAGAGTACGTGCAGAGCCAAAGGGGGTTGTATATATTATGACTTCTTAAATGAGACTTTTCACAAAAATATGATCGCTAAAGATACTTATTCGCCTCTTAAAATGCTGGCGCCACCCTTTGTGGGCAAAAGATGGACCCAAAATATGATAATTAGAAGATATTAAGTCTTTGGGAAAGATAAATGCTCAAGTAAGTAACAGAGGATTATATTTAACCCCCCTAGGAGTACTTTTTGTAGAGTTATAAGCAGTGATAATCATAACAATCATAGTTAGTGAGGAAAATCGATAATATTTTTTAGTTTATCCGATTTTTGAAGTTGGTTACCTGAAGATTGAATTTTCTTTTCCTATGCTGATATAATTATTATTTAATTCCTGAGGAGTGAGAATATATAAGCAGATATTTCCAAAATATAAAGTAATACAAGGTCGTTCGGGAAAAACCGGACCAACTTTACCTCAATCCTGATCAATATGGGAAGCAAGTAGAGGTTTGAAATTTTATTTTCAAGTTCTAATAATATAAAAGAAAACAATCATTTAATGTGGCCACCATCTTCGTAAATCATTCACTCGATACGAGACCTAAAGGATTTGCAGGCCTTGACCACATCTGCAGGGATACTTTGTCCCAGTAATTGATGATGGAGGTCTTCAAGGAGTCGATGCTGTTGTGTGAATTGGCAGAGATCTCCCTTTCTAACTCCCCTAAAATAAGTAATCTATGGGATTCATAAACAAAACAAAGCAAAAATTAAAAATACAAAAGATGGGTGGAGATTCCTGAAATCCTACTCATAACATTGTCAAATAAAAACTGTCATATCCAACTAGATATATGACTAGTTTAAAGACAATCGTTCAGAGGCATGAAAGCTTTCTTCGATGGAGACCAATGGATGGATTATATTATTTTTTGAATTGCTTAGCGTGTAATTGTTTAATATAATTTCGATTGTTCTTAGGTGTAGGTCTTTGGCTAGGAAGTATAATTTTAAGCTAAAATGCTTAATTCCTCCTAAGAATTCATATTATACAGGGTCGTTCAGATAAATCCGGACCATTTTTAACACCATCCTGAACAATAAGAAAAGTATTCAACTCGGTTATTTTTATTTTAAAGTGAGAGGTTCAGCATTAAAATTAAGTTAGTTTTCCAACTTTTAATTCAATATAAGTATTGCCAATGGAGGAGATCCGGAGGAACACCATCATCGGATTATATTGCACGGGAAACACCCCAGCACACATAAAGAAGATGCTGAGATATCCAAAAAGCACAGTCTACGATATCTACAACAACTGGAAGGAGGAGGGGCACATAAGAGAAGAGCCACTATTTCCGGGGTTATAAAAACGCACTCCAACATTCATCGTAGGCCTGAAACGTTCCTCGAAGGCCTCTCCTAGGCCTCTAATTAACTTTCTTCCCAAAAAGCACCAAGTAATAATTGCAAAAGTGTCCAGAGCCATAAACACGGTTCTGAGGATGAATGCATACGCCTCTACAAAAAACATATTCTTACATACAAAATGAAAGCCACCCACGCAGCCCACAGAAGAGAATTGATGGACGATTTGAAGTCCAGTGGTAATCAAATCATTTTTTATTCGGATGAGAAACAATGAACTTTTGACAGATCCCACAACATCTAGAACGTCATTAGAAGCAACGGCAGTGCCATGCGTCCATCTTCTTTTATCCGAAAGAGAGGGTGGGTGCCGACAGGTACTGTGAACTCCTGTCAGACCAAGTAATACATAGGATGAAAGTTGAGGCTAATAGTGTCGAGTTCCTCTTTCAAAAAGACTCATCTCCTTCTCACAAGGCCCACAAGACCCAAAACTTGTTGAAAGAAGAGAAGGTACCATTTTGGGACTCCCAAACATGTCCCTCTAACTCGCTTTTTTTTGCTTTGGCGGCAAGCCTCATCTTTAAGTCCCAGGGCCCTGGATGTAAATTATGTCTTGTAGATGTTGCAAGGGGAACCCGATATTGTCCAGTAATTAATAGGGAGTTTATGGTGGGGCTCATTGGAGTAATTATTGCCTTTGTTTATCCTTGTTTATTTCCTCCTCTCCCTTGTCACAGCTGCTTGTTGCTGATCTTATGAAAAGTAATAACAGCTAATCTGCTCTAGTCCAAAACATAATTCCAATTGTTAGAGTTACCATATTGATACTTAAACTCCTTAAATGAGAATACTATTGTATATAAAATATACTCACATAGAAGGCACTGTGAAAATTTAAGAAGGAAATTCCCTTTTTAATTTATTGATGTTGCACGTTAAAGCTAAAGACTGTCACACCACCTTGGGGATAATATATTATTTTTAGTTTGCTCTTGCCCTATTAATTAATATTCTTCACATCTTATAAAGAGTATAAAACTCTTTATAGAACAGTCTTTTCAAGTTAAATTGACTAAAGAACTACAGTATACAATAACTAATTGCCATTAAGATAAACCGATGAGTTAATAATGAAATATTAACTTACCATATAATATTAATATTATATATGTATGTATATATATATATATATTCCTTTCATATCTGTTTCCATAGTATAATCATCACTAAAAGGCAAAACCATTTTCAACTTTACATTATACACCATATTTACTGAGTGGCCCATTAAAATCTGAACACTTTAAATTTTAAACTTCAACAAGATATAATTTATTCATTAACAATAGAAATTCAGCAAAATTAATACTATATATAGATGTGGATCCGAGCTCTCTTAATCATTAATGTAGCTGTCCTTAGCGGCAATGATGGCTATAAGAGGGCTAAAAGTATTAAAAAAGAGTTCAAAAGAGTCTTGCAAAGGATAAAGGATGTGTTTCTTTCATTCCTGGTCTCAAAATTGTCCACCCCCACAAAGCTCTTTCTACCCAATTTTTGATAGCTCTCTTGACAGTCTGGTGTGATACCCAGAGATCTCTTCCATTGTCTAAAGGAGATTGGCCAGAGCTGTTTTCTTTAAGTATTCTGAGTCCATTTTGGCCTCTCCAACTTTTTGCACTTGCTAGAAGGTGGTCGCAGAGACGTCCAACTGCTTGGAGTGCGCAAACGGAAATTTGTCGATCACGTTCAATTGTAATTTTATCGAATTGTACGTAGGCTAGAAAGCTCAGATTTGTTTTGTTTTGTAACTAATTCCTTATGCGTGAATATATCGAAATATCAATTAATTTCAATCACTCAACCTTCATTAATTATTGAATTAATAATTGTTCAGATTTCCATGAACCACCTTGTATTTATTATCTTCTATGAATATGTATATACACAACATATTATAATATTCTAATTTCATTTGTATTTTATAGCGTAGTAATTTTAGAGCATTTAATTTTGGAGCCCTGGAGTTTATTTCCCCTTATTTTATCATCATATGCGATCAAAAGCAGCTCATTTTAAAGTATCAAGAATAAAAACAAAATAAAGACGTGTGAAAATATGGTTTTTTACATAAATGGTTCATTATTTGATAAGTCATTTATTTCTCCATTCCGCAACGTTCTTGGAAATGAGAAAGTTACGATTACTGTTCTTAATATACATAATATAATATAAATGCTGTACATATTACATAGATAATATTATATTAACTAGAGCTAACAGTTCCTTTTTTTCCAAAAAAAAAAAAAAAAAGGGACGTATATGGAGAAAGAAGGGGTTTTGAGAATAAGAATATATTTTTTTGTATTTTAAGTAATTGAATTTATGTCAATCTAAGTAACTAAAATTGGATTTTTCCAAAATTAATATGTCATAAAAAGAACTAAAAACATTGTTATATTATCAAAAAGTTAATAAATATACACATTTAATACAACATAGAACATCCACACTTATTATTAGTGTTGTATAAAATATAACCTTTACGCGTGCCAGATTTATTTTTCTAGTTGGTAATCTAAAGAGTGTTTTTTTTTTTTTTTTTTTTTTTCACGGCTGTTATCATTATACTTTCATCCTTGAAGATATAACATCTCAGTGTAAAATACGCATAGTGCGTGTAGTGATGAGAGACAGAGAGTAACACTCATGAGTGATGATTAGTGATAACAACTTTTTTTTAGCCCGTCCGTGTATTTGTATTTAATTATATTCAGAACCTGATAGAACATTTGTGTCTGCTTATAAAAGATGGAATTAACCCTGAAAATTTGTTGCCGAGTTATGATTGTAAGTCCTTGTTGGACTCGGGGGAGAATTGAGGATCGATATCTGTGTCAGTACACCGAGTACCGAGGTTAGTACTACAGAAATGTGAATACATAGCATGGCCTTCACTTCTGATAACACCCAATGTCATAATATCAGACGAATTTTTGCTTGTGAAGACAAAGATGGCTTTGTGAACATCTTGTAAGATCCACCTATCATTTAGTTGTTAAATGATTGATCTAGAGTGAAGAGTTTTTCATTAGAAAATAAGCAAAAAAACCACCAGTGGATCTAAGAGAGGAAATAAGTATCTTCCTATGGATTACTCTTTTGGCCTTCATTGGGTCAGTGTGGAGACTACCATGCTTTAGGCGAAAAGAGGCCAGACAAAGATCATCTGAAACAACTAGGTAGATGGTGGCATTGCTCACTTGGCGATCTTTTGCCAACTTACTCATTGCAGAACCTGGTCAAGGTGCTACCTACCGTTTAACTCAAGCTTATATTATCTTTCTGAGGGTTATGTTTCGTTCAGATAGCATTATTATTTTTTTAATCGGTCAACAATACGAGGGACAGTTGGATTGTGGAAATTTAGGAGCTCTAAAATGCCCTTTGCTTCATGGGCTGCGTGGAAGAGAGGATCGATATCTGAGTCATTCTCACCTATCTCCTTGTTTATTTCCATCTCCTTCCCCCCTTCTCGACACTGCTCCTATTAGTCATGAGAGCTATGTTACTCTCCTTCAAAACATTCATTAAGTTGTCAGGATTACCAGGTTGATTTCGGGACATACCAAATTAATCAAATCAAAAAAGGACATTTTTCACAGGACCATCCTCGATTTTTTTTTTCAAATTTGGCACTCATAAATCCAAAATTTCAGCCTTTTTTGTCCTCCGATTCAGGATTTAGAGGCTATTAAATTTTTGGCTTAATTACTACATGCTAAAAACCAAGATTATATAATGCAAAAAATCGAGTATAATATTTAGTATACATATTTAGAAATTTGCTCCACCTAAAATACATTTTCATACGTAGTATTTGAGTAGAATCGAATGCATCTCTAAAACTTATTCCATATATGTTTGTGATATATTACAAATGAACATATAACAGTTTGAGTGAAATTGAAAATAGACATGTTTAATTTTTTTAGGTCAAAATAATGACCTCGTGACCTTATGGATAAAAACTCATTTGTTGGTTTATACAATAAAATATAACAAAAGAATAAAATAATTATCTATTAAATGGTTTTAATTATAGATCGATATCTTCAATGATATTCAAAATACAGCAATTTAAAAATAAGGTAGTTGGCGTCGAGGACGAAACTTTAGAAGCCTCTAAATTCTGAACCAGAGGACAAAAAGGGCTAAAATTTTGGATTTTTGAGGTTTTCAACAATATTAAAATATGTTCCAAATTTGAAAAAACAATCGAATATGATGCTGTTTAAGAGTGATTGATTAGGCTTGGAATAACAATGTTTTTCTATCAAATTGCTAGATACGGAGGGATGTAAGTATTGTTTCTTTGTTTGCAACTAATCTAATTTAACGTCATAAAAGTTAAACAGGTCATCCCCCAAAGCTTCTTTAAATTGTTGAGCTTAACATGTTAATTTTGGGTTATTTTTTATTTTTACATACGTTAAGGCGTCCGCTTTATTAAATATATTTTTCTTCTTTTTTTTTTGGGGGGGACTTGGTTTTTGAAAAAAAAAATTAAAGAATTAAATATCAAATATTAAATTTTTCGGAAAAAAAAAATTCAAAAATCCAGAGCTATTTACAAGAAATTAATTTTTCGAAAAAAAAATTCAAAAATCCAGAACTATTTACAAGAAATTAAATTTTTCGAAAAAAAAATCAAAAATCCAGTGCTATTTACAAAAAAAATTATAATTCAAGAATAAAATATCAAATACTAAATTTGTCAAAAAAGTTCCAAAAATCCATAACAATTCTCAAAAAACCATGAAGACACCCCTGGGGAGCACATATTTTATACAACTCTACATATTATACTAGTAATGGAATTTAGAGTGGGTCGAAAAATCAGAATTTTAAAAAGTGATAATTAGGGAAATTAGGAAATCTGTAATACTATGTATAAAAAAATATTCCATGCTAAATTTAAGGACAATTGAATATATTTTAAAGGTTTCCCCAATTCATCTGAAACTATGTTGATACATCTATGGTGGATTTTTTAAATATTTTTTTCTATTATTACCAATTTTGCTCATAAATTTGATGGATAGATAAACTATACTTTGTATTTTTAACCTATGATAAATAATGATTCAAATTTATTTTACATATGAAAAAAAATTAGTTCCATTTATTAAATTTTGAATTTTCTGTTAAATATCGTGTTATTTTCATCCTTATGCATCAAGAGCGATTTCAAAATTCGTAATAGTTGATCAATCCACTCTAATGCACATTAATAAAAGAATAAGTATGGGATTTTTGTAGAGAAAAATAGACAATTTAGAGATTAGAAAAGGAAAAAAGGTTGGTGCGTATGCATATTTCTATCATTCTTCTAAATTTCTTAAAAGATTGTCACGATGTAAACGTCTATCTTTAAAGAAATAATTTTTACTTATCGTTGGTGTTTTATTTTTAATGCATAATAAAATAATAAAGTTTATCATGTGGTCCATGAAAATCTGAACATTTACTAATTCAATAATTAATTAAACTTGAGTGATTGAAATTAATTCATATTCCAATATATTAAAGCATAAATAATTAGTTACAAAATAGAGCCAACATGAGCTCTTTAAGTTATGTACAAATCAAGAAAATGAAACTTGAAAGTAATCGACGAATTTCCTTGAAGGTGGAAAAACCATGACTAAAGTGTCCAAGCAGTTGGGCATCTCCAGGACCACTGTTTACGCTGTCATTAATTCCGAAATGTGGAGAGGAAGAAGAGCTCTGTAAAAAGTGACAAACTTGACTTGGAGGAGTTAAAAAAACAGCCCAAGCCAATCCCTTCAAGTCTATGAGAACCCATACAAGAGATCCTGGGGTTTCACTCCCAGACTGTCTAGAGAAAGTGGGTGGAAAGAGACTAGTGAGAATGGAAATACCACTTTTGACACCAGCAATGAAGGAAACCCATCTCCTCCGTTGCAAGAAGCCAAAAGCCAAAGGGGTCATCACCTTTATCGACGAGAAGGCATGGACTGTCGATCCCGTAAGGAACCGGCATAATGAAAGCTAATCAAGATTTGAATACATTGGATGAATCAATGAGAACACTTAGTACCACAAAGTACCCAACCATGTCTTAGGGCTTCATGGCCTCTAACACTAAGACAGCCCCTCAGGAGTATTTCCCAGTCAGGAAGCATCACAAAATCCAATTATGTGACTGCCATGGTGGAGAACCTTTTGCTGCGGTGCAAGCAAACTATCCTGATGGAAATATAGTTTTGCAGCAAGATGGTGCCCCTGCACACACCTCAAAAAAGGCACAGGAATGGTTGGCCAACAACATTAATATCTGCCCCGAACACTTTTTTGGAGCCCTGATGCCAACACCCTTGACTACACCTTTTGTGTGCATGCTGAGGGGAAGGCCTACAGTGTCCGTCATCCAAACACTGAGGCCATCATTGCCACTGTCACTCCTCTACTCGGACGCCATGATAGAGGACTACATCTGCAGCGGGTGCCAGCTAAGGACGGCTACATTAATGATTAAGAGAGCTCAGACACACATCTATTTATAGTATTAATTTTTTTGAAACTCTATTGTTAATTAATAATTTATATCTTGTTGAAGTTTAAAATTCAAAGTTTTCAGATTTTAATGGACCACCCGGTATAAATATTTAAATATTAGTATAAAATTTCCCATGCAGCAATTTAATGTTGAAAAAAAAATGTTGAAGGTTCTCTTCTTTATTGCAGTAATGCATTTTATCCGTCGAAAGTCATATAAAAGGCAGCTGATATTAACAAGGGTCTTAATTCAGTAATATCATACGTCTCGCTCCTGCCTTCTCTTCGCGCTCTTACAAAAAAAACATGTCCCTAATCATTGCTAGATACGGAATGGTGTATTTAATGAAACGCCATGATAACAGCTAATTAAAGCTTTAATTAAACTCATTCTTTTTTTCTTTCCTTTTTTTACCAACTAATGGCTATTTTTAGAGTAAAATACTTATGAAATGAAAGAAGTAATTGAATTAAAACAATTGTGGAATGAATGTCTTAAGATTTTTAATTTGGTTGATCTATTAATTTTATATAATCAAACAATGTTCTGGATTTGGTCGAAATTATTAGAAGTTTTTTGTTATTTTTTTACCTCAACCCTTGAGTCCTTTACCTGGGACTATATATAACAGGAACTTGCATCTTATTCTCATACTTTACGCATGTAAAGTATAGAAGTAAAAAAAGTATAGCTACGTGTAATAATAATAATACGGTGCGTAGACTAGTATTAGTATTGATGAAAATCCAGTGTAGAATGGACATACTAAAAAAAGAAACCGAAAATCAACATGATAACCCTGACAATTTGAAGAATGTTTTACAGGAGAGAAAGAATAATGATCCTGACGTTTCATTAGATTAGCTACAATCAGCTGAGACAAGGGAGGAAGGAGAAATGGATATAAAGAAAGACATTTGCTGTAATTACTTCAATGTCGATCCCCAATTCTACTCTGAGTCCAACAAGGACTTACAATCATAACTCTGCAACAAATCCTCATGGTTACGTTTCGTCTTTTATGAGCACACACGAATGATCAATCAAGGTTTTGAATATAATTTAATCAATTTAGGAAAGGATGTTCATTAGTCAGGAATTAAATAATAATGACAGCTGCTAAGGAAAAGAACATTCCTTTTTTAAATTACCAATTCAAAAAAAACCGGGCCAGCTAAAAAATACCCCAGATTATCATATCTGACTATTTGTTACTCAATACCTTTGAACGGATGTATCATAAGTCATTTTTCAATATATTTTCTTTACATAATTGGGTTAATATTAAGTATATTTTTTTTAAATAAAGAAACCATAAATATAGCATAGAAATCAATAACATTTTAAGATTAAGTGGATATTATTAGATTATATTAAACATGAAATGATCATGTGTGAAACATAAACTAGTAATAAGATCTTAATTTGTGACTTATCTTGAATATAATAAAAATTGTTTCAATTTAATTATCTTACTACCAGAACCGAAAATGATACGTAAAAAAAACATCTTATGAGATATATATTTTTAGTTAATATTTAATGATACTCGGGAAACAAAATATTATAAAGCATTCCTACTTTCATATTGCTTGAACAATTTGTAATCAAATCAATAATAGCTCTACAACTGATTATTATGGAAAAAATCTTGAAACCTTCACTTATATGACAACATTCACAATTATAAAATAGCATTTGCATGTCCAAAATAAGGCCAAAGGAATCAATTAGATAAAAAAATAAAATAACGGAGAACTCATACATAAGGAATTTAAATTTTAAAGAGCATCATTGATGTTCTAATTTTCATTATTTCTTGCCCAATGAATACTAAAACACGTGTTTAAAGCATTTTATTTTTACAAGCCTTAATGATGGGTTTTTATAAAAAAAATTATTTAATAATCACACAATTATGCACATTCTCTATTACATAAATAGGAATATATTAGTTGTGTACAAGTTGCGTTGTTATACAAGTTGTAACTTGTATACGCAAATAGGACAAGTTCTTTGTCCTAAAATATATTACTTGGTTACAACATTGGTCATTCTTATTACCAACTTTTCAATCATACTATCATTTCATTTGGATCTATTAAAACTACATGGTTATTATTCATATATTTATGAGCAATATAAGTCTGGGCATTTGAACTTTTATAAAGTGCCACGGAATACTTATATTTTATTAATGTTTATTAAAATAATCAAAATTACAGCATCAATATTTCAATCATGTATGAAATATTCAAATATAGCATTGTCCTCATCTCAAGTACTGTAAATCCTTCATTTAAAATTATTCATCTCATTTTTTGATTTCAAGTTGTACAATTTTCTTACACAAGTTACAACTTGTACACAATGTAAAAGTTGTAGCTTGTATAAGCATTAAGCAGGGTCGTAATCACCGACAAACTTTTCCTATAGTACTATGTATTGGCCAATTAATGGGGAGTGATTGGAATAACTGTGTGTTGTACTTCAGTCGGTATCCGGTAAAGTTATTGTGGTAAAAAGGTTGCGGACAAAATCGTTTAGGCAATATCCTTGTGTACATTATCATTCTATGACAAAATTATTGTGGGTAATATAATTGTGAAGTAACATCATTGATAATATTATCATGTACAATTTCGTTGCAATTTATATTATATTGGGACGATAAAACTATTGAATGATGAAACATGTCAGGATAGAACTCTTCTAATTTGCTCTTCATTTTACTTTGAACCACTTCAGTTAGCCCAAGGCACTTCAAATAAATTGTACATGTTACAACCAAAAAGTGACATCTATTCTTTCAATGAAATTTTTTAGAAAACTTATGATGAGGATAATGCAATAAAATGGTCAATATATTATTAGAGAAATATTTGATAATTGATTGATAAGTACATATTACGTAGCATATATGAAGTTCAAAAGGCATAGAGTTATTTAACTCGATAATAGTTCAAAATATCATAATAACATTAACCAATATTAAGTAATCTATGCATGAATAAATGTTTGTGACTAAAATGAATGATGTTGTTAATAACTAAAACCTAAAAATTGTAACTTTTACAGAAATCGCTACTTGTACACGACATATATACTGAAAAATACTCATTAATTAATTAAATACAGCCATTTAAAGCAACAAAATAACTAATTTATCTTTGATTTATATAAACACATGTATATTTGAAAAATAAATGCAAGTCTCCCTTCATATAGTTCCAAGATTATAAAAATAGAAAATAGGCATATGAACAATAATATTAATAACATAGATACGAAAACGGTTAAAATATATTAAAACAACCACGTGGGCCCCTATTTTACTATTTAAAAAAAAAAGACTATATTTTGATAATATTATTAATTGTGCATAGAATAAGCATTGAATGACACTCTTAGAGGTCTTGATTCAAAAATAATTATTATAATTGTATAATTAATCAAATAAGTATTATAATATTATTTTTTAAGGTCCATTGTTATGAAAACAAATTTACTGAAGAATCAGTAGATGGCAGTATAAACAGATTTAAAGGGTACCAAGTGCTGCTGAATATTTATAATTGTACCATATGTTTATAGCCACATAAATAAATTTCCTTGGCATAGAGATGTATATATGTATTTTTTGACAAGTTGTAGTTCTTTTTATAGTATAGAATATAGAAAATATTTATATTCATTTATAAATTGTGTAGGAATTGTAGCCATTTTACATTTATGTAGCGTGGTAGTTGGTAGGAATGACGGAAAGGAAGAGCAAACATGTAGAGGAAATGACGTCAACGAAGAGAAGAATGAGAGACTTCCTTTTTCTTCTTAAATCCTGAAAAGGTAAGTTGTGTTCATTCACTCCTCTTGATCGAAGTCATATCATGCTTCCTCTCTCTGTTCAGGTAGTAGTAGAACTTCCACGGAAATGGCGAAGAACAAGAACGTCGGTAAGCCGAGGAACTACAAGTTAGCCTCCGGAGTCGTCCGGTTCGGCAAATCTAAAATGTACCACAAGAAGGCAATCTATAAATTCTTGAAGAAGACAACTCCCAAAAAGGTAATAGTAGATCCTTGTTTAGAAGCCCTATCACGTGGCGGTGGTCATTGATGAGAATTGGGAGTTTTGTGACTGGCACTTGGGGTCAGGTTGAGCGATCTCTCCTTGCGCTCTGACGACTCCCGCCTCTCTTCCTAATATTGTACTGTCCCTCTATTTTGCTCCCCATGCTTGTACTAATCCCTTTTCCATCTCTAGGTTGAGGCCAGTAAGCCCGCCTTCGTTGAGAAGAAGGTCGGAGGTGCCAAGAATGGAGGTACTCGTATGGTTCGCGTCAAGAAGTTGAAGAACGACTTCCCCACCATGGAAAGGTACGAATCATACACTCACTTCTTTACTCTTTCCTTCTTGTAATCCCTTCCTTGGCGACATGATGAACCCGTAATCATATTTTAGGAAAAGCCGTCTGACACACAAATGAAGCTTTTTACAGTTCTGATCCCATTTCCTATTCCTTATATTGCACTTTCCTTCTTAATTCAGCCTTCAGTCTAATTATTAAAAAATTCCTTTTTACAGACGTGCTCATAGAATCGCCAAGAAGCCTGAAAAGCTCTCTCGCAGGGTCCGTCCTACCCTCACCCCTGGAACTATTGCAGTTATTCTTGCAGGTATCCACAAAGGAAAGAGAATCGTCATTCTCAAGGAGCTCTCCAGTGGAATGCTTCTGATTTCTGGTAAGTTCACTTATACTAGAAGATACTTACGCGATCTATGCAGTGAGACAACTTCGTAATTTCCTTAAAGTTGCGCTCAAAGACTTTTTCGCAAAAGCAAATAGTGGCTTTCTAATCGTTCTCGTAACACATCATTGTTCGGGATCTTTCGCCGCCGACTTACAAGGCTTATTTTAGTTTTACAAAATAAGATATATTAAATAACTTTAAAATTATTACTTTTTCAGGCCCCTTCAAGCTTAATAACTGCCCAATTAGAAGGATTAATCAACGCTATTTGTTGGCCACATCAACCAAGCTCGATGTTTCATCCATTAAAATGCCCGAGAACATTAATGATGATTACTTCCGTCGTTTAAGAGCCGCCAAGAAGCCAGCTGGTAGTGTATTCGAAGGTAAAAAGGAAGAATACAAACCTTCTGAACAACGTAAGAAGGACCAAGTCGAAGTTGATAAGCAGCTCCTCAATGTCATCATGAAGCACCCCGAAGCCTCTCTTTTGAAACAATACTTGAAGAAGTCCTTCGGTCTTAGCAAGGGACAATATCCTCATAATATGAAATTTTAATTGTCGTCTTGTTAAATAAAACTAAAATTCCTCACAATAAATGTTATTTAAATGTGTTATATTCTGTGATCCTCATCAAGTCTTATTCTTTTTGTTTGGAACTAGGAAGAATCAGAAATATTAACTATTCATGCTATCATCCAGTATGTATCGTGCTTCTCATACGGATGTCTGAACTCAGGAATGGAAATATCTCGTGTTGTAATATTATTCCCGATTAGCTATCCATAGTTTTTTTATTATTAGGACTAAAATTCATTTCTTAATTAAGGTCTAACAAAAATATTTTGTAAGGACTCTTAGTGTTAAACTTACGTATAACGTATACTCAATTCAAGTTCAACTTCGTTCGGTAATGATTGAATTTTTACTTCATTATGTGTTTGCTCTTTTTTCTAATTTAACAGAGACTGGATCTCCTTGGGCTCGTTAACATAACTTCGAGGAATTCTGTAATATGGAAAGGAACCCATTTTGAGAATTCAACTATAATAATAATTCATATATATAATATGCAAGGTTGTGTACTACTTAAAATAAACTTTTGTTGAGTACCGAAGTATGAGAAATAACTTGTGATGAGGATAAGTGAATGGGCCAATTAATTGTAGCTTACTTTTTCTCATATATTCTAATTATAAGGCTTTCATATCAAATTAATACTGCATGTGTGTAGTTTATAGCGTAGATCTATAATGCCAACAGGCATGAAATTTTGGAAAGTTGACTCAAATTCTTACAAGCCTTCAAATACGTAAATACCCCCGTTCGATCACACAAATCTATTTTCTAGATGGTTGATACATTAATGCTGTAATTTTTAAATATTTTGATTATTATTACAAATTGATAGGACTTCATAATTTTTAAGTTCAAATGCTTAGAGTTATGTGACTCGTAAAAACAAAATAAATAAGTAATTTTAATAGTTCAAAAATGTGTAATGACATCAATTGATTAATATTATCAAATTGTGAATAAAATTACTTGTGATATGATTAAATAAGACATTATGAGACCTACAAGTTGTAACTTGTACACAAAATATAAAACATGTATATATCTTTTATGCTCTCTTCAACCACGGGTCGGTTCACCTTCATAAATAAATCAAAATTGATAAAAAAAGGTAGAATAAGACGATTTGATAGTCAGAGTGCGGCAACATAACTTCCTTTTCCCAAAAAGCAATAAATCAAATTTTATAAAGAAGAAAAGGGGTACACTGTATAAGTTTGCCCGTACGTCATACTTTCTCTTTCTATCTCAAAATTGGAGACAGCGACAGTGGAAAGTTGAAATTCAATTATCGCAACCTTTTTATAAAGAAGATATAACTTCGATAAATGAAGCGACGCTAAAACTACATTATTGGAGCAGAAGGAGAGGAATTCAGTCTATGGATCGACTCCGAGTACCTCTTTTCCCTCCCCTCCCTCCTGTATACTCCATAATATGTAAAATCATAATCTTCTCCACATAATGAGACCTTCCATCTACTTTCATGATCCTCCAAAGTATCTCGGAAAAGTTGAGGTCCCTCTCTTCCTACTCCAATGGGAATAATTAAGGACTACTGTATGGAGGACAGGACACTGCGCTCACGCGTTTCCAATATGGGTCTTTCTTTATTCTATATGGAATGTGTCTCTTAAAGTGTTTTGCTACAAAATAAAGAGTTTTTAAAAGTATATTGTTACGGAAAATCATCAAAATGATAAAAATGAGGCTATATATTTCTAATAAAAGTGGTATTTTATTGGTACTTAAATCAAAATAAACATTAAAAACATATAAAAAAGAAAAAGCACTAACAAAAAGTACAAAGTTGGTCCAAGTCTACAAGTCAGAAGATTTTGATTGAAATTTAGCTTTTTTTTTTCTATTAACTTCTGAATTATTTGCTGCCATTCTCCTTTTGTTAAAAATCGGATGCCATCATTCAGTTTAGCACTTAAATTTTTACCCATGACATTAAACAAAGTGAATGAAATTCTTTGAAGAAAAGCTCACCAGGAGTGTCCTTCCTCACACTTTACTCCCACAACGGCGATAATGCCAGAGTTTAAACTGTCCTGCATCCTATCAATGAATGTGGCAACAAATGAAGCTTTAGGATTTGAGGTGCCAAGTAAACTGTCTTTCTCTTCAGGAGTAGCTGTGAGGTAAGAGCACATGTAGGGAACATAAAGACAGGAGAGGTAGAGAAGGTCGGATGGAGTAGACAACCCCCTCTGCTCATTATGTCAATGAACTCTTTCAGGTCTACATGCTGATTGGTTGGCCTATCGAAGGTTATTGAGTCTGGAGGTGTGTCTTCAAAGAAAAACCAATATATCCGGCAACAAAGTAGAAAGCATTACTCTCTCCCTTGGAAGCTAGTTCCTGGAGGTCATCTGATTGCCAGTTAGTCAAAATGGGCTCAGCTTTTAGCAGTTCTTCATCCAGCATACCTTTAATTTCTGAAGTAGTCATACCTGAAAATTTCAAAAAGTAAAATATTGTAATGATATTATTATATTGTAAAAATACTTACTATTAACTATCTTATTTACCTGAGAATTTGACAACACTCAGAATACGAATCTTTTTCTCTGCTTCCAGGATCTGCCTCACGATGATGTAGTAGATACCTCTACTTAGTTGTCTGTACCAGCCGAACCTTCTTTCAATAGGATCAGACTGGGACATGCCGAGAAGTAAATAGGAGAAGTATTCATCTAGGATAAGATACTCTGCTAGATCTGCCTGTGCAAGGCACGTCTACTTTGATGCTAGGAAGATTTTGCTGTGAGGCCAGGTGCTTTACTGTTTGCCACTCAATGAGAAAGTCGACAAAATCTCTCAAAAAAGAGAGGCCAATTTTGCTCTTCCCAGAGATTGGTTCTCGAAGCTCATCTCTCTTTTCGTAGGCAACTCCAGGTGTATCTGAGGAGTTGAGAAACTTCACTAACTCGTTGAGAATGTCTTCCTAGGTCTCTGTTGGATCCAATTCTTCTTTTCCTCGCAGAAAGGAAGCCAAATTGATGGCTTGAATAACAGTGTTGACCTTGCCTTCTGAGGTGATGTGTGTCAATCAACACACCAGTGTGGTACATTTTAAATAAAACATCTGTCTCAAACTGGATGCTGGCTACTACTTGGGGGCCCAATTTATCATCATGGGATAGCTTCAAAAGGACAACACTTGGTTTTGTGATTAGGATGAAGCCTAATGGGAGTGTCTCCTTGGCCAATTTGTCACAAAGTTCTTTCACAAAGGGGACTGACTCCTCTATCAAGAGTTCAAATTCCAGATGCTGTTGTAGGTCATTGAACTGTTGAGCCCTACGTGACGTGGTCGCAGCTTGAGTTTGGCCATAGGGATGGTACTAAATCTGCTTTGAGGTACCTGTAAAAGAAGGACAATTATTAGCATACGCATCAAAAGTGAGCAGCTGTCTTACCTCTTCTTTAGAGCCTTGACAAGGGTCTCACTTCTTTTAGACTCACAGATGAAATCAGAGTCGTTGAAATGCAGGGAACACAGCTTTGTACTTTTGGATGGTGCCTCATCTGTCTTCGTGAGATGTGTTTCTCTTGGAATGGCTCTCAGCAAGGCAGTCCAGGGTTTCTGTCTTTGTTTGCCCACAGATAGATCGTATCACCGGATTGTTGTGGCTCGTTGTCATAGCCCTTTCTATACCCTGGAGCACAACACTTAGCGGGCATGATTGGAATTACAAAACACAATAAAGATGACGTCCACAAAGTAACTAATAGTTATTACTTATTATCTTACCTAACTCATTGCATTGTTCTTTTCATTAGACCCATGTTGCACGCGCATTTGAATTCATGTTTGCACGTGCCCGGTACTGCTTACAGGAGTCCTTGCAATAATATATTCTTCGCTTCGCAAAGTTATTTCGGTATTATTAGAAGGTTGCGATAATTTAATTTCATATTTCCTCTGACACTGTCTCCAATTTCGAGATAGAAAGAGAAAGTATGACAAGTGGGCAAACTTTAACAATGATCTTAATGTTTTAAAACCATATTAATCCGTTTCTCCTCGAGCTCTTACACAAATCCCATATCTAAGTATAACTTATTTGATGAATAGTATGAAAAATACCTTCCTCTCTCTGCGTCTCTAAGGTTCGATGTTGCTTCATCACAAGATCTATCGACGGCTGGCAATATCAACAGCTTGAAGGTCAGTCATATACCAGGTTTATAAATTCTGGCAATATCTGCGAAAACCTTCTGAATTTATCAATTTCATTCTTTGGAGTGGCGAATATACAAAACGATGAGTGGATATCCGAATGGGCTATGACATACATTGTGGGACCAGTAGTAATTATTTTTAGTTCTGAATGGCACTTCATTTTGTGCCAATGAGGATCATTCCATCTTACCGTTTTTGAGAAAAAGAGTAACTTTCATTTAAAAAAAAGAATTCTTCCTTAGAAGATGAGTAAAGTAGAGTGATGTATTTTTGGATATAATTTTCTTCAGATAGATCTTCGTCAAATTCTTGATCCTGAATCAGTGATTCCTTATCAGTGATATTTTAGCAAATTACTTTTGAACTCAATTTGTTATCTCAATCATTTTTCATCAATATATTCTCACATCAGCAAAAAAATGTCAAAAATTTTACTTATTTTGAAATTATGAGGCTTTAAACTAGTCCATATGCTTGTTTTTGTCTTTGTTGGATAAATAGTTTTGGGTAACGTTCATGTAAGGTGTAATAATACATTTATGACGTCCAGAAAAAGTACAATTTTTATACAAAAATTCATACTTCATATTCAAAAGGTTTTGTTAATCAGTGAAACTGATCAGTTCTCAATGTAGTGGACTCCAAAATATCCCCATCAACTGGACGTCATAAATCAAGTACATCCGCAGAGGAAGGGCGTGAGGGATTATAGCCCCTCCTCAAATTAAAGAATTTTTGATTCTTACTAGAAAATTTAATATTTGGATTCTGATTGTCTGCAAATAGTTATGGATTTTTGATTTTTTTTTTTCCAAAAGTTTTATATTTGGAATGTAATTTTAGAAATATTTTTTATGAAAATTTAACATTTGAAATTTAATTTCAGAATTTTTTTGGAAAAAAAATCTTTTTTTGTGAACAGCTCTGGATTTTTGAGAAAAAATTTCATAAAAATTTAATTTTTCAATTTTTTTCCAAAAAATTGTAACCCCCCCCACCAAAAAAAAAAATAAATATATAATCCTGTGGACGCCCCTTTAAATTTATGACCCCTAAATACATATTTTGTTTTATATATTTTTGTAGCTCTAAATCTACTGTTTCTTCAATTACAATGATTTTATATGTTTTATAGATTATAAACTTTGTATGTATGGCATTGATTTTTTTAACAATTATCGTAGTCTCTTAATCAGGCCGTGTACTTCAGGGATCACCCTCATATTTATTGATGAAAATTAACGTTAATAACATGAATTGATAAGAATGAAGGATAATTTATTTATTAACTTATATTGAATACAGTTCCTACAAAATGTGTCTTATTATACAAAAATTAAGTAAAATGAAGAATCTTATTTGGAACTGAATATTTTTTCAACTGCTTAAAATTATAGCCAAAACTGTAGAATAAAAATGATATTTTAAAGATGTGACGTGAAAAAAGTTCGATTAATTTTCTTTTCTTCAGTTTTTTTCTTTTTTCTAATAGAAAATTTAATAAATAAGTTATGTAAGGTTGTGTAACAAAATGCTACGAAATTAAATTTGATTAAGTTGCTTATTTGTCTAATTGTGAAAAGTGATTAATATTTTAACTCCAATTTTAATATGTTTCATATTCAATGTATTTGATTAGTAATTATTACTTTTTTATATTTAATTTCAGAACTTTTGAAGCAACTTTTTTATTGATTACTAGGAGAAGATGCCCACTTAGAGGGACTGAATATAAGGGAATAAAACCCAAGAATGAATGCAGAAGAAAAGAAATAGAGATTTTTCCTTTTAAAATTAATAGATAATGGTAAAAAAGATATTTTGATACCAAAATCAAGCCTCTAGCTTCAAAAATAAGCAAGTTATGACCAATTTATCATCGAAATTTTATCTGTGATCTAATAAAATATGATATTGCAATAAAACTACACAAATTTCTTAAGCATCAAGAAAATTGAATAAAATATTCAGGAATTACAGAATACCGTATTGTGCAAATATTATACTCTTTGATACTGCAATTGAATTGTAAAATATGCAATTCGAGTATTTGAATATCTTCCAACACTCTCCAGATAGTAAATGATCTTTATTGAAAAAAAAAGAGGTTTAAAATTAAGATAAAGTACTTTCATATTGCGCAGTAATAAAGATTGAAGGCACTAATGTTGGGTCGAAATTTATGCACTTTTCATCAACAAATTGATTGGAAACATTACAAAATTCTAGATAAATAAATGTTTTAACGTCCATTGTACCTTTCATTTGATCCATTACCCCTTATTTATAATTTTGAAGACTATCTTAAAATGACTTATTTTCCAGCAAATAGTGCGATTAAACAAAGTAACGTATTAATATTTTTTAAATTGTGTGAAAGATTAAGAACTTATCTACATTAAATATGATTGACGTGAAATTGATTATCTCCATCGATAATATTAAAAATCCAGCACTTCTATGGAGATTAACAAAACACCTCTAGACTTCCACGCATGCCACCTGCAAGTTTTGTTCACTCCGTAAAGCGGCATTTTGTAGCACTGCATCATACCTGCAATAGCTAGAGTGATGGAGGTATAAACAAGTTAAATAACTATGCTGTATGCGTCATAATGGCTTGTGAGTGAATTCAATAGCCTCCAACTCTGTAACGATTGATTCCAATGTTATGAAATTTTTTACAGAGTATTTTTTATTTATTAAAAAAATCCCTTATAAATCAGGGTTAATACTCAGTTATCGTGAACTATTAAGAAATACCGTTAACTTTAAACAAAATACTTCCAAAATATTATTGCATTAATTAAAATCAGGCGTGCCAACAGGAGCATCCGCGGGATTATATATATACATTGTGGGGGGATACTAAGGAATCAGAATCGGTATCCAGGGGCTGAAGCCCCCCCATTGAAAGGATTTTTGTTTTGTATTATAAAATTTTGTCGTACGGAAGAAATTTTTTTATAGTATATGGGTGAAAAAACCTACAATCTAACTTAATCTTAAATATATGAAAATTGATTTTGAAAAACCTTAGCTTATTCATTTTAGATCGTCTCCTCTCCCTCCAGCGATTAAATTAAAACAATGAACATAGTTTATTTGTTTATATACAATCAAGTAATTTATTCCAAAAAAATATTATCCTTATCATATCATGAGTAAAAAATATTGGTTTAAACTCGTAGAACATCATTGAGTTGAAAAAACAACTCACTTATATTATAATATTAAATATCGAACGAATTTAAAACACATAATTATATATATAGATATGACGACTATATAAATCTTCTTTACCTGTAAAATAGAAAGAAAAAAAAATCAATTTTAGAGCTTAAATATTATATGAAATAAGTTATGGTGATATTTTTTCCTTTTACAATAAAGTGTATCATATGAACCTAAATTTAATAATACCCAACGTCACTAATAAATTATATTTGTTTTTGTAAAAAAAAAAAATGTGTTTAATAGACCGAAAATGCCCATTGACCAATTTTGTTGGTCAAAGAGAAAATAATATTAATTGAGAGAGACAAGCATAGATGAACTGGGAAAGATATTGTATATCCTCTCCTTAAATTGACAAAACAGAAATATAAATTAAGAATTTCAGCTATATACTTAATAAAGCTTCTTTTATGACTGATTCCGAAAGTCCATTGTATTCTTCCTATTATTGTTAATTAAATTCGTTTTATTAGGATTGGAGTCAAAGGCAGATGAAAATCCTGTGCCTGAGGGATCGCTATTCCCGAAGGAAAATGAGGATGAAAAACCGACTACTTTGGATTTGGGAGAAAATTTATCCTGATATTGGAGATCTGATCCACTAAAACTCATTGATGATCCAAATGAAGCCCCAGAACCCATATCAGGTAAAGAACTCATTGACGGTGCTGAAAAAGAAAAGGATTGACGTTGTTGACCGTATGACGGCTCTGGATTCGTCGACTGAAACAAAGAAGAGAATGGAGATACATCAGATTGCCCAGTTTTCCATACACTAGGAGCGGAAGTTTTTATTTCCTTAGGAGAAAGCAGTTTTCCTGATGTAGTGATATTAGGTACAACAGCCCCTGTTGAAGTGGATATAATAGGCGTATTATAGTTAGAAGATGATGGATGTGAAATGAAAGGTAATGAAGGATTCAACTTAAGTTTTTTAGCAGGAGGTGTTTGCGAATGATCCATATCATTTCCTGCGGGAGGATTAAATAAAGAGGAATTAAGCTCCTCTTCAGGTATATCCACGAGATTTGAAGGCTTCAAACATCTACCAGAGAAATAGTCTAATACAACTCTACGATCATCCGAACTTACGTAGTTACATTTCTCTCTATCTGCAGTTCTTTTGTACATAGAATGCTCCATTTTTCTGTTTTTCCAAAAGAAGTACAAATCATAGACAGTGTAATACTTTTTTGGGGCATTTGAGCGTGACTGAAACATGGAGAAGTTGGTTTTTGTACCAAGGGGTAATCCAATATCTCCAAAATAAAGCATATTATTACGAAGAGCAATAGTTTTGTTTCTTTCAATATATAGGTATAGTAACTTCAATGGACTTAATTTGTTCATCTCTAGACTATCCACTTTTGGAGGTACGGTAGAAGTGGCATAAGACTCCAATATTTTCTTCATATCCCGCTTCGGAGCCTTACTGGAGTTGATAAAACCTGACTGTGGCTTCTTACTCGTGTTTTCTATTTCCTTCTCCACTTTTTTCATCAATTCAACAATATTTTCTGACTTTTTAACTCCGTTTTCATAATCAACTACTATTGGAGAACTATTGTTTGTTGAATAATTTTTCATCGTTTCCTGTGGTCCATTAATCAACTCATAAGATGCAATTTGTTTTTCCTGCTCCTTAAATGTGGATCCAATAAGAGAACCAAATTTGTTTAAAATCTTCTGCCTCATTTTAGTTTGCATTTTATTTATAAGAACATGAGTAAATATCTTGGAGAGCCAAACAGCATTTGAAATATCCTCTGCAGTTTGTAGAAGATCATTTGCCTTAGTATCGGTTATTGAAGAAATGTTGAGAGCTCTAATTGTCAAGGATAAAGCAAACATAACCTTGTTGTTATCTTCCATTGATAAGTGCGCCGTTAAGTTCTTGATTAGAGCTAATGGGCCGTTAATGGATTCTGACTGGGACTCAACTTTTTGAACATCTGGTTTTTTAGCTTCCTTTTCCACTTTACTTGATTCATCTCCTTGATTTTTCATTAAAGTAAATTCCTGTATTGATAATCCAATATTATTTAAATAAGTTATAAGCTCCTCTGACTCTGCCGGCAATGCATATGTATCCTTGGGTATTATGCTACCCACAAAGCAAAGTTGACCACACAGTGGAATATCTTTGTCCTTAGTCATATACTTGTAACGCTTTTTATCCGCAGTAGACATTTCTAAAATTTGGACATATACTCTATCTTTTGGACGAAGTAATATACGAAGATCAGCATGTCCAACGTTCACTCCTCCAATATAAAAATCTGACTTTTCAAAAACAACATATTTGTCCCTGTAAGCTCCTTCTGAAGTAATACGTACAATTCCTCCATCTCCAAAGAGAGATTCCTCCTTCACAATATACTCGATAATACCTGTAAAGCAAGGAGATGGAAAAGGAAAATACGGCTTGACTTTTGTTTTCCCTAGAATCCAATCCGTAAAATCGTCAAATGAAATTTCACGGTCCTTCAACCAGCTTCTAAAATCATAACATTTGGAAGGAACCCTTGCAGGCAAACTCATTTCCTCTTCAAAAGAGCAGAAGTTACCACCATTATACCATCCTCGTTTTATAGTCAAACTTCCTTCCATATCATTAATTTCTACATTAAACTCATCGCCTTTTTTTAAATAATAAGATAAATCCGCTCTACCCAGAGGGTGTCCGAACACATAGAGTGAATTGTTGCTGAAAACAGCTTTTTTGCCACAATATCTACTATCATCTATTATTTCCATGATACCACCAATGACAATATCCTTGTTCCTTCCAGGCTTCTTTATTCCCACTAATTCCGCTCTAAATATGGGTGTACTTGATTTCCTTTCGTTTCTCATATCTCTATTCATATTTGTTTTAGAGTTGCTACTGTTAATGCTACATGAGCGGTCTTTGGAGTACTCATCCTTCGACTCGTATCTCTTTTTCACGCGGTCATTTCTAGTGGAGGTGCTTGAGCGACTTCGATCCTCACTTTTAATAGACCTCCTAGAAGACAAATTTCGATCTGTGTCCTTAGGAGTAATTTCTTCTCTACTACGCCTAGTACTTAGTGACGAAGGAGTTTTAAAGTATTCTTCATTTGAGCTTCTGTTATTTTTTGATTTTTCTATTTTACGACATTGTAATACGGCTCTTAAGTCATCAACTTTATTAATATCATTATCCCCAAACATGATATCCATGTCTTCAGCATCAGGTGCCAATGTGAGGCTATCTCCTTCACTATCAACTTTCTTAAATCGTGATGAAGATGAAATAACGAAGGCTTTGTCTGCACACCAATCCGGTCGAATCTTCACTTTTTCCTCTCCTTTTTCCTCTTCAACATAAACAAATTTATTCATATCCATATTTCTGAAAGCACGGCAATCAATTGCATCACCAATTTCTATATACTTCGAAACAGTATTCTTCTCAAGAGCTCCTCTAGGAATCCGCTCCCCATTTCTTAGAATAAGACTAGACGTGGATAGCATCCCTATAGCTTCTTCACCTTCATTCCGAAATTCAAAGAGGATAACTTCCGAATTAAACTGGAAAATGACACCTTCACAGACAACAACATGGTCCTTTCGTTTTGAGTTCATTTTCTTTGTATCTATGACTTCAAACCTAGAGTTGTAATCCATGGTAAAATAAGCCAAAATAATGATAAAGAGACAAAGGAAGAAAAAGAAATAAAAGTTGTATTAATTATATAATTAGAAAGTTCATCATTAATATTAAAAAAATGATCAATATGGACGGAGGTGAAACAAATATTTCAAAATCCTTTTTATTTTGTCTAATTGCCAAAAACATTTTGGAATACATAATATTATCTATGTTACCAAATCAAAATCTTGTATACTAAAATAGATATTGAGGAATTAATTTCTCATTACCTTGATCTCAGTTAAGATATAACATGGTATCCTTCCACACTCTTAATGTCTTCTTAAACTATCTGAAAATAGATATATATCAAATATTAATATGCAAAATAAATAAAGCTACAAGATTTTGATGTTGTTGTTTTTTTCAATCGTGTAGACCCAGCATTTGGAAGTAAATTTGATTTCACGATCATTAACAAATCCCAAAAAGTATGGAAACAATTTATAAAAACAATACAATTGAATTAAAATGTCATAGTGATAATTGGTATATAATACGAGGTATTTTGAGAAGATCCATTAGGTTTAAATCATGCTTGTTATTCAAATTCACGTTCGATTCCACTTTTTAATTTGTCCCGTATATCCTTCTTTGTAATCCAGGAAGTAAATAGATTCATCACCGATCTTCCAACTCAATTCATTCTATCATTAAGGCTTTAGTGTTTTGAACATTTTGTTCAGCATTACCTATGTACATACAATTATAATGCTGTGAAATAAAACAATAAAAGGGATGAATACAAGGGTGTTAAAAAATGTGATGATTGATCTTTTCCGTGAATATAAAGGCGACACCATCCCTCATCACTCGCATCCAGTATGTAGTCCTAACAAAGTTGAAGCTTTTTTTCATTCACATATTTTTTATACATAAGCATTATATATCAATATGATCCACCACCCTTGAGTTGCCCTTCCAACATTAATATTGGAAGTTGCACAAGAATGTTGCTGTCATGATTCTAGGAATATATCATATATGTGAATAATATATAAATCAAATACATTATAAAAAGACAATATAAATTGGAAACTTAAGCCATTGTTCGTAACTTGAGCATATTCATCGTTTGAAAAAAGCAGAAATACTTAAATTATACACATCTTTCCAAATAATAAATTAATGCAACCCCTTTTTCATACTCATTCAAAAATATTTGATTTGCATAGAGTAAAACAATATAAATTATGTCAAAAATGAAGTACAAAATACACATAGATCCAACAATTCACCATTCAAAAGGGAAACTTTTGGGGTATACGTTCAAAATTGCCTCAATGGAGGGGAAGAAAAAAACTCAAATCGATATGTTGTTGTCCACTTATACTTGAATTAAGCGTCGATGAATTATGAAACACTGAAATAATCCCTCGTCTTCGAAAAGAGACACATCTACAAATAAACAATAACTATACCACACATCTAGCTAAATCAACTTTTCTATCTACTAGAGTATGGATTATGAATCTAATTATATGGCTAGTTACAACTTACAAGACCTACTTACATCAAATGACTACATGAATCAACTACAGTTTATGAAGTAATATAGTCTGAAATAAATATATTATGCATATCTCTTTCGTCGGTCCACAAAAGGAATAATTAGAACTTTTAATTTCGGGAAATCAAAAGTATACCTAATCATGTAAAAAATTATAGATAAAAAAAAAAAAAAAAAAGATTTCCCTAATAAAAGAAACGCTTAATCGAAGAGTATTCCATGATGAATGCTTTGAAGTAACATTATTAAAATGAAATTCGACACATTCAAAATAATGTCAATATTAATCAATCAGTCCTTAAATCCATGGACATTATAAACTACAAAAAGATTACTCAGGCACTCCCTCAATGGAGCATTTTCGGTCATTTCAAACTTACCAAGCAGTCACTATTAGCCCCCACGACGAATTAATTGTCCAAGATAATATACACTCACTAATGAGTATTCGATTTGGCCCTAAACAGCTTCAGATACGACTCACTCCTTAAATAGTCGGTCTTAACTAGACAGTACAGTGTTATTACAGTTTATGCGGAGCTAAGGCCACTGGCACTCCGTCACAGTGTGTGTCTCTTTCTCCCTAGCCAAAGACAATAACATAATAAAGGAACGCGTGAATGTTCCGATGATATCGCAACCTCGATATAACCTCCCTATAAAAGGTATGCGTATCGACAGAAGATAAATAAATCAATACATACTAAGAACTTGCGAGTGAAATATGGAGTCAACGCACATGAGTAATAGTCGTTTTGCTCGTTATTTCGTACATTTCTCATCTCAAAATGAGGATAAAAGTATAACTATTACTGGGAAATATTCTAAGCAATACATCAGTGAATATGCAATTAATTTTAGTGTAGATACATTATACATACATATATCCTATAAGACGATTCTAAGGTTCCAAAGAAACACTATATAATTTTTTTAGATCTTACACAATTTAGCGGATGAGCATTGTTGAAATTCTGAATTGACAGTGTATATATGCTGGCAAAGTGCTTATATAAAAATTCTTAAGTGTTTTTCTTTCTTATAATGATTGATCTAATTAGCGAACATAATGTATACAAAAGAAAATATCATATATCGATGGAACTTGTATAAACGCAATAATAAACACAAATTATTGATTATGACAGAGCAGACGGATAACTTTTCTGTATTTCGAATAATAAAATGCTTGTCGCTATCCCAACATTCAGACTTTCAATTCCATTCATTAAAGGAATAAAATATTTGGTTCCATCCCTATCAAGAACAAACTTTCTTGCCTGAGGACTTATTCCCTGTGTTTCACCACCTATGACCAAAATGGTATCCTGGATCTCTTCCTCTTTATGAAAGTTCCAATACTGACTTGACTTTATATCCAAGGATGCATACTGAGATAAAATGCTTTCTTCAAAGTATGAAGAGTCTAAATAGTCTCCTGGACTCTCTGCATCTGACACTCGATATTCTGAAACACAATGAGCCATTAAATTTTCCACAGTCTTTCTTATCTCTAATTCAGATCCAATTCCCTTTTCACTTTTCCGATGTAGATCTGCCAAAGCAGTATTTGCAATGCGTGGAACATGTCGATGAATCAAGTCCCATTTTATATTCGTAAGTAGAGGGAGCATAAAATGCGCCCCACATCCCCCACGAATGCATTTATCATTCCAAACATCAACACAGCCATGGGTAGCTATGATTTTTGAGACTCCTGATGCAGCAGCCGAGCGTAGAATCGCTCCCATATTATCAGGATTACGAACATTGTCGAGGATAAGTACCATGGGTAATTGAGTGTGTGAGGACTTTGAGGCAAGTGAAATGATATCTTCCCTTGAAAATGCAGCCATGAGACCCGTGGGGGTTGTGAGTGATGACCACTCTTTAATAAGTCTATAGGAAGTTTGATAAAGTTGAATCCTTTCTGAACTATCGTCATTTTTGGTGGAGAGAGGAATATCTTTTAAAAGGTCGAATCGACTAAAAAGGAGATGAGAAGGTACGAGTCCCAGGTTCAAAGCATCCACAATCAGCCGTTTCCCTTCCAGAATAACCAATTTACCCTGACTCTTTAATGACTGACCAATGGGTGAAAAAATTCCTTTTAAAATCCTTTTAAAAACGGGGAAGACGTATAATTAATTAACAATTAAAAGGCGGTTGTTTAATGATAATTATGATCCTACTTGATATTGGGATCTCCTTCCTTAGCCCAGCCTTCGACCTTTGTGAACCGTGGGAGTGCCAACTCATTTTTGATATTTTTATGGATGGGCTCAACGGCACTATTAACATTTAATGTGGATAATGTTCGAAGGATCGAATGAGCTTTGTGTACACTGCGCGCCAACATAGCTCTACTATTCCAAATTTAAGTTTATCCAATTAATACTCAGCACAGAATTTATTCTTCCAATGAAAAACAAGAGTTCAATAAAGTGGAGTCCTGATGGATGCGCCCGGATGATCCCTAGTTAGATAGCAATACAAATATTTTGTAAATCGCAATTCGCATGCTGCATGTATCGGCTGATGACAGTCGTCGTAGAAGTGAATAACTTAATAAGCAGTATGGAGTAACCATTTAAAACTTCTTTTAGTTATGTACAAAAATTTCTTTTAGCCAATCACGTTCCCCCTTTTTTCATTATCAACACGTTCTTTTATTTATATTTAATTAATAGTAGACTAGGATAATGCAAACTTATGGCAAAGTTATGGGGCACTATTTTTACACATTATTGCAATCAACTTCATTTAAAAATGAGCTTTTTAATTATTCAACTCATGCTTTAAAACTCGGAAAAAGATGTTAGCCAATTGAGGGAATTAAAAAAAATATATATATCCCCCACTCATAGATATTGCATGCAATTATAGTTAGCTTAGAAGTAGAAAAAATTGATAAAACTTGATGTGCGTGCGTGTGTGTAGCAGTACATATTTATTAAATTTCAATGACACACACGTGATCCATACACTCACTCCTTCCTCCTATGGTTAAGGGTTTTTAATACAAAAGTTAGGTTTTACATGAAAGAAAGAGCCACTGGGTTCATTCTTTAACGATGGCTTGACCCTATTTTCACTAATTGCAAGTCAAAAATGGGGCTTTAAAGGGAAATAGGGATAAAAAGTGTTGGAATTGGAGCGAGTGGTGGAGGGTAGTTGGCGTGTGAAGTCACGTGACTTCTAACCTTCCTTTTGCGATTATTAAATAAAAACTGTCAAAGCGACTGCTATTCAGTACACACACATTCTGATTCCATATAATATCTACTCAACACATCTTTATTTTATATTAACATTACGTGATGTCTACATTCTAACTCAACTCTACTCTCTCTGCTCAACTCTAGCTAGCTATCTTTTCCTATTCAATATTTAATGGTGATTGCACTAAACAATGCTGCTAAACTCTTTTACTAGATCCCTCTTGCAGCTTCGGACTTGCTTCACTTCTCCTCATGAGCTTCGATTGTATTCTTCTGATGCGAAGCGTCCTCCTAATAGCTATCTGCTTTTCTTAGCGGAATTCAAATCGCAATGTGCTGAAACTGGAATGAAGGGCATTAGTGCTAAAGCTGGAAGGGCATGGAGATCCATGACTCCAGAGGAAAAGGCTCCCTATGAAACAGAATACCAAAGAACCCTTCAAAACTACTTAAGGTAAATTATTCTATAATTAATTATATCAATATTGCGACATTGCTTTGGACAAAAATCCATGGAACATTTTCAAACGCGTCATAAATTGAATCATAATGGAAGGAGACGCCATTTTGGGGGCTCAAAGTGGATAGCGTTACTGCATATTAGAATGGATAAATAAACAATAAATCTTGATGAAACTTCATCTAATAGCTTTAAGAATTAAAAAACTTCACGTCTGCATTGAATACTACTTCATACAAATCATAATCACGGATATTTTAATTAAATTAAAGATATATCTAATAAAAATGACTAAATTTGTACAATGTGTTTTTAAAGGATCGATTAGGGAGGATAAAAGTTTGATAATTAGAGAAAATTATCTTATTCTTTCCAATTGAATAGTTAATTTGTATCTACACCAAGGACATTAGATCATATAATGATGTACTACCATATTTTTAATATATTTTAGCCTTAGATATATAATAAAACAAGGCAATTGAGCTATTCAATTTTGATAGTCAGTAGTAAGGTTTAAGTCCTTCTAATTTTTAGCCCCATTTTGACATCCAATAGTTTTTCTTAATATGAATGAAAAAAAGGGTTTCCATTGTATTAAAACTTGGTTGATTAGGCCCCCAAAATGGACGTCATCTAAATTCTGACTTCAAGTGAAAACGTTTTATTGGCGAATTCACGAAATATGTGGAAAGGGTTTGTGAGTGTCTTATAGGATAGATAGGCCTAATTTGATTTACTAAATCTTTCAATTATCCATATTAAATGCTCAATATTCCCATTCTAAATTATATTCCTGATTAGAGTACATACTTTGACTCCCAACAATTAATTAATTAAGATCAATGTTGACTCCCTTTTGACAAAGTGTATGTAGTAGATCTGTCTATGTTCTTAAACTAATTTTTTATTTACAATTTATAAATAAGCTCCTTATCAGACATTGGTATCAAATAATAGCATAATCTTTTTGTCTAATTAGACAATACTTTATCAACCCTCTTCGCTAAAAAGAGGTTTGATTTGATTATTTTCTTCATTGTGCTGAAGGAGGAAGCTTTCTATTATAATAAACCTCCACAATATATATTTGATAAATTGCCAAAATTATGAGAAATTTGGATTTCTGCTTCTTCACTGATATTACTGCTAACATATTATACAAACATATCCCTGGTTTTGAAGTATGTGCTGTGTCTTAGATTCTATTTCGTCATTTTATATAAAAATCAATCCATAAACACTTATGAACATAATATTATCTTTTAATTCATAATGAAAATGGGTAGAGAAAAAACTTCAAGAGAACATGCTCATTTATCTCCTATGGAACTCTCTCAATTAACCGAAAAACATACAAAACTCAGGACTCAGAAGGTGAAACTACACTCTCTTCAAAATGAGCTCAAAAACATTGAAGAAGCGTCGGGCAGGCCTAAGAACCCCATGAGCATTGTAAGTGTTTTTTATCAAGTTCAGGGAGTACTGTGAATGATGGGATTCAGAAATGGAATGGACTTAGCCAGGAAAGACTCTCAGAGTACTATTTTGAGGCTTCCATAATAAATTCACAGAGGGAAATAGATGTTACGAGATGGAGAAGTAATACTCACAGGAACAACAGAGAGGTCCTGGATATAATCTCGAAGCTTCGTTTTGAAATCAAATATCTAGAGTCGGAAGTTAAGAAATTGAAGGGCGATATCAGGAAATTTGAAAAATCTATTATTCCTTCAAACGACTTGTAGACTAAGTTAATAAAGAATCCATGCAATCAAATGATAGCTGCAGCGGAATTAAAGGTATGTAACGTTCACAAATAGTATTACGTATATGTTATAAGTGGCTCTTAAATGATAATTAATGACCTAACTTGGGAATTTAATTTTTAAGTAATATTTTCTCTATCTTTCTTTCTGATGAAATGAATGAATCGATCAATAAAACAAGCGAAGTACATAATATATGTATTTCCATCGATTTATTTTAAGCGTATACATGAACTTGTTTATCTTCAGAATGAATATATATTTTTGGTGATTTTTATAATTTATAAACAGTCTTTAAGTTTTGATTAAATAATAGTAATAATAATATAACCTCTTTCAGTTTTTATTGTCAAACATCTCGATGACGTTGTTAGAAACTAGCGCGCCCGCTGCGTTAAGAGCGGACATTTGATCCACAGCTACGGTTTTGAGTCCCATTGTCGTCGTTTTTTGCCTAAGTGATGCTGCTACCGCTGCTGTTGAAAGTAAAGGATTGGGATTTCCTTCCCTAGAAGCAGCCATAGCAGTCACCAGGGGCAGGGGTTTTAATGGAATTGAAGCTATATCAGATAACTTTGACTTGTATGGATCCCATTCCTCTTCTCGACAATGAGGAGGAGTTACGGGTCGAAAATGAACACCTGATTCTATAAAGTCACTGGGGTTACTATTATCTGACCAAAAACCTCTGTCTTCTTCATCAAAGAAATCAGAGTATGCCCTGTCGATGATCATTCTCCCTCCACGACCGATTCGCCTACGGGAAAGTCCTAGTAGTCGTGGCTTAGGCGTGGATAAGGAGCACAGAGAGAATCGGTATTTAGCCTCATGTTCCCAAGGCCATAAGTACGACGACGGTTCAGTAGGGGCATAGTATTTGCATCCTCTTTTTCTTTTGAAGGCAAAGGGGCCTTCCATTTCATCTTCTTCTGTTTCAGATGCGTCATCATCAGAAGTCACTGATGTACCAAATTCAGGTCCATTACTCTTACTCGTACCCAAAGAAGAGGGAAGATATCCAGTGGTTGAGGATGTGGAATTGAGGCGAGAGACTGTAAATTTGCTTTTCTTTTTACGATATGGACGTTTCTTATTATTTGAGGATGAAGCATTTGAAAGAGAATCAGCTGAGTCTATGAGGCTGGAAGATGAAGAAGCTGCGAGGGGGTTCCAACTATTTTCATTCGTTGCTTGAAAGGGGTTATGGTGGTTAGTTGTTGGCTGAAGGATGTTACGTATTCCAGCAGTGGCCCTGTGACCTGCAATGATCTCCCCGAATAGTTTCCCATCATAATCGCCTGCCTGAACACGTTTCTCAAATATATCAGATCCGAATTCTAAACATTGCTTTTTAATTTTTTCTCTTCTTCGTACCATTTCAAGTAATGTGACAGCACGATTCAGGTCCCTTCTGAGTTTGAGCATTTTTTCATAGGAGGATTCATCGTTTTTACGATTTTTACGCGTCTGCATTTTCTCTGTTCTTCTTCTAAAACAAATATAAGGATTGTTATGGTTAGAGGATTGTGGAGGCCCACTGGAAGATGAAGTTTGATTTGTTGAGGAACCCGCATTACCAGAAGAATTAGATGAACCCCCTGAAGTTGTACACATTAGTTCAGCTGACTTAATGGCTGGCATTAAAGGGATTTTAAGTCTAAGTCTTTTATCAACCCAATAGTCATACACTGAATAAATAAGATCATCATCTTGAGACAATAAGAGTTTGGCATCACGAGAGCTCACTATTTGAACTCCGGAGTTTTTCTCTAACCGATCAATCATGTCTTCAAACTGCAATTCTGTTACCTCATCAAATTTCTTTTTAAGTACATCATTAAAGAACATTTCGTCTTCAGAGTCCATATCATAATCTGGAAGATCATGATCATTTGCAAATGGCTGAACATGGATATATTGCCGACCCACTTTAAACTCTCCTTTGTAAAGTTCCTAAAGAGTTAAAAATATTAAGTAAGGCAATATATTTTTGTAAACGAGTATAACACATATCATCACATGACACATACTAATCCTTAACCTAAACTTTAATTTTGTTGTATGAATGCAAATCAAGTATCAACAGGTTTAAATAATTAATTAGCTAGTTTCAATTGAATATATGTATGTAATATACAGATTATTAAAGTTTAAATTGATTATTTTATGTGCCTTTGAATAATTTTGATTGTATGCTAGATTTGTATAAGTTTTGACAAATGGTTTGTACTTTCTGTACATACATAGATTCATGTATTCAAATCAAATTAGACCTTTGAAAAGGCGAGCTCTTTAAGATGTAAGTAAAAATGTGTAGCATATTTGAAAGGTGACAAGTGTCGAGGAGAGTATCAACATTAGGCATGATTGAAATACATGTTTGCTTCATGTCATTTCCTTTAAATGCATTTGCAATTGGTTATCAGAGTGGAATGGGATTAAGAAATAATCGTGAAATAAAGGCCCAAAGTGAGATAAATTGCTTTGTTTTTTTTATTGATCTCTTGCAAGAGTGGTGAGAGGAGGAAGAGGAGGAAGAGAAGGAGGAAGAAGAGAAGGAAGGATAATAAAAGAAGAGGAATCTCAAGGAGAGGATTACATTGTAAATAGCATCCATGTCCGTTTGGAAGACTTCAGGGGTGGGTATGACGAGATCTGACGTGACGTTTGCGGAGGATTTCAGGATATCCTGGAGATGCTTCTCAGATTCCTCTTCCTTTTCCATCCCCGTGGGCAGGGCCGGGACTGCACGGTTGATGGCTGCTAACTCCGGAAGCTCCTCCCGGTCGTATATTGCCATTGGCTTCGAGGCGTCCAATGCCCGAGCCCGGAAACTCAATTTCGAGGTCATCCTGGAGTTATTTTCGCATCCAAAAGTTTCGGCTTTTTTATTATTTTTCCTTTTTTCTCTTTTCCTTCTATTCAATAATATCAACAGCAGCACAAAGCGCCTTCAACGCTAATAAAAATTCTCTTTGAGTCGCCATTTTGAATAGGGATAGATCCATACCTGACTTTTAACTCGAGCTGCATTCCTTCCCTTTTTCTTAGTTTCTAAATCATACTTTGTTTATTTAGTAGAACATCAATCTGAAAAAGAATAAGCCTAAAAAAATCTCATTTCATTAAGTTTGTTATTAAATGCTCTTATATATTATTCCCTTAAAACCAAAAATACCACCAATCTCATATTCCTCACCCCCATTCATACCCGGCCATATTACATATCATGAAGATGTCCTTATTTCACAAATGAAATTTACCTGACCGTTTATGTGATTAATGGCCAATGGGATATCTGAGTGCAACTTAATATTTGAGAAGATATTACTCAAAACTATACTCGTCTATGAAGGAATTCAAATTGTTGGTAATTTTAAATTAAATTGTTTGATATTTGAAAATATATGCGTGTCATACATTTAAACCTCGAAATCAATTAAATATACAACTATTCCACTTAATATTAATAGCGATGATTTAAGAGTGATTATAAATACTTCGAACTTAAATCCTGGATTTGAGTTTGGACTCTATTACTACAACACCAAAGAGCTGCTTCTCTCTTTCATGACGTCAATATTATTTAAATAACCAATCAAAATGGTAGTTATGTTATTAGTCTAAACGTTCAACAAATGAAATTCATGCTGTCTATCAATGTTTACACATGACGTCATATTTTCATCAATAATATGTATCATACAATTTTCTGCGGTTTGTCTGGAGCATATCGTCATTTTTAATTATCTAAAACATTGACTTAGAATGCCGCTTCCTCCAGCATTGGCTGCGCGTTTGGCCAAACGTGGAATAATAGCCAAGGATAGGAGGAAGGAGAATGATGAGGAGGAAGTCATTGCTGAGAGCTACGACAATGAGGATGAACCAGAAGTAACAAAGAAGAGCATCACGGATAAGACAAAATTTATGGGATATCCTGGTTGCCCAAATAAAGTGAATCCTTACCACATGTGTTCTCTGTTTTGTCTTTCTCGTTGGGGAAAAGGGAAATTGAAGCCAGATGATCGGGACTACAAGGTTCTGTCCCTTCATTCCCTTGACTTTTGTTAATTTACTAATTACTTATATCTTGTTTCTACTGACGGATGGATTCATAGGCCAAATACGAAGCTATGATGAAAAAAATTCATTTGCCTGAGCACTGGAAGGAAAAGTATGATCCTGGATGTGGGAGACACTATTTTTGGTGTACACGCACGGACAAAGTCTCTTGGCTCCCTCCTACCCATCCAAAATGCCGCCCTGTTGAAGCTGCTAGTGTCTTAAGGCAAATTTTATTCCCCTCAGTTTTTTATTATCTTTAATACAAATTTCATCTATTTGTTTTTATAGGGAGATATTTGGAGAGAGAGAAGTTGAAGAGGAGGAATCTGATAAATCTGAAAATGGAGACAAGGATGATATGGATTTGGAGTCAGATGTGAGTTTTCATCTTTATATATTACCTTTTCTTTTTTGGCCGGATATGTCCTCTTTTACTATCCACTCCGTGTACTCGTTTATAAATATATTCTGTTTTAATGCACATATTGAAATTATACTCATAATAACTTCTGCTGCCTAGGAAGTTATTTCAGCAGGAAACCTTTCTAGAACCATTTTAATTTCTTTCTTCACATTTTCTTTTATTACATTGCAACTTGTCTTTAATTAGTCATAAAATAGCAAATATTTTTTTTTGTCAGATGAAACATTAAAAAAAAAAAAAAGAAAGAAGAAGGTTCCGTTTCGTCTTGTAATCGTTGTTCATAAACCATTCATTGATGAATACATCTCGTCGAGTCATAGCTGACAAAATTATTAATGATCTAGAGATGGGTTTTGAATTATAACAAAAACAAGCTGCACCTTTTAGTTTAAGAGCATTGATTTAATGAGTCAAAAGTTATTCCAATTTAAGAAAAAAAAATGAATAAGAAGAATTATGTCTTTAAAAAAATTCAATTCAATTCCCGTCTAAATGGGCCCCTCAAATCTCTCTTTGACTGCGTCTTGCTTAATCAAAAATTGGGGCTAGTCCTCCTTTTTATATATATATCAAAATAGGGTCACTTTCTGTAAAAAGAGGATATTTAAGTATAAAAACGATATTTAACCTTATTTTAGTCTGAGGATGAAGAATTAGAGGCACGTAGACGTCGTGATAAGGATAGGCGTAAAAAGGACTATGATAGATATCGAGGGAGCAGCTACAAGGATAACGATCCAATGGATCCATCTACATATTCAGATACTCCAAAGTAATAAACTTCCACTTTTTACATTTTCAAAATAATAATTTTTGTTATTTTTATAGGGGTAGTTGGTCATCGGGCCTAGACGAGGTACGGGAATATACCAAACGTTCCAAATCCTAAGTTATTTCATCAACTCACAATCTTATTCCTTCAGAATGTAAATACAAAGACTCATATTTTTTCGTTTATGAAATTTGTAGAACGAATTTATACATTTTTATTAATGCCTTCAAATGTTTGTATTTGATTATGAAATAAACTACTTTAGTGGACTCTTTCATACTATGCCTTAATGTTTCAACGCAATTTATTTCATGTCTATTATGGTAATAAGGAGAAACAAGTGTGTTTCTTTTTTATAAAAAGTTTCGGTGCTATTTGCTTGATTTTTACATGAATTTCTGATTTATTACATAGAAGTAGTTAATAACTGAAAAATAGAAGTTCAATCTCATCTTTTAAATTTGTATCTCATTCATGGGACATTATTCATACAACATAGTCTGAGGTTCCATAATTATTGGTTGCTGACTTGAAGGCTAACTTTGATTTTTTAGAGTATCAACAAAAGATAAATAATGTAAATGAAAAAAATGAATATTCTAAATATTTACTCACATGTCAGAATTCGTACTTACCAAAGCACCAATAAACCAAGTGGCTAAACGAAGACTATGTGATCAATTTTTGCCAAAATATTTTGGTATAGAGATAACTTTTTTGTCCGCTAGAGGTATACTTGAAATTACTCTATACTGATCAATTACTGTACAACTCTTACATTGAGTATATTCTTGGTCGTATCTTGGATAGCTCTTTTTCGACGTACGTAAGATCAACTTTTTCTTCGCAACGCTCCTAGCGGACAAAAAGAGTGTTGATTATAGGTGATCTTGTTTCAGTTTTGCTCAACCAAACATGCACTTTATTTTATTTTAAAGATTCAGCTCTCATCCTCCATAAGTGGAGTTTGAAATTCAGAGGAGGGGAGCGGGGACCTGGCAAACATGAATCATATTCATTTGTGTACTTTTTTTTTAGTGTTGTGTTTAAATACTGGTAATGAATTCCTAAAATATTTTCTTATGTGCCATCAAAAGTCATTACTCTCCATACCGTCAAATTCCGGTGAAAAGGAAGCTAGTCAAATTAAAAAAAAATATCTTATTTCAATTATAAATTATAATTGCCAATTATGGTCTACATGAAAAAAATATATTTCTTTTGTAATTTTTTGGAATTTGTTAGTAATTTTTGGACTTTATTATGTAGTCTATTTTGTATGTTAAAACTCATGAAGTAATTATGGACAGCATATAAATTATGGATTTTCTATTTATTCAGCAATTTATATTATTATATTATTAATTTTTTTTATTACAACAAATTTTATTCTATAAACTTTTATTAGTATTTAACATACAAAGGGGCATATACTCGTACATACTTAGTTTTTAAATCTTTGAATACCAAGTGAATTAATTTATGAAAGGAGACTGTTGAAAGTTATTACTCAATTTTGATCTTGAGTGATGTGCAACAATTACATTTTTGTGTCTTTTCTATTGATCATATATTTTCTGAGATTCCTTTGTTGTTGATGCTACATATCTTTGAACGTTTTGAGAATGACACGGAATATCTGGTAGAGTTAAATCTTCACCTTGAGCACATTTTGATAATTCATTATTTGTTATATGAGGTTCAGCTTTGTAATTTTCAGGAATTGTATTCAAGTTAATTAAATATAGGTTGGACGTAAATTTAGAAATTCTTTTGGAGAAAAAAATTGTCTCACTCAACCTTTTTTGTCTTCTTTTACAATCTTCTAAGATGATGTCAACTGCTTTTTTTCGTGTGTTAAAGTTTGAATCGAACAAGGCACATAAAAAGATATTTTCTGGATGTGCAAAGAAGGAATTTGTCTTAAATGAAGCCGATATTACATTTCTTTCTTCGGAGTTGAGATACTGGTTTGCTTGATTTATTGAAAATAAAAAGTTTTCGATCCGTGTTCGGTGTAAGGGAATCTTTTATATGAAGGACTGTAGGACCATAGGCATTTAAAATGATTGTAACAAGTCTTTTAAGCTTCATATTGATTTTTGAATGAATATGTAATCTTGAAAGGGTAGAAGCAGTTGTCATCCATCTTACATTCCGCACTGTTCTATGATGTTTTTCAAGAAAAAGTTCAGGTGGCCCCTTTTATACAATCTGAAAAATCTGGACAAAGTACCTCTGATCTCCACTCAAACTTTTGTATAAATATTAAACTACGTCTGGTACACTTCTTTTGATAGCTTCAAATATTATAGTGTTCGTTTTACATGAAAAGTTTGAAATTTGAAAGCATATCTTACCTGTATAAGATTTTGGCCCTGTTGTTTTCGTTTCATAGTATTCAAATATTTGTTCAAAAGTCAGTTCAGGCATGTGAAGTAAACCAATAATCAATTGTAACGGTGTTTCCAATTTTTATTTAATTTGTATTTCTATTAACCTTGACCAACACCAAAATTTGTGATCTAATAAAATATGATATTTCAATAAAACAACACAACTTTCATAAACATTAAGAGAATTGAATGAAATTTTCAAGAATTACAGAATACAGTATTGTGCAAAAGATGATACTTTTAAATACTTGCAATTGAATTGTATAATATAAAATTCGAGTATATGAATATCTTCCTACGCTCTTCAGACAATAAATAATAATTATTTAAAAAAAAAAAAGAGGTTAAAAATTAAGATAAAGTACTTTTATAGTGTGCATTAATAAAGGTTGAAGGTAATAATGTCGGGTTAAAATTTATGTTAAGCCAGGTTTTCCCAAACTTTACACTAATACTAATACGTTTTTAGCTGAGACCCCATTATACGAAACATGTGTACTATGTATGTGTAGACTGAAAACAATCCTCAATTCTCCATCTTCCTGCTCCCCCTCCCCCCCATTAGCTTCCCCTTACGGCCCACACTTTGAATACTATTGCATTAAGCAACCTTAGTTATCGGAGCCCCTGCTGGAACTTGGGGTACGACGCACTCTGCGTGTAAGGTAGCTGCGGACCTGTTTGTATCTAATATGATTTCCTGGGCCCGAATTTTCTAGTGACGTCCATTTGTTTTAAGTGCCTGTATAAAATAGAACCAAGACCGTTAAAGCTGAACCAAGACCGAAACCGTTGAAATGAAAGAACTGATACCGGGACCGATATCACCACTGAACATGACCTTGGTTATGTCATATTTAGGATTATATCATGTCGTTATATTTATTGTATAACACAACTTTTCCTCGAAAAAGAAACAGAAAAAGGCCCGAAATCATCTGGTAGTTAGCTAAATAAGTCAATCATACCAACCGCTATTTATATCTTATAATATCTCGCAGACTATCACTCTCATATTTTTTATTCCCCATTTTTAAAATAAATTACATATTATTAAAATATACATTGTATTTTATTCGATACTTTATTATAATATTGCTTAGTAATATTTGATTACGAGAGTAGTTATGATTAGTTATTATATTATTTCTTTGAAAAAATAGCCAAAATTTCTTTATAGAAATATCAAAATGGCCAATATATATATTATATAAACCACAAAGAATCAACAAGAAATTGTATTCCTGCTCTTTTGGAAACGGATCATGAGTATAGAATAACTTATTACTTTGTGTATTTATGAAAAATAATAAATTATGAAAAAGCCATGACGTATTAATTGAGAAGAGGGAATCTACAGCTGACAACGAAATACATAGGGAATTTTTGTGTTAGTGAGGTGCTATGATATATTATTGTTTTTTAAATTAAATTTTTTGCTCTTTTTTTAACCGTTTTTCGCGTAAAAGTTTTTTATCCTTTCAAAAATCCCTCTGGCCTATCTTTGGTGTAAATGGATTTAAAAATGCATAATAAAATATATTTACAATATTTTCCCACCAGTATTTTCACTATTTTAAATGTAAAAGGCTCTTTATATGTAGCAGTAATTCAATTTCTCCCTTCAAAATCATATACAAAGTACCTGATATTAACAAGGGTCTTAATTCAGTACTATCAATTCTCACCCTCGTCTTTTCCTTTACAAACCTACACACGAACAAAAGCAGAAATATGATTTAGGTTTGATTTGAAGTTTTTATACTTTATGTACTTGGATTTGGAGAAAGGCAGTGTTTCACTTTATCCGTTGTGATTTCTTTTGCTATCTTTAATTTAAAAAGTTCAATAGTGAATTAAGATATGAAAACGTAAGATTTAAAATTTAATGAATTTTACCAAAAAAAAAAAAAAAAAAAGATAATAATAATTACCCATAAGTTAGTAATCAAAAACAGTAAATGGCCACCTATTTTAAGGGTGTCACCACAATAATTTTTCATATTTAGAATTGTTACAAAATAAGAACCCTGTTTTAAAGGTAAGCTGCACTAAGCGGTCATATGTATCCTTTGCCTGCCCACTTAATACAGGTTTGACAACCAACCTACAATTTTGTTACTTCTCCTGAGGGAAAAGTAAATTTTTTTCAAAGAAGCAGGTTTTTTAACTAGGAAAAAAACCCCAAAAAAACAATTATTATTTTTTATGATTTAATTAGATGTATTCTTAGGGTCGGTTTAAGGTGAGGGTCACCTCTTTACTAAAGATCCCGTTTGCTAGATATATTATTTATCTTAACACATATTTATCTTTAAGCCAAGCCCTGTGTAGCACAAATACCGTACATTTAACATATTATTTTTTTGTATTTTTTCCTTAAAACAAAAACTCCTGAATCCTTATGTATGTAGTTATGAATTTTTCTATGGATGATTTTGTAATGAGGAGGAGGGTAAAAAAAAGAAACGATATGTTTATCTCATTTCCTATTCTTATGGAGCCTATAGTCTATGTCACAAGTCTTGGTCACATTTACATTTTTTAAAAGGAGATACCTGGATGAATTCGAACGACGGGTGACAACGAACACTCTATTTATTCAAAAATCACCTTGTCTGACCCAGTTCATCCTTACATATAGTATTGTCATTTAGTGTTGTGTCGGTCTAGTCCAGTCCCTCTTGTTGGTTGGTTCCCTCATGACGTCATTGAGGGTGTTTTTCCCTGTTTATAAATAGTATAGTTAGAGCGGAGTATTTTGTATTGAAAATAATAGCGCGAGGAGTAGGGGAGATTGATACAAATAGTACACCTGAATTAAGATCAGTTGCCTTTTAGATGATTTTGGGACGAGAAAATAAATTAATGGGAAGAGCTTCAACATTTAAAATGACATTAGTAAAGGGAAAATATTGTAATTATATTTGAAATAATATATATTTATTTTCTTATGCATTTTTATAACAATTTACTACAAAGATAAGCGAGAATGGTTAGTTCAGAGGGAGAAGTTAACAACATGACGACCTATTAAACAATGAACAAAAAAAAGAAAAAGAAAAAAAAGAACACACGCAACAACCGTTTTTCCTCTTCTATTTTTTAAAGGTAGGTTTTTTAATTACAAACTACTCAACTCTAAGTCTAGTATAAGTCCTTATATCCATACGGATAAAGAAAAGTTTATCCGTATGTATGTGTCTATGGACTACGTAAAATCGTTTTTGAAATAAATACTTTCACAAATAAATAAATATAAAATCGAGCGTGGGTGTCATATTAAAAATAAAAGTATATGTATAGAGTCGTATAAAAACTGCTACATAAACAAGAATGAAATCTTGTAGGAGTTTAGATTTACTCATATTTGATACAGCTCTATACTGTATAAAATACGAATTGAGGACTCATTTTGAACAACGACAAAGCTCATATTAAAAAATAGAGAAGTACATTATATAAAATGTAAATTAAGGGATGTGACTTTATAAGAGGTCGAGCAACGAGCATGTGTAGCTAAAGCTCCATCATGACGTGCTCCCTGGCTCATAAGTCATCAGTAGTGTTGTGTCGGTCCTTATCTATTCGGTATAGTTCAGTCCAGTCTTAGGACCGGTCCTTAGAATTTTTCATAAAAATATCAATGGATTATTAAGCCCAATTAAGATATATGAAATATGGATTAAGATTATTGACCATATCTGGCAAAAAATATTATATTTTTTATTATAGTATAAACATATTATTTTATTGTTACTTAGTTATATAATTGATTATATTGTATAACGGAATAATTAAAAAAGAGGAAAAACACCTTGATTGACGTCACGAGGGATCGATTTTACCTTCTTTAAGGGCTGACAAGTGGGACTGGATGGGACCGGACTGGACTGCGGTCCTAAATAAGGACCCACAGAACACACACATCACGTCGTATTACAATTTATTTCTCAAGTTTTTATGATTATTCTTTCATTATTGAGGAGAGAACATCTAAGCATTGAGTAACTAATTTTGATGGAGAGTTCATCTACCCCTAATAACTCAGAGAAATGCTGGATACTCTTACTATTAGTAATCAAATAAATAACTCTAGAATTTTTAAGACAGTATTTAATGTATATATATAGATGTATATAAAATACAGTGAACGCCACTGGACTCAACACTACTGTCATGAGTGATGCAAATTCCTTTCATTTTTTAGCTCACCTGTTTTTTATAGTTGCCAACCTGAAGAGTGAATTTTCTTTTTTATAAGCTGCACTGTGAGTTGCACTTCTGGAAAAACTTGTGAGTAGCATTGAGGATTTCTTAGCGAGTTATCTTCTACAGATATTATTAATGCAACGTTTGTCTGTTCGACGTCCCCTAATCACTTCAAGCAATGCATGACACTGCCGCTACCAAATAGATAAATTTGGAAGCGAAAAAGCGTTTAAAGAAGAGAGGAAGAAGTCTGAAATGAATCAATTAATAACTGCAATTCCTAGCAAATACTAAAGCATTTTATGTTAGTATAAAATTAGAATGACAGGGATGGGAATCATTATTATGAAGTATTGCAACTTATCATTTTTTTCATGATATTGTTCGCGCACGTAAAATAATCCAGTGTCACTGCCTTTGTAGCACACTAGTTGAGAACCATTGGTGTAGGGGATACCGTTGTGATATAGAAGCAAATTATTGGTCACTGCTTACATAAGTTTTTTATTATGCAGAGATGTAGCTCGTAATCCAATAGTTTACTGTATCTCTGATAACAAGTGACGTATCCATAACGAAAGTCTCTTTTGTTATCCATCCCTAGACTAAGCAGCATAACAAACATAAATTAAAGTTTGCGTCAAAGTCCCTTAGCTATGGAATGGAAATGATATGATGGTACGGATGAGTATGTAGTATTATATATATCTGCAAACGCTGAAAAACATTTGTGTATGTATTACTAAGAATATACATATACAGTCAAACCTGATCTAACGGTCACCTGTTTTGAGTGTGTCACTCCACTAAGGAATTTCATAACATAAAACTATAAACTCAATTTGTTCCAAAGTTATGGCCGATCTTGTATTTTTTACCTTTTTGCATTATCTTGACCCCTCAAAATTGAATGGCCTTTAACCGTAACCAAATATAATCTTTGTAGCAAGTTTTTTCAAAATCGATCAGTAACTTTTGGCTTAATCCTGGTAACTAATAAACGGACAGAGGAAAAAACATAATCTCCGTTCAACTTCCTTGCGGAGGTAAAAACTGTATTAAGCGTATTCCTGCAATCCCTGTTCACACAAATTGTTAGATAACTACAAAATTGGTGAATAGACGAACTTACTTTTAACGGTCACTTTTTTAAACTTACATAGACTCTCGAGTTTCAGAATATCCAATATCCATTTACTCCATGAAATTTGGTAAAGTATCTAGATAACGGGTCAATTTCCAAAACAGCCTCTTTAGGTGTCTTCATAGGGTGAACTAATTTATTTACTTGAGAATTTAATTCAGTAAGATCTATTATTAACCGTACTTTTCCATTAGGTTTTCGTACAACAACAATTGGATGAGACCATTCCGTCACCTCATTGTCGATCTTCTTTATTACATCTTTCTTTACTATGTCTTCTAACGCTTTTTTAAATTTTTTTTTTCATAATATATAACAGCTGCAAGGTATCCTGTATAAGTTTGCCCGCATATTATACTTTCCCTTTTTATCTCGAAATTGGAGACAGGGATAGAGGAAAGATGAAATTAAATTATGACAACCTTTTAATAATAAGGAAATACCATCGGTACGTCTAGCGAAGGAACGTGAAGTGGAGAATATTTGACGGATGAAGATAATGTTTTGTACTTTTTCGTCACTGTCTCCAATTTCGAGATAGAAAGAGAAAGTATGACCTGCGGGCTATTAAAGTTCGATTGGTTCTACGAAGGCACAAATTTTCTTTTGTTAAATATTTTTTTAAATTTTCAGATTACGACTCATTGATTTTTTTTGGCCCTGTGGATCTTCTCACAATAGATAACTTGGCAGCTTTCTCTTCATTGGACATCTTGTCGGGATTTTATGAATCCATGGGTCTGCCCTCTGTAATGTTCTTCTATAACTATTGACTGCAAAATGTATATCCGATTATATCTCAGATATAATCTTGGAATAATCATGAGATACTTCTATATCATTACACGCGTATAGCATATATATTCTATAATCTAAACCGATATGTCGTATCTTAAATAATAACAATAAGCATATATACATATAAGTTATCCGGCGTTCCTCGACCCAATGAGGAAGTGGGAAATCACGTTGACAATTGTCAATGAGAATAATGTCACCGAAAAAATAACCTTCGATAACTGGTTCATTTCTGCCAAAATTGTAAAAATTATGTTATAAAAAGTTATGGAAAGTGAATATATTATCATGTAAAGTTACGGTTTCATGTCCAAAATATATCGTTTGCTGCATTTCTTCATAAAAATTGAAAACTGACGTTCAGAAAATGACATAATTCTCATTCAAACATTAATTTTTATTTGTTAAATCTATATGCAACAAATTCTGTTATATATATAATTTATATTTATTTTATATCGACTATTTTCAACTACCAAAGTACTAAATCTGGTTTAGTAGGCCAAACGCACTAAAGGATTACTTTTTCAGTTTCTCTTGCCTAATCGTTAAATACAGGTTTGACTGTGTGTCTTTTTCAAGAGTTCACCTCAATGGAATCCTTGAATAATAAACTTGAAACTGAGTCATCAATACATTTGATACAATATGTAGCAATTAATATTTCTCACTAGAGTAGTTAATGGGCTTAAATTTAATATACGCAAATACAATATACATATATGAGTCATCACAGACCTGGAACTTTAGACGAGACAGAGAATAAAATATTTTATTGCTGACTTTAAATATTGTGTATTTGATCTATTCGAACTAAAATGAATAAATAATAATAATAAGAACGGATATTAATCAGTTGCAGTGATACCTATATTATTGAAGGAAAATGATTCCTTACACTTATTTCTACGTAGGGATTTTTATCTTAACTCTTTTTCTAAAAGGAAAATTGATTTATAAATAATATCCAGTGATGAAAATTAGTTGTATTTATTAGCTCGCCCGTTTTTTTAGAATTGGTCATCTTAAAAATGAATTTTCTTTTCCTTAGCAGTTGTCGTTATTATTTAATTCCTGAGTAGTGAACATCCTTTCCTAAATAGATTGAATTATATTCAAAACCAGATTGAACATTCGTGTGTGTTCATAAAAGACGGAACATAACCCTGAGGGTTTGTTGTAGAGTTGTAATTGTAAGTCCTTTTTAGACTCAGATTAGAATTAGGGATCGAAATCGAAGTAATTCTAGAAAATGTCCTTGTTTACGTCCTTTTCTCCTTCTTCCCTTGTCATATCTTATTGTAGCTAACTACATACATTTTATATCAATTCTTTTAGTGCTCCCCCCCATTTTTATGTCGTATAAAATACATATTATTTAGAGTGGGGTGTATGATGCAAAACTTTATTTTAATTTAGAATGGGATTTTTTAGATTCTAAATACCCTGTCTAGACACATTAGAACAAAAAAAAAAAGGGATTGACCTCATAACCAAGGTGAGCAAGCCCATTTTTTGTTATTGGTCATATAATATTCTCTAATGGGTGGGGACGAGTAGCTGGTGCATGATTTTGGCGAGCAATAACTTTGTTATTAATTGTTGCAGAAAGTTCAAATTTTGTGAGAGGTTGCATGAAACCTTAATTAATGTTGCGTAGAATATAAGTTTGTTTTGATTCTGCCTTCTTATTGAGATATCTGATCTCGGAGCGGATCTTGGCTGGAGAGGAAAACAAGAGCATCACAAGGACATTTGGAGTCCACAGAAACACTGTTTGGAGGATCAAGAAGAGGTTGGACGAAAATGGGGGCATAATTTTAAGGATCTCTTACACCCTGGACAGTCTTGCACTGTAAGAACACCTTCAAAAATTGCTGAAGTGAAGACCTCAATTGAAGTTGACCCTTCTACAAGTACACGCGACCTTGTTCGAGACCATGGGACGTCATCTACGACAATGAGGAACCTTTTGTCCGAAGATTTGAGCCTCAAATCTTACGAAGACAAGAGTTCAATTATTAACCTCAAGGCAGCGCAAAAAGAGGGTAAAACGTTGTTTGCAGATGCGGAACAAATTCAAAAAGAAATCTTAGGGCAGTGTTCTTGTCTTTTCCGACGAAAAAAAGTTTTTAGTTAACAAATATGTACCATAATTGAAGGAATGACAGGTACATAGCATCTTCAATTAGATCCACTAATCATTCTGATTTGTGAGCAAATCAAAGCATCCTGCCGGCTAAATGATGCTCAGTTTTGTTGAGAGTGATGAGAAGGCTTTTTTTCCCATATGGTTAAACGGAAGTGTCAATGCTAAGAGCTACAAGCAAGTACTCTACAGTGTAGTTATTATACGTCTTGAGGTAACCTAAGGTTGTGGTGGCTTCACATGGACGCAATATAGAGCCCCTGCCCATACATCAAATCCTGTTTAGTAGTATCTTTCCAAGAAGTTGGTCTCGGAGGGATTTTGGTCGAAAGAGGTTTGGCCTCTGTCTTCACCAAACCTGAGCCCCCTTGATTTCAGCATTTGGAACGAAATTGAGAGGGTTGCTTGTGCTAAATCTCATCAAAATTTGGTGTCTCTAAAAGCCGCGGTTAATAAAGCCTGGACCAATATATCTACCAGCTTTGTCAAGAAAGCCTGTGCTGTTTTCAGAAGAAGAATTTACAAGTGCATTAACGCTAAAGGCTCAGTTTTTTTTCAGGAATAAATCATCCTTAAAGTATTTTTAATAACCAACAAAAAGCTTTTTGTTGTACAAATTCATTTGAGACCTTGGCAGCACTTGCCCCCACCCGGTATATCTCAGCTACTATAATGGGTGTCAGCAATCTATAAACTTGATTAGGTTGATTTTTTGTCGTTAAATGCTTTAAGAAAATACTAAAATTCGATTTAAATAAATAATTTGGCAAAAACTATCCTTTTATAGCTGCTGCGTCCATAATTTTGTCAAATTCTTTGATAAATTAGCAGAGTATATTCAATATACATGATTTCAAAACAGTATCATTGTCTGATGGTTTTGATTAACTTTTAGAAGAGAAAAGAGTTTACAAGTCGTTCAGCCTCTACAAACAAAAGCGACTCACTCTACTTGGTTGCCATATGGTAACCTGTACGTGACTGCCTTCCATATTTTAAAGAGCTCTTGTAGAAGACACTCCTAAACAATTTTCTTGTTCGTGCATACAGAATATATATCTGGAGAACGATTTCATAACAGTAGCATTTAAGACTCTCTCCATTTTCACTTATAACATTACCATATCATTTCTTTACTGTCTTTAAATTTCAATTAATATAGTATTGAGCAAATATCTTCCGAAATTGTTTACAGACTAAGAGGAGGGTGGGATGGGAACACTTAAAGAATACCATTTAAAATGGAGATATGTAGAGATGGCCAAAAAAACCTCCATCTACAGAACTTGATCAAGTTCCTTCTGAGATAGATGTGCAGAGATGCAGCAGAAGGGGTGAGGCAACCGGGTTAGCAGGGGATACTGGGAGAACAGCCAGGATAATATAAGAGCTAACCCATATTCATAAATTGTCAGATTAGCATGATAACATCTAATCATGCAAATAAACACAACTGTGAGAGATAAGTTTGGATATTTGGGTATTCTGCTCAAAAATCGATTTTTTTTAACTAATAGATTCAAAGATAATCACATCGATATATCTCAGAACTATTTGAAAACAGTGCAATGGCAACAATGATGGTATTTGATCATAGAAAGATTGAATGGAGGAAGGAACGTCAACAAGAAGATACAACAATTTCGTTGATATCTTCTTTAAAAAAAATGCAAAGAATATGATGGTTCAGTAGCTTTAGGAGATAAGGTAAATAATTTGATTGTAATCAATGCTTCAAATGAAATGAGACAGTTCTATAGATAAGAGCTCCAGCACGAACAAGTGACCCATCCGAGAGATGATATCTCTCTTGAAGAAAATTACCCCCATAAACCTTGAGTCCATCTTCCCAATCCTTTGTATTTCTTTCGAATTGCCTTAATGCTACTTGATGCAAGTTAAAGTTGGTCAAAACTATAGAGATGTACAATGAAGCAGGAGCGTCCTATTGATTTGGCAATTCTTTGAATTGAAAGAAGCCTCGCAAAAAAATGGATTTCAATGACACTATTGCCAAGCAAAGATCAAGAAGGGTTATTATCTGGTGAGTCATACAGACCAATTAGAAAATCATTCTTCTTTGTACTGATGTATGGGCTGAATAAAACAATCTACAGTTGTTTCAAGGAATCATATATCAAATGGACTGCTTAATATTTTGGAATTGCAATTGGTGTTGGAAAGGCCGAAGATATATGTATATTATTGGGGGACATTATTTGTTTTTCTTTCTCTTCATCTGTTTCATTTCATCTTCATTCTATTTTCTATTCTTTTTTTTTTTTCATTTTCCTTATATCTAGAGAGAGTAAGGTGTCACTATTAAGGATGAGGTCTCACTGGAAAAGACAGGCATTACCTGACGATTTTACCTGTTTAAAGGGGGAAACCCTCTCTTTGTATCATCTTTGCTCCATTTCAATCTGATTTTTACCTCCTTTTTCATATTTATTTTATGATAGTATTCATATGATATCAGTTAGTTAGCTTTGCCATAGAAGTTACGAATTTGGTTTGATAATTCCACTGCTTGAGGTTATGAAACGTGAGTTGAATTTATGGGGTAACTTCATGGGAAAGCAATTAGTTAAATTATATTTTTGATTTATAACACATCGCTCAATAAATCCGGAGACAAACTAAGTAAAACTCAATATTTTTGCAAAATTCAACTTTATTCATCAACGTAGTCTCATTCAAGAATGATACAATTGTTCTAACGATCTTCTGACATCTTGATACCTTTTTTTAATAGAACGATGATTCTTTTGCCTCAAAATAGGCCTAAGTTTCGGTGATGACTGCTGCATCAGAATGAAATCTCTTTCTGCAAAGTTTTCTTTTAAGGATGGCAAGCAAGTAGTAATGCCTAGAGACCAAATCTGGACTATATGGTGGTTGGGAAAGCAATTCAAAGCTTAATTCGTGCAGTTTTGCCATTGTTCTTATCAACTGGCACGGTAAATTGTCTTAATGGAAAAAAATTTGTTTCCTCGCCATTTGAGGCCGTTTGGCTATGATTTATTTCTTCAAACGATTTAACGACGCTGTATAATATTCATTGTTGATTGTTTTACCTTTCGGAAGGTAGATAATCGATGAATATTATTCCCCACGCGAATCTCCCCCAAAGGAAAAAATGATACCATGACCTTACAAGCCGACTTCTGCGTTTTTGGTAGCTTCGACTGACTCTCATCGGTTTGTTTCTAACCAGCAGACTAACGATTGGATTCATGAGTAAAATGATGTATCCATGTTTTCATCGATTGTCACATACCGAAATAAGAGTCTCGACACGTTGCAGTGTTAGGCCGACTGTGAGCAAACACCGCACCCACTTTGAGAATACTTTTCCCATACACAATTTCTCGTGCAAAATAGTAAAGATACAGCAATATGAAATCTTTATGAAGTCAGCTACGATCGGATAAAACCATTTTGTGAACTTTTCGTATCTTTTCAGGAACAAATGTAGAATTTGGGAGACCAAAGCGTTCAGCTTAATCGGTGTCTGTACAGCCACATTTAAAGCAACGTTCCAAATTCACTTTGGATGGAGCAGACTTTGTATAACACTTATCAAGCCAAACTTTTGCGTTTGCATTATTTATCATCAAGAAGCAGTGATATATATACACACGAAATTGGTTTGAATCCTTTTTTTACAAATACCCGAAGTAACGTCACTTCAAGCACTGTAAATTGTAAACAAATTGTCCAATTGTCATAAAAATTTGATATGTTTCATTTGATGGCTGGTACTACGTACAAAAATCAAAATATAGATTTGGCAATAGTGAGAAAACCTCGGGACTTATTGAACGATGCGTTATCTCTATGCAGCAAACATCTTCAATAAATGATTTGTAGTTTTAACTCTAGTTGATTGATTCCGATCTCTATAGCATTTCAATTGCCCCGCATGTATGACTCTAAGAAAGATGCTGGTACCCATATGTAGAATAGTTCTAAAACCCTCCAAATAGGACATGTCGTAGAATGAAACAATAGAAGCAAGCTCATTACGTCTAAATAATGAAAATTACACACTTTTTGTTGAAAAAGATACGGACAGTCCGATACTATTACATCCTCATTCTTTAGATCTCACTTCTACTTTTTAGTTCATACCAGAGGTGTATAAAATATGTTCTAAATAGTGGGAGTGGTTTTTTTAATTGATAAAGTGAGATCCCAAAGGCCTCCCTTATGGAGTTCAATGTTAGGCTCACAACTTGTTTCACTCATGATCATTCGTAGAATAGGTGAGGGGAAATTTAAACTTCTATTATAAAAAAAGAACTCTTTCTTAATTTTCCTTTCCTTAGATTTGTTACAAACCTGGATTAAAATCAATTTCTTTTAAACTCATGAAAGCTTTCCCTAATATTCTCTTCGTACAACTTAGTATATTGTACACCAGCAGACAATCTAGACAAAGCAAATGATTCTGGACTATTATAATTAGAGACTTCCCCATGAGATCCCCATTAAATTATTTTTGTATTTTTGCTGGATGTATGTTCTTAATAGCAATGTAAAAAAGGAACCAGAGGCCACACAACCCAATTCTTCAAACTGATAGGTAGTCTTATTATCCTTTTTATTTGTAGAAAAGTCTTAGTATTAATCTGTACCGCTTATTTTTGCAGTTCTCCAAATGATACTTGACTTTATATAGCAAAGAATTCATCCTTTTGTGTAGAAACTCATTGATGGAAGTTTATCGGTTTATTTGATCCCAAAAGTCAGAAGTGGAAGTACATACTGAATTATAGATTGGCAGGAGGGATTCATTTTTGCCGTATAATCTCTTCACCTTCCCTTGATTATAAAAAAACCCCTGGTCCCATAAATTTTTCTTTCCTCACACGAAAAAGCTGTGATACTGTTGAAATTTTCTTTGTGGTAAATTGCCCAGAAATCTACATAATCTTTTAATCACAACAACCAGTTAAGGTCCAAAGCCTTCCATGTTGATTCTATATATTTCAAAGCGAGATCCAACTCTGAAGTTGAATCATGCAAACGTTTTAAAGATATGTACTTCTTCTTATAGCTCCAAACGTACTCTACTCTTGTTGAATTTATACTGACTTATTTTTAAAATTTTAGGAATACAGAACAAATTTAATCTGGTGAGCTACCCAGGGCAAAGAAGAAGTAATTTAGTTTTTTTTTTTTTCTAGATTTTTTCGAAACGTTGGCTTACTCCGTTAATGGCTATCAAAGACAGTAATTGAGAGATCGGTTCACTTTTTTTACAGTCTTGCAAAATATCAAAACGGAGCTTTTTGCTGTTGAATGATGTAATACCAGTTGAGGAGAATTTGAGGATCTTTCCAAACATATTAAGAAACTTTATCTGAGACCCACAATAAATATATAACATTTATAACGTAGGGATAAACGTAAGGAATTATTTTCCTTCAACAATAGAATTTATCCCGACAACAGATTAAATACCCCAACTAGAGGCAGCACTGTGTTTGAGGCACATCTGATGTGTAAGTACTATTGAAACATATGTTAATCTAATCATTTCCCTCTTTTTTTACATATGAAATAATATATATTTATGCAAATATAGTTGTAGACTGATGGAAAGGACTCTTATAATGAATTGTTTGGGAAGTTGTATCTGGATGACTAATGTATTTAATATCCAATGCTCTGCTGTAGCGTTACTATCTGCGTAACACGGAAAACTGTGGTATATTTAAGTACCCTCTTTGCTGACCTAAAAGAAAGTTTACCATGTTCAAATCGACACAAACTAACCAGCTGTGAACAAGATATTGTAAACTCCCTAGAATAATTTTGATGTTGTTATACAGGGTGGAAGTACTTTTTCTTATCGTTTCCATGTTATCATAAAATGAAACACTTGTACCGGGTTTCTAAATTCGATTCGCTAATGAAACCCTACCTGGGGCTTTTTGCTCTACAAGTTGAAATCTATATTTTTTTTTTACTTCCGTATTTTAAAGAAAGAGAATGTTATGAATGTTCAAAGAAAAACAAGATATTCTCCAGTTTATTGGAGACTGAATATAAAATAAATTTACAGAAATAAACATTATTTTTCGGGCCTTTTCCTATACGGCTTAATAAAAGTGAATATTTTTCTTAAAATTCATAAAAAATTGAGTATATACAGGATTATTATTATTATATATATTTTTTTTTTTTGGGGGAGGGCGGGGATGGGGCTAAGGGTTTGGCATTTTTTTGGAAAAAAGTTTAAAAATTTATATTTTTTGGAAAAATATTTGAAAATTAAAATTCCTTGGAAAAAATTTCAAAGAATCCACAGCTATTCTAAAAAAATTAAGTTTAAAAAACAAATCAATAATCCACAGCTGCTCAAAAAAATTTGAAAAATTCGCAGCTATTTACAAAAAAGTAATTTTTTTTGTAAAAAAGTTCATAAATCCACAGCTATTCTAAAAAAGTTAAGTCTGAAAATCAAATCAAAAATCCCTAGCTGCTCAAAAAAATTTAACTTTTCTTGGAAAAAAATTTCAAAAAGCCACAGCTATTCTAAAAAAATTAAGTTTAAAAACCAAATCAAAAATCCCCAGCTGCTCAAAAAAATTTAATTTTTTTTGGAAAAAAAATTCAAAAATCAGCCCTTATTCACAAAAAAGTAATTTTTTTGGGAAAAAATTCAAAAATCCATATTTATTAGCAGAAAATTACATTTTTTGGAAAAAAATGTCAAATATTAAATTTTCTATTGAAGAGCAGAAATTCCTTAATTTGGGGGAAGGGGCTCCAGCCCACTCCTTTCGGACGTCCCTGGAACAAATGTTAGCACAACAATATTTGATCATATATCACAAGAACAATAAGAGATGGTATCTTGTAATTTTATTTAGTAATTAAGTTATAATTTATTCAATATGATTCCCATTAGCTGCTACAGCAGCCTCCAAACAGTTCCTAATGGTAGAACAAGTCTTCCTGTTATATATGGCTCATCCATTTTGTCCCAGGTTGTAATTATGGAAGCCTTCAGGTCATTCACAATCCTGTGGGATGTTTGATAGGGTTCATTCTCCATATGCTGTAATCCAATGGATTCAGATCTGATGATGATGATAGCCACATGGAAGCAGGCTACAAATCCCATCAATTGGACTCAAAACAAACTTCAATTTGATCCAGATGCCTCAAATCTGTCTTTAACTGCATACACGCTGGTTCTGGAGCACCCCGACTGGTTAGCAATGTTCCTGGGCTTTATTCCCACGTGGAGGAAAGTCAGAATATTGTTTCGTTTTGTTTGTTCCATGATTTAAATCAAAAATTTTTTTGGGATAAAAGCTACTTTCAAATCTCTACTCCTTACATTCAATTTTAAATCTTTTATCCTTGTTCAGATTTTGGTTGCACACACTATACTTTTAGTTCAAAAACGTAATGCGGTATAGTAAATATAAGATCCGATTTCAATTCAAGAGCCTCAAATTAGACTAAAACTGTTTTTAAATTCTATACCATACATTTTTTTTGTGGGGTATAGCCAAAATGGAGACGCAGTCCGGCAAATCTTCACAACTGTAGAACTAATCTTCATTTATTTGAGGGGAAGGGCAAAATGCAAAGAAAAGTAATAGTTTTTTGATTAGGAAATAAAAAAGGATTAGTTTTATTGTTCTTTTTTCATTGTTTTTCAATCTTTAATAGATTGTTGTGATGTTAACACCTCACTCTGCATGAAGAATTCCCACTTTTTCCGCGTTATATTTCTCCTCACTTGATTAAAAGGCCTTTTTATATTGCAAATCATGGTTTAAGACATTAAACAATAGATAAATATTATGGATCCAAATTTTATAAATATTAAGTGTCATTTATTTGTTTAAAAATAACTCTCAACAAATACATCAATATTCTTATTCGGCTTGTAAGAAGAATATTTCTTCCTAGTCTGGAAAAACTTTTGGAATCCGTTTTTGATTCTTACTATAAAATTTAATATTTGAATTTATTTTCCAAAAAATATAATTGTTTGTGAATAGCTATGGATTTTGAAATTTTTCTCCGAAAAATGTTATATTTGAAATTTTAAAAAAAATATAGAGAAATTTATTTTTTGAAACTTTTTTTTAGTTTGAAAAAAAAAAAAATAACTTTTAATTTTTTTCGAAAAAAAAATTATTGTCTGTAAATAACTATGGATTTAAAAAAATGTTGTATTTTTGAAATTTTTTTAAAAAAATTTTATATTTTACATTAAATTTTTGAAATTTTTTCAAAAATTTCACTTTTTGTCAACAGTTCTACATTTTGAATTTCTTTCCAAAAAAATTCATCTTTTGGGAGTAGCTATTGATTTTTGAAATTAGTAAATACCCGTAAATTTATACATCTTTTTTCCGAAAAATTTGATTTTTCAAATTTTTTTTTCCAAAAAAATCCAAAAACCAAGTCAAATTATATCTACGTCACTGATATCAATAGACAAAGAGTAATGTGAAAAGAAATGTATAATTGATTTGTCAAAAAATTATGAATGTGTCAATTTGATATGGAATTAATAATTTTTTATTATTTTTACCATTATTCGGAATCTTTTATACTATGACTTATCAGCTAGGATTGTTGTAATTAATGTTAAGTACTACTAAATTATTTTATTGACATCTCGTAAAATTAATGGGTAGTTGTTAAAAAGGTAATGTCTCTAAAAATCATATTTAATTTTTATTCTATTTGTAGAACGTATGAGGCATAATCTCATATCCACAGTTACAATTATATTCGATTTATAAAAAAAAAACGATCTCCAAAATAAAAAAATATATTTATTAAATCAGCTGTTCTACTTTCTATTTTTGTCATCCTAAATAAACACACTATATATGGAGTCAAGTATATGGAAATTTTTGTGTTGACTCCAAGAAAATACTGTTCTCGTAATGTTCTGCGTAAGGGGGCTACGGTCTCATGTCTTTTTCTACTAGGCCGTCTCTACTGTTCACTTTATTCCCCTAAAAATAGACGTCTGTCATATTAAAATTATTACGAAATATCCAATGAGGTTTTAAGGATTTTTAAGGAGAACAAAATCCCCTGAAGCTCTCTTTCAACTCTTCTCCAGTCTATCTAAAAACCCTTAAGAAATTAGCAAATGGTTCATACGTAGGAGGGGAAAAAAGGAATTATGCATGATCAAACAGGAAAAAAAAAAAGTAATATCCACAAGATGGTGTGATAGTCTGTAGCTTGTTGTTTAAATAAATTAAAAAAATGGCACATGTAGAAAATAATTTTCATAGCACCCTCTATAAGAATTACATACACGCATATTTGTTATTAAAAACTATTATCAGTCAGGGAGTTGTATTATTTTTCTGCAAGATGGCGCCACTCTTTGTTTACGAACTAATGTAAGTAAACAACAGCCATGCCCCATTTGTACTAATCTATACATAGATTCTAATCCAAGAATATTTCCTTACCTCCGTTGTTCCCAAATTTTCAAATGTAACGAGACAATGTACCTCTCATTGATAGATGAATATAAAATTTGGGAGTGCATTTTATACAAATAGATGACTTAAAAGCTAATACATATTTTGAAATAAATTCAGAATTCGTCAAGTGTTCCAGAACAGGGTTGCGGAGTACGTACATAAAATGTCAGACTTCGACACCCATTATTATTTTTAAATAATATGTTTTATAGCCAGTATAAGTACTATTGAGTCATTTGAGTCTATGTACCCTAAATATAGATTTAATTTATAGCTATAGGTAGTTATTAGTTTTATGTAGTAAATGATTGTTCTATGTATAAAGAAAATATTTGGGATATAAGATATTTAACTAGATGAACAAGAAATGAAATGGATCAAAATCTATCCATTGCTAATACATTCACAAGTTTTGGAAAATAATTTATGCATTTGTAAACGAGGAATGATAATACACACAACATATCATTGCAATGTTACACTTTTCTCTGATGCAATTGAATATTTACAAGTAGTCTAATTAAAGAAATAGCAAGGCTAGTGGCTATGCTCTACCCCATATCATAATTTAGACTATAAAATTGTTTGGGAATTGTGATTGTATGGACTATAGACCACGTTGAAAATTTGTGAAGTAAACTTATAAATAATTATCGATCCATCCTACAGTCCGGACCTGGCTCCAAGTGACTATCCCCTCTTCCTGTCTATGGACAACGGTGCTTGGGTGCACAAATTTGTGCTCAATAGAGGGCATAAAAAATTGGGTGTACAAGTGTTTTGCCAATAGGGACAAGGGCTTCTACGAAAAGGGCATTATGAAGTTGGATTCTCACTGGCAACATGCTATCAAATAGAGCGAGACATACTTGGCTGAAATAAGATGATTGTGACGCTTCTTATAAAGCATTGAAATAAACCGAAAAATACGAAATTACTTTTTCCCAATCTATTATATTTAAAAAAATGAAACCACATTATACAACAAAAGTAAATACTCAAAAATCGAACTGGACCGTATTTAAAAATTGATATATTGTCCTATCACGAACTTAACTCAAAAACTTGAACTCGGAAGTTTTATTTCAAATTAAACACTAGATAGTTTTAGGGATTTGATTCATATTTCAGTTCTAAGTAAATGTATATTCTAAAAAAAAACAAATAAAAACAAATTGATAATTAATTAATAAATCATTTTTTTAGAGAAGAAATACGTCAATCCAGTTCAATGCTCTACAGAGTAGAGATAGGATGGGGCTTGGAAGGTATAAATTATGGGTAAAATGCTCATAAAATTGGAGACAAATATCCGTCTAATTTTGGTTTCGAACTTGGATCCATAAGTTCGGGTAGCTGAAACTTACTGGAATATCTAGTCGAAAGATGCGAAAAATATGGATCTGTTCTATCTTTACTATAGAGTGGGAAAACCTAATAATATCCATAAATAAGGGTTGTCATGATACTAATATTTTCGTATTTTTCAAAAAAAAACAAAAAAAAAAACAAAGCCCTCCCCTCCAAAAAAAATATATATTTAATCCTGTAGACGCCCCTGGTCATCGGCAGTCCAATATTTTGATGACGTAAATACATGGTAAGTACAGTTTCCAACACCAACTTAGTATTTTACTAAATTGAATGCGTCAGTGCCCCGGTACCACTATAGTACCAGAATACCGAAAAACACTAGTACTTTGTACATAATATGTATTCCGGCATTTATATTTTGTTTTTTTACTCGTAAACCTTGAGTTGTCGAAACTTTGATAGCTTATCACCATTACCACTATGTATATCATTGAAGTCCCAAGTTAAATAAGAGTTCAACTAACTGTTTGTACTGTATTTGAGAGTTACAAACGTAGTAAGTTTAATGTGTAAGTAGTACATTCTTATAGATTCAAATAATATGACTTCTAAAATTAACATGGCCACCTTGACGATTTGAAGGATTTTTGGAGGAGATGAGCTTGACGCTTCATGAGATTAGCTGTCAGAAGTTATGAGATGAAGGAAATAAACAGGAATCCCACTCCGTATCTAGCAATAATATAGGCAGAAATTACGCTGACGTCGATCCTCAATTCTACTCCAAGTCCAACAAGGATTTACACTTCTGACTCCAAAACTAATCCTCAGTATTTCATGCACTAGTCATAACTTTGTGCTTCCAGATGTTTTCTTCAAGAATATTGATAACAGCTTTGGAAAAATAAAAATATTTTTCATGTTGCAATTACAAAAAGAGCACGATCTTTCATTGCTGTAATTTTTTTTACCTATATAACAACGAAATCTATCACTTTTAATTCATCAACTTTAACTTCCTATAAATCTAAATGATTGCATTCGAAGACTATGGAATAGATCAGGTTTAAACTATAGTAATGCTCCATATATACTTAGACGATGAAACAATCTAATATTTACTGGATGAGTCCTACAATTGGGATGGAGAAATTCTCTTCCGTGCCCAGAGAATAGTTTTTTTCGTCAAAAACTTTGAAAACTGTGCATCCCTCATATCCTAAGAAGCATTTTACATCTGCTGAAGGGTATCGCAGTGAAATCATCTTGATATTTTCTCTGGCTTGTCAAAAATCGATAATATGTTGGATGACTTGAGACAGATGGAAGTAGGATGGGTGAAATATTTGATTCGTGGTATTTGGACATTGTATATGCACAATTTCGTATAAGGACATTTCGTATAAAAATAATTTCGTATTAAACTATTTCGTATAAATTTATGAGGAAACGAGACATAGACTTTATGAATTGTCATATTATACCCCGAATATTGGGGTGCTTTCAGGTACCGCTGATACTTAAGTAACTACTAAGATCCCCTCACAACCCCCCTAATTGTACCCCAGATGTTTGGAGGTGCTTTCGGGTACCGCCAAGTACCAAAACGGAATGCAACTTACCGCTAATACTTGAAGAAACAACTAAGAACCCCTCACAACGCCCCCATTGTACCCCAAATGTCGAGGTGTTTCGAGATTTAGTAGTTCTCACTTCTAATTGGCTTAAAATTGTAATCTGCTATATGTTCCTATTTATGTTCGGGTTACAATTGGGGAGTTGTGTTGGCTCTTAGTTGTTACTTCAAGTGTCGATGGTAGGTTGTATCCCGTTTTGGGACCCGGTCGTAGCCGAAAACACCTCCAAACATTCGGGGTACAAATAGGGGGTTGTGAGGGGCTCTTAGTTTTTCTTTTTCAAGTATTGGTGGTAAATTACATCCCGTTTTGGGACCTGGTGGTACTCAAAAACACTCCCAAAATTCGGTGTACAATTGGGGGAGGGGTTGTGAGGGGCTCGTAGTAATCCCTTCAAGTATCGGTGGTGTGTTACATCTCGTTTTTGGGAGCCGGCAGTACCCTAAAACACCCCCAACATTCGGGATACAAATTGACAATTCATAAAGTCTATGCCCCGTTTCCTCATAAATTTATATGAGATGGTTTAATTCAAATTGTCGTAATAAGAATATGTTTTATACGAAGTTACGTATTACCATTTTTTGTTCTCCTTTTTCTCCAAAAGAGGAAACTGAGTATCTGAGTTCATTAGTTTATAAACATTGGTGAAGCAGGGCGCAAGCTCCAAATAATTTTATATTTTTTCTCCTTAAAATTTAGGCTCGGTGTAATTTTTTTGGCTCTGCTATAAAATTAAGCCCTTCCCCTAAAAAAAAATCTTGCGTGCACCACTGATTTTTTTTAGAGGTTTAGGATCCTTTTGTTTACAGTTTTTGGAAGAAAAAAAGTTGTAGAATACATAGTTAGATATCAATTGATAAGAAAAACATTTTCCGAAATATATTATTTAGTTACAAAAATAGTCATTTTAATTACCACATATTAATTGGAACTATCTTTATAATTTGATATATTCAAACGGGTGGCCCATCTAGCGGTTGCACTTTGAACTAACACTTTTTTGACGTTTGACAGCTGTAGTAACATTCTCATTGTGTCTAATATTTTGTAAAAGATCTCCGGCTAACGAAATGATTAAGTTTACGCGCAAAGAAAATTGGGAAATACTGAAGACTTACTTCCAAAATAAAGAGTCTTAAAACGAAACTGCAAGAAAATTACGTCGGTCGAAATAAAGCGCCTTCCAGTCAGTTTGTGGATAAATTTGTGAAGCGTGTGCGCGAAACTGGTTCGTTAATGGATAAAACAACACGTTCCCGTGTTAGTCCAGTGCGCTCAATCGAAAGCATTGCTGCTGTTGCCGAAAGCGAAAAAAATGGGAAAACGAGCAAGGAGCTGCCGTTACGGTCAATGGTGAGCGCTATTGGGCCATGTTGGAAGATTTTTTGTTTCCCCAAATGGAAAAGGAAGACATCGACGACATTTGGTTCCAACAGGATGGCGCTACGTTCCACACAACCAACGTTACAGTAGATCTTTTGCGCACTGTCTTCGACAATCGCATCATAAGCCGAAACAACAACATCAACTGGCCACCTCGTAGCTGTGATTTGACTCCGTTGGACTATTTTTTGTGGGGAACCGTCAAAGATAAATGCCATGCCAACCATCCAGAGACGATTGACGATTTGAATATGAAATTGGAGTGGCCATTGAAGCTCACACAATCGAAAATGTATTGAAAAATTGGGTCGACAGAATGAGCTACTGTAAGTGAAGCGACGGAGGCAATATGAATAAAATGGTATGCCATTATTAACCGAAATGTTAAGGCTTTCAATTAAAAAAAAATTATTGAAAAATATCCATCCGTCTTTTTTTATAGCGATATCAAAAAGAAAAAGTTTTCTGGGCCACTCTTACATGGTTACTAGGTATATTATTTAGTAATATAAGCCTGGGGGGATTTGAATTTTACAATATGCCACATAATACTTTAGTAATTTGTATTAAAATAGTGAAAAATTACACCGTTAATATATCGATCATCCGTGTCGGAATATTCAATTACTTTATTATACTCAAATTATTTTCAAATTTTTTTAAAAATAATTTTTTTCTGGAGTAATTTGTTCTTAGACTTTATTTAATCCCATTTGTATTATTTAAAAAAACCAAATCCATGGGGTATATCATTGAACATACAGAAACATAAACATAAATTGTATGGCATGCAGGAACAATAAACCTGGCTCTGTAAGCGTACCGTTATTTGAGCGTTCTGTTTAGTGTTCCGTTAATTTTCTTTCTTATAGCGTTCAGTGTACATCATTCTGCCATTATTTTTGTTCCGTTCTGTGCTCCAATCATAAGGTAGTTTGTTGGTGGATATGTATCTACCAACCAACACCTGTGTTCCCTTTAAGAAACAGGCGTGAAAGGGAGGATGCAGGAGCGTATGATGGCGCCAAGCTTAGTTAAAATAACAAGATTTTTTGAAATACAACTAAGTGTAGAGGCACTATGCAAACATTAATCCTTATTTACAAATGAACCAAACAGATATGCTAATCCCCTATTTTTGAGGAATTTCAGTGTATAAAAATGAACGTTTTCCAATTGTAATGAATTTAAATCTCTTTCCATTCAACTACCAATAAATGTAGCCATTTTTTATTACATTGTTTATTCTGTGTAGCCATCTTGTGATGTTTGCAATGATCTCTTCAGCCTAATGCAAGCCTCTCCGTCCAACTTGCATAATAACAATGATCCTGCTATAATAAACTACAAATTGTGTGGGTAGACCTTTTGTAGACAGTATTCAATGTACAAAGTAATTGAAAATTCTACACACAAAATCAGATCTATGTAATCTTCGGAAGAAATAGTCAAAAAGTGACCCCTTATAGACAAAAGGAAAAAGAATGTCAAAATAAAAGCCATTTATATTTTTTTCCCCTTCGTCGTTTATTCGTTTAAAAAAAATGACCAGAAAAAGTGTTTGTTTTTCCATTCAATGTCCAAGCCTCCCCATAGGTCATGCAACCTATTAATTCTTTATTACATTCATAATTCATTATGGCTCGTTTTTCTATTTGTTTATGATGTCTGAAAAGTGTCAAGGTACAGGTGTAGCAAATGTCTTTGTATGTAAGCAGACAACACACACGGTTAACTCAGTTTCTGATAAACATATGAATGAATATCATAGTTATTATCTGATAATAAAATCCTTAATAGCTTCTTATTATGATCGAATACCTGGATGTCTATAGTATTCATGTATATTGTGTATTTTTGATGTTTTTCTGTCTTCATACGACAAAACTTGTATGTATGTCAGTAAATTAGTCATTGGAGTATTAGGTACTCATTTTGATCGTTTGAGTCATTAAACTCCTATTTAAAAATATAATTATATATACTATAAACAATGAAAATAAATAAAACATTACGCACAATGCTGGCTCGTCTGTGGAACTACAGAAATACACCAACCCCTGAGACAAAGATAAATTTGTGAGGCCTTTTTTTTGTTCCATTAAAAAAAATAATAATAAAAGGGCCTTATATAACAAAATTATTTTCTTAATAAATTGTATATATGTTGTATAAAAGTAGCGATTTTGCACAAGTTGTAACTCGTTTCAGCAAATAGTACTACAAAAGATGCTACCAGAAATGAAATGAATAAGCTTAATTGAAAGATTTACAGTACTTGGGATGAGTATAATAAAGTAACTGAATATTCCAACACGGATGATCCATATATTAAGGGTGTAATTTTTGACTATTTTAATACAAATTACTAAAATATTATGTGGGACATTGTAAAGTTCAAATGCCCCCAAGTTTTATATTACTAAATAATATACCTAATAACCATGTAATTTGAATATATCCAATTATAAAGATAGTTCCAATTAATATGTGGTAATTGAAATGACTATTTTTGTAACTAAATAATATATTTTAAATCAAAGAAATTTACACTTGTACGATTTGGTTCTTTTTTATATAGGCCCAGTTTGGTAGCTGGGGCTTCAAACAAGGGGCATCACTAGAAAATTTGGCGCAAGAAATCATATTAGATACAAAAAGGGCCGCAGCTACCAGATAAACAGTGTGCGTAGTGCCCCAAGTTCCAGCAGGGGCTTCTAAAACTAAGGCTGCTGCAGATAATGGGCTTCAAAGTGGGCAGAATAGGGAGGGTAGAGGGTGGGGACGGACGGACGTGATTTTACTATTATGAATTAATATATCTATATCTAATTCTGAATTCATTTTAAAAATTATGAAGAAATAATATGACTATATTAGTCTTGTAGTACTTAAAAGAAAAATATTAGTGGGTATGATTGACTTATTTGGCTAACTACCATATCATTTTGGGCCTTTTTTTGTTTCGTTGTTGAGCAAAGGTTGCGTGATACAATAAAGCTAACGATGTATTTCATTTACATAAAATTTGTACGTGGAATATTAAAAGGTTATAAATATACCAAAAAATACAACAAAGAACCGACACTGATAAGTAATATATTGCAGTCTCGATTCCGGTTTTGGTTCGACTTTGTCGGTTCCGGTTCTAGCAGTTCAAGAATTGGAGCCGCTTGAACTACTAAACTGATAAGCGCACAACCTTGTATATAGGTATTTCTATTTATATTTTGTCGAATCACGTATATTATATAAGGTCAATTACTTTCATTATTTATATAGCCTTTTTCAAAACAGAAATAAATCATTTTCCTAGCAGTATATACGTTACAGGCAATGTGAAAAATCGGGAATTTAGTAAAAGGCCCGGGAAAACTATAAAATTTCCAACACAGTAGTCAATGGCCATTTTGGCTTCAATTTCATCGTCAGTTAAAATTATTATGAGTAACTTGATTATTAAACAATTCATTGCTTGCAATTTGATCATGACGGATTTGATTAAAATACGATTTCATGCAAACAATTTGATAATCTAGTGCAAAGATATCCAACCTGTGGATCGTGGGCAACATTGTAGCCCGACGAATATTTAAGTGTGGCCCAATACTCATTCTCATATAATTTAGTATTTTTTAGTAAAATTGTCCCAATGTCATCAAAACGAGTAGACCGCTCATAATACGCAAAAACATTGAAAAACATTTGACGGTATTTCGTATTTTCTGAAACTAACAGGTTTGCCAGTTTAGCTTTTTTAATCAGTTATGCCTTGAAAAATTAAATTTGGCCTTTATTTTGTATATTTGATCTAAAATTTAAATAAATTTGTATTTAATAGTTACGTTTCATATAGCCATTTATCAAGAAATATATAATATTTTGATTATTATTCAAAATATATCCTACGCAAGGCCCCCAATGGACAGTGTGACTTGAATGCAAACACCCCTTATATATCCTGTGTAGAAGAGAGTTGCACTGGAAGACAGAAAATTCATTTTTTGGCATACTACTCAGCTTTTGAGGTGATAAAGAGACGATATCTTTTTTGCAAATTTTCTAAATAATTTTCGTCTACCAATTTTATATCATAGTTACAAGCATTTTACCTGTAATATGCAATTTATTGCTTGAAATTTTTGTATGTTAAATTGTCCCATTTAAAGAGTAAGTTGAAACAATTCTGGAATACGTTAAAGCAGGTGCCTGTTAATTTTCCCTTAACCCGTTTCGCCTTAATATACAAATAAATATTCAATCCATGAGTCCTTTTTCTAGCACGAATACTCTATCATATCTAATGAAAATTACTAACGGAGAAGTGATATCCAATTTTTCAATTCGAATCGTTGGCGCGTTTATTTATTTTTGTTTTTCTTATTACACTAATTTGATTAACTACTTTGTCCCCAGTTAAAAAAACCAAAGGAAAATTAATTTTAACCAAAAATGACAACATATACCATAATTCTCATTTACTTATTTCTTAAAGCGAAATATCCTTGAGGCAATATTGCCTTAAGGAAAAAATGTCCTGAAGCAAAATAGTTTAAGGTAAAATTTCCTTGCGTCGTTGATGTATTAGGGATTATCTATAACTAATTGTAGAAAATAATAGTGTCCATATCTCTGGAGTTTATGATCCAAATTGATCTCAAATTTTGCGAATTGTCATAACTAAATAGTATCGATACGTTGTAGAAAATAAGATAATGTAGGTAAAACCTGTTTTGGGATGGAATGACCCTGTAATGAATGTACACTTTTGAGAAGCGTGGCCTGGAGGGACTGTAGCCCCCCCCCCCCACAACCCCCAAATTAAGGAATGTTTGCTTTTTTCTAGAAATTTTAATATTCGATTTTTTTTTTACAAAAAAATTAATTTAATTTTTCAATTTAAAAAAATTATAATAATTTTCTGTGACTAGCTATAGATTTGTGCCTTTTTTTGCAAAAAAATTTATATTAAATGTAAAATAATTTATAATTATATAATAATGAATATCTTATTTTTTATGGACAAGAAGATAAAGCAAATCAATGAATGACTTAATATATAGAGTATCCAAAAATTTATTTAATTTTTATGCAGTAAAGTATTGTTGGGGGAGTTATCTTCTATGTAATTCAAGCAACATTTGTATGTTCAATCCGGGGAATTCCGGGAACTACCACTAGAAGTAATTAAAAGTAAAATACGGATCAGATATATTGTATTTAACCCTTTTAAAATGTCAATATCCAAATCTAATGAAACATTGGTCTTCCTTACATTTTTTTTATTAAAGATTTTAATCTAAGAGTATCTTTTAATTTTTAAACAAAAACTTATTATTCACTCCGGATATTGTTAAAGGTATTTACTTCCAAAGAATTACCCACGAAAAAAGTATCATAATATAAAGTATGCACTAAACACCTATAAAAGATGAGGACTCTTTGACTCCAATGGTGCAGAAAGGTAGAAAAAGTACTTCGATATAATTTCATATTTTTATAATTCTATAGTTCACTTAATCATGATTTTCAAACTATTAAATTCACAATGAGTTTCTAAATCTTTTCATTTTGTTTTTCCCCTTTTTCAATTCCAATCCACTCAAACAACGAATGTCAACACCAAGGTATATGTATCAAATTGTATTTTAAAAAGGAAGCTATAAATAAACAAAGTCAGGGCATGAAATTCAAAGCCAAAAATTACCTGCTATAATTACTCAATGTATAGTTATAAAGTACTATAAAAACACAAAGTATTTTATTACTGCGTTAAGAAATAAATGTCACATTACGAATATTAGGCGTGCAGGCTGTTAAAATCAAATCGGTGCATTTTTCAAAAATATTTTAATTGTCAATGAGGCCACATTTTTCGGTGGATTTACTTGGAAATTGGCTTGAATTGTACATATGAATGCTGAGAAAGAGCTTATTTGATGTGTATTTTACCCATCTTCTTCAATAATATATGAAAAAACTTTATGAAACATCATCAATATGCACAACAGAGACTGTAAGAACACCGTAGGCTGACAAGTTGGGATTTTTTATTTTAATATTTTGTCTCACTAGGAGGCCTATTAACTATCATCTTTTTATAAATTGTTTATGTTAGGTACTAGGTTTTCTGATATATGTTGAGGTGTTTTTTGTGTAATTGTTGATTTGTAAGATTTTACAGGTCTAACGAGCAAATTAATTTTAAAATATAATGTTTATCTATGTTTTATTCTAATTTACAAATTTTCTTTTATTCATTTTACAAATGTGTACATATTTTAACTTTTTTAGTGTGTATGTGCATGTGTGAATAAATAAAGACCTAGTTGAGAAAAAAAAGGATGGATCTGGGGGCTGGAAGGAAGACCCGGCGTTAATGAGGTAGTTCCTTGGCATGATGTTCATTGTCTCCTTCGTAGAGGCAATCAGAAAGTCCTTGATGCTATAAAATGTTCGATTTGTCTTAGATTTAACGTAGCTCTAGAAAAAATAAATTCATCTGATTAAGATCCTGAATGCTAGGGAGCCATATTTTCTTCCTAAATGAAGTCATATCAGTGCCCACTACCCACTCATTCACTTCAGCGACCTGTCTGAGACATGCTAAGGGAGAGTCTTTTTACAGGGTCTAGATTGGGACGCTATTCACATTTGAGACCTCTTGATTTGAAATTTCCATGTTGTGCGGGACAAATATAATCGTCACGGCGCAACTCGTTCCTCCTCTGTAAATAAAAATCTTCTATATATCTGGATCAGCATGATGCCCAAAACTTCACGAAACTTTGTTGATACAAAAACGTTTCTGCTAATAATAATAATAATAAAATGACGCCATGAGATAGTTGTATCATAAAAAAAACTTATGCGCACGCAACTTCCGCTTTGATCTTAATTTAATTTGAATAATTTATAATTGAAGTGAATGAAGTAATTGGAACATCTCCAAGCTACATACAGAAGGTAATTCATAACTTCTTCTATCAATATTGGTGTGCCCGATATAAAAAAGATCAAAGTATGAAACATTTGCATACTATGCTTAATAAGCCGAAGTCTAAGTGTATCAAGCTTGGAAGACAAAAATTGAGACTCATTGTACAAGCCTACACTGGATATGACCCTTTTCGGGCCTACCTAAGCAAGTGGAAAGACATAACCTCAACGTGCAATGTCTGTTGTGAAGAACTGCAATGTGTGGACCATCTCATCAATAGATGCCCCAGCCTATCTTACGAGAGACATCAGACAATGAATGAGGAAAACAAAAATTTATGAAATGTAAAAAAATTGTTCAAAATATTATTAAACAAAATTTTAATGTAAACTAGGTTTTAGAATCTGCTGTAGTAGCAATACTACCCCGTTGTGTGGTTGTGTTCGTTCCCTTATATTTATAAAATTTTATTTTATGTATGTATGGCCAGCAAAAATGAATATTTAACTACCTAAGTGAGTGAAGTAAATTTTCCTTAGACGGAGTTGGAAAAATTCAGTCTCAGTCTAGGCGTGATCTGCTTTAAATAACAAGAAAAAGTTATAGTTATTTATAACTCTGGGAAACTACAAATATTAAGTATACAGGATTTCCAGATAAAAAAACCCTGGTAGATGTCTATTTTACAACAAATATGATAAGTATGACCTTGGCATACAATATTTTCATGAGGAGGAATGAACTAATGTGTGATACAAATAATATGTTGGATAAATATATATGATTGAGTAAATCTACAAGTCATCATTTTTTCAACCGCAATAGGCAGGCCTGACTAGAAAAGATAAATAAGTTGAGTTGTGTTGAATGTTTGACGGCCTATTACATTGGACTTAATACACACTCGATAGGCAGGTTGTCCATTGAAATCTGAACACTTACTAAATCAATAATTAATGAAGGTTGAGAGATTGAAAATCATTCATATTTCGATATATTAAAGCATACAAAATTAGTTACAAAACAAAACAAACTTGAGCTCCCTAGCCTGCGTACAAGGCGATAAAATGACACTTGAACGTGATTGACGAATTTCTATTCGCACATGCCAAGCAGTTGGACGTCTCAAAGACCACCGTCTACGCCGGCATCCATTCCGAAACGTTGGAGAGGAAGAAGGGCTCTGTCAAAAAGGCCAAACTGGAGGAGTTAAAGAATGCATGCTAGACCAATTCCCTCAAGTCTATGAAAGCCCATACAAAAGATCTCGGGATTTCACACCAGACTGTATATTAAAAATAAATCCATAATTTTTTCAATAAATGAAATTTTTTTATTTAGCATAGTAAGAATGATCAGATTTAGATAAAATATGCACTGTTTTGTTCTATAACTTCTTGCTAATTTGAAGGTAATTTCATAATGCCTCTTTGATAGAAACCCTCGTCCCTATTGGCGAAAACTGGGAAAGTCAATTTTCACAAGCTTCTTTTGAGTCGAATTTTTCATGAACAAAATCATTCGCCATAAAGAGGAACAGGTAGTAATCACTTGGTGCCAGGTCCGGACTATAAGGTGGATGCATAAAAACCTCCCAAACAGCCTCCAGAGCTTCCAACGAGTAAATATCGATGTGTTTGTTCTGGCATTGTCCTGATGGAAAATAATTCCTCTCCATCAGACGGTCCAACTGTTGACAGTGCAACTTTGAATTAAGAGTTTGGCCAAAGAGGAGCAGCTCATTGTAGATGATTCCCACCAAACACACAGGAATATTTTCCTTGCCTTTAATCCTGGCTTGGCTACCATCTGCACCGGGTCACTGCGATTGAACTATGACTGTTTTAGCTACATGTTGTCGTAAGTGATCCACTTTTCATCAGCAGTAACCATCTGCTTCAGGGATGGATCGATTTTGTTGCGATTAAGCAGGGATTTCCAGGTGGATATTCGGTACATTATTTTTTTCTAACTCGTGTGGCACCCATGGATCGAGCTTCTTTTTGAATCCAAGCTTATTTAAATGGTTCCAAACGGTTTTTTGTGCAAAATGTAGCACTTGAGCGATTGAAAGAGCGTTTACATGACTGTCACCTTCCATAATTAAATCCATTTCCATAATTATATCAATGTTTTCGATAATTGCATCTTTTGCATCAAAATTACCGGCACGGAATCGTCGAAAACAAAATTGCACAAAATTGGCTGTTACAGTATACGTACCATAAATATAATTTACATTTTTAGGGGCCTGGGGTACGTTTTCGCCCTTATCAAAGAAAAACTGTAAAATATAGCGGATTTTCTCTTTGCTTGTGCCCATCTTTGATGCTCGATTAAACAATACTGAGCCAAGCAATAATAAAATTATGTCAGAAGTATTTTTATTACAAAATCTTATCTATCTAATGCTTTTGTTTAACCCAATTGGACTTATACCATACGAGATTACTAAAGCTATCTATCGGAAAAATAACTGATTTATTTCTACTAAACAATCACAATCTTAGTTGAAAACGGAGCATAAGTATTTTATAGCTAGATTTAACATTTTTTTAATAGAAAAAATAGCACGAGGAGAAGGCGGGAGCGAGACATATGGTACTACTGAGGATGAGCATTATTTAGGGAGGGGACAAAATTAATTACTGTTAAAAAGAGAAAAACCTTCTACATTGAAAATAACATTATTGCTGCAGGGAAAATATTCTAATTGTGTTTAATATGTATCATATATATATGTCATGCATTTTTAAAGAAACTTACACCAAAGATAGGCAATTATGTTTACTTCAGAGGGAGAATTCAACAGATCGACGACCTATTAAATAATTAACAAAAATGAAGAAAGAGCACACGCAAAAACCATTTTTCCTTTTCTAATTCTTAAAGGTAGTTTTTTGATACCAAGCATGTCCTCCCTCATAATACTGTCACTAACCTTAACGAGTATCAATTGTGTATGACCTTGCTCCTTGAATGACTTAAACTCCCATCACGGTATTAGGTCACTAACATATAAAAAATTACCTTGCATTTTTCTGCTCCCTTCTCTATTAGTGTTTTGAACTTTGATTTTGCTGTATTAAAATAATTTATTGTTAAGTTGTGAACACTATCATCAAATATTAAGAAATAACACAATATTTAGAAGGAATACGTATATTATCCAAACTTTTTTAGGGTCCATTCTTCGTAGCTATGTTATTATTATTCAATAATATGAGATAATTGTTTATAAGTGAATAAAAGCTTTTCCGAATTCAACAAATCAACGTTCAGAATACAACTGAGGGGATAAGGTACAAACGTATCGTCAGTTAAAAACAAAATACCATGTAAGTTTTTACTCGTATGTTGGTGATGTAACGCCGAGTAGAATAGCTTGAATTGAGGGAGAAATAAATATTTTTACCAACAACGATAATCATCTAATAAAAAAATATCTCTGTATTATGTATTAATTATGGATATATAGATTATCACCTTTGGAATCCAAATATTGTTCTTAATTTGAGGTATTATTTAAGTTCCAGAGGGAGGATTTTTAAACAAGAGGACACCATTAAAGGATGTTACTTTTTTTTCTTGCCCAATAAGGCTAATCAATATCTAAAGGACAAATGAATTATTGAGATCAAATACACATTACACACATATAGATACCAAGTGAGGCGAAAAAATCTTTACACGTCTTTTTTGCTACATCAATCAAAGTTTTTGTGAATGCAGTAAAAAATTGTCTTGAAACCTGAGAAAATGTCATCTGAACGTGATTAACAATTTTCGGTCCCTGCGCTTTTTTTCCGTTAGTAAGTCGGAAGACAGGAAGCTTGGGTCAGGCAGGAAAATGAAATTGAATCTGAAAGAAGTCAAGAAGGCTACACAGAGCAACCCTTTGAATTTGATACAGGACCACGCAAAGGACTTTGGCGTTTCGGACCGAACCGTCCACCAGACCATCAAAAATATACATTTTTTTAATGTATAATAATTTTACATAATGGAACAATCCCGCATTGACTTCGAAGGGTTGGCCTGGGCGTTCCCAACCCAAGCTTCCTGTCCACTGTCTCCGAATTAATAACGGAATGGACGGTTGGTTGGAGATCCTGCACTTTTTTGTAATCTCCATTGGTTTCTTGCCAGTTGGAATCAGGGCTGTAGGGGGCCAAAATTGCAAGGACCCTCATGGACTTAAGGGGATTGGCCAAGATTATTTTTTTTAACTCATCTAAGTCCATTTTGGCCTTTTTATCTGAGTCTTTCTTTCTCTCCAACGTTTAGGATTTGCTGACGGCGTAGACGGTGGCTCTAGTGACACCCAACTGCTTGGAATGCGCGAATGGAAATTCGTCAATCACGTTCAAGTGTCCTTTTCTCGACTTGTACGTAAGCTTGAGAGCTCATGTTTATTTTGTTTTGTAATTAATTGTTTATACTTCAAAATATCGTCATTTTTCTGATGAAGATAGTCAGGCATCTTTCAGAAGACTCAAGCACTTTCTAGAACGTCACTTTATAAAATTTTGAAGAGAACATGTCTTTCTGCACCCCCCTTATGACGTCCATGTATTATTGTATTTATGTCACAAAAACTGTTCCAATCTAAATGCACCAGAAATTCACTACTGAACCGGCCAAGCGCAATACTTTACAAAAAAGTGTTTGTATTACACACTCAAACATTTATAATGTTTTATCATATGCTCCGATGTGACCAATAATGAACAAGATATACTTAGTCAAAAAAAGGGCGGGAAATACGAAACTACTTTGTCCTCAAGACAATATATAAAAATGCCAATGGTTTTCTTTAGAATCTCTCTGCCATAACATGGGATGAGTATGATCCAAGATCTTCGACAAAAAGGAAAGACTCATTGCTGTTAATCATCTTTTGAATGTTCAAGAAGTTTTTTTTTGGGGGATTTATTTGCTTTACATTCAAAGTAATCACCTCAAAAAGAGAAATCCTTATTTCACACAAATCTAATTATGTATTAACTAATCTATTTTATGGTGCAAAAATTCCATTTAATTCATTTTCCTATTTGATGACCAGTATGTTTAGGCTGTATGAAAGAAATCTGAAGCTATTTACTTCACAATAACTCTTCCACCACTGATGTAGTTTCTCAACTTTCAATACAGAATACATAACTTCAGAAAGAATAAATGAAATTTATACGAGTATTTTTTTAAATTTGTCATAACTAGTGTTGTGTCAGTTTTTATTTATTCAGTCCAATCCATTATAAGGGCCTTAAGTCTTTAAGCCTATCACTCCTTCGGACTGTCAATACTAGAACTGATGAAAAAAAGGAGATATAAAGTTGATTGAAACTCTACCTTTCAGTATTTCCGAAAATACTTGTCATTTAAACATTGCTTTGAGCTTGGATTTTTCAAATTTCATAAAATATTAATTCATAAATATTAGTGATGGGACAATTCCAAAAAGACACAAATTCTTTGCCGATTCCGATTCTTTAATATTTTAAATAATAGTTAAAAAATACCCTTTTTCTATCAGATGTGTCCAAAGGATTATATTTTAGAGGGGCTCTGTTTTTGGAATGTTTATGAAAAATATCCAAAATTAAATTTCAAATATACAATTTAATTTTCTAATTGTTTTCAAAAATATGCGACTATTCTCAAAAAATTAAATTTTTTTGATGAAATTTCAAAAATTAAATTTATGATATAAATTTTTTTGAAAAAAAAAAAAAAATAATAATATCAAATACTATAATGTTTACTTATACTTAATCAGTGCAACTCATCTAACTAAGTAAATGAACATTAAAAAAAATATATTAAATATTTTGGAAAAAAATTTCAGAAATTAAATTAAATTTCAAATATAATTTTTTCTATTAAAAAGTCAAAATGCCTTATTGGGGGTCGGGGAGTGTGCTTTTTTCCATGCCTTAGAAAAGTAATAGAAAGTTAAATACCATTAATAAAAAAGAATTGTAAATGCAAATTAAACATTATTTTCCCCATATCGATCCCAAAAAACATCTAATTCTACGATTCCAATTAATCGTCCCATCACTAATAATTGTTATTTTAAATCATAGGAGATTTTGCCGCAATACTAGCGCCGTGCAACCACAGACAAGTTGTACCCAACTTTAAAAAGTCCTTATAGAGAATTTTTACTCACGTCATAAACTGCATCATCTTGGGGCTCAAAGTTGATATTTTTACAACATAAAATGTACAAATTTCTATTAAATTTTTATGAAACTTAATCAAAATAACATCCATATTATTAAAGGAAAATTGTTATTTTTGCCGACGCCTAATTACTCTGGGCAATGCAGGGCTCTACAAGACATATCACAAGACAATTGAGCATTACATTTTTGATGGAGTGTAAGGTTTAAGTCCTTTTTTTCCACTGATTAAGTATAAGTAAACATTATAGTATTACAATTACTTCATCTAACCTAGGCATCTTTTGGTGAAACCCATATACATACATAAAGTATTATATATTTCTTTCTCTTAGGAATCACCTGGGATCGAACGCACATTGAGTTCAAGACTATAATATTTTTTTGTGTGTTCAATATTGACCTCCAATATTTGCTTATTTTCCTCAATATTATTGAAAAAAAGAGCTTATATTGTTATACAACTTTGTTGTTTAGGCTCCCAAAATGTCTGACATCAACAAAAGTGACGTCATGTGAAAATGCTCTATAGAATTTGCATAAAATGGTAGAATACACATCATTAAAAATAGCACACGCATAGGTGATGGAGAAAGAATTAAAAGAAGAAGGAGAAAAAGGAACTCTAAGGACCTGCGCGTCTTTCTCTCGAAAAAGTATACAAAATATCCTACTACATATGTTACATGTTTACAACATAGAAAACGTAGAGAGCCTTTCCAAGGCGGATAATATAATGTTACTTGCTTGTATGTATATATATAAAAAAGCACATACAGATGTGTGCTTGTGTATGTGAGTGAGTGCTGCTTGAGTCTCGAAGACCACCACCACCTATTTTTGAGAGCAAATGTTCAAATATTTTCAGTAAATAACTTTTTCATGAGTGAGTCATACATAGTACGAAATTTGACAGATCAATTTAAGTTATCAGTTATTTGAGAATCATAAATTCATTATTATAATTTATACCACCATAATATATTTACCATACGCACTCCTCCAAAGACCAAAGGAAGTATAAACTCACTTCAAAGAAGGATATCTCACAGCATGAGTAAGTTTTGACAAAAAGATTTCAAATTTCCCATATCTTACTACTTCAAGAATAAAGATTTTTCGTTTCTTTTTGAACGAGTTCAATAAGTCATTATATAGATAATTATGTAATTAGCACCTACATACCCACATATAAGTAATTAAAAACATTAAATTAAATTTAACATTCTATATGTTAAATAGATTTTCTCCGTTGTCTTTCTTATATAATATCTTTCAAGGATATTAAATTTAAATATTATTGCTCACAGCTGTATGTATGTAAATAGTTACAATCTCATTGTGACTTCATAGGCCTTCATTGTGAACATGATTATGAATTTTTCTATGAATAATTACCATCTACCTAATCTACCTATCTAAAAAAGTCCTTCAATATATTGTATATGATGAGAAACGTTTGTTGTTAATTGATTCCTGTTCCGATTATCTAAAAAGGATATATTATTTTTTACATATCTAAATATATAATACAGATATAGTTGTTTAAAATATGACCTGCCTCTATACCCTAAAAAACCCGAAAAATAACGTGGTAATGCTGAAAATTTAAATTATATTTTGGAAGAGAGCAGTGTAGCTATGATGACGTTTTATTTGATCAGCTGCACTCCGTATCATGAAGGATATGGGAGAGAATTACTCTCATGCTGATCTTCAATTCTACTTCAAGTCCAACAAGGACTTACACTTATATCTCATTTTTACTTTCTGTCATTCATGAGTAAACATATTAATGATGTCTTTAAGCTTAGATTTTGTCTCTTCAAGGATAAAATAATTATGATAGGAGCTTGTAAAAAAATAAATATTATTCAGATTGCCAAATGGAAAAAAATCTCTCCGCGTTCTAGGTCTTATTTATTACAAATCTTTAATTATGTCTTTAAGTCATTCCTAATAATTCTTTTTCTGAGATGTTGCTTATTAAGGATGTAATAATACAAATTGGACAATAAGATAAAAAAGATGTAGTCCCAAAATGATTGCCTTGAGAAGGGATACATTTAAGTGTGTCATCTTATTGTCCATAGAGGGACACTTGTACAAAAAGTATCTCAAATGTATCTATGGTATTTGATATCATCATGTGCTAGGGAAAACGTAGCCATCTGGTAGAGGGAATATATATTTACTTAGATACTTTTGAATAAGAAAAAATATTAAGTAATAATTGGGTCAATGTAATCCCAATGAGCAAATTATGTATGTAGGCCTTTCACATGCAATTACAAACAATGAAGATGATGTGGGTGGGCGTTCCTAACATTGATAATACTGGAGTGATTATTTAAGGCCTTGTTCTACATATATTCGATTGATTATTTCTTGCACCAATTATAGATTTGTGCATCTAGAGACATTGACTCAAGGCCATGACGGACAACAAACTAGAAGTTCTTTTTAATCAATGCGATAAAAATGGCTCTGGCTATATATCCAGATCAGAGTTTCAAGCCGTTTGTAATGACTTTGAAATAAGGGATGTAGATGCAGATACTATATTTACGGATCTGGATCACGATGGGGATGGGAGGATTTCCTTTCAGGACTTTTCCTACGGATTTAGGGACTTTTTAGTGCCTGGTTCTCGACGAGGATCCATACAGTTGGGTATTGAGCCCTCTATTGGGAACAACAATGGCCGTGCTAAGAAATTTCACACCATGACCAAAGTGGAGGAAGAGAAGCTCATTAACATGGAGCGGAATCACGACAATGCCAAACGTGCATGGGAAGAGTTTACAGCGCATATGAGTGAAGCAGAAATAAAAAAAATACTTGGAAAGAGGTAAGGGTTTGTAGTATCTATGAGATGCCTTAAAGGGACTATTTATCTATCATTCCCTAGTGGAGATAAAGTTATGATGTTATACGAACAGATGCAGAATAGTGAGGCACCCTGTCATTTGGTTTCTCAATTTGAAGACGTGATCTCGTCGGTCATCAATGACATCCAAAACATTGAAAAGGAGAACAAAACAATGGAGGAAAAATACTTTAAGTAAGGAGTCAGTTAGACTGATATAGGTATTGAAGAACTAATCCCTTTGCATTGATTCCTATTAAAATTAGAGAAAGAGAGACACACACTCAACATTTAAAGAATATTGAAGCTGAAATGGATGCACAAGTTGCTCGTGTTGAAAGAATTGCTGCAGAAAATGCCAAAAACCAATATGAAATGGAGAAAAGAGAGATCCAATCTAAAATGGAAACAGAAATGTCCGAACTCAAGGTACATTTAAATTTGTTCAAAAAGGTAAGAGAGTCTCCATGGATTGACTGAATGCTCACTATCCCTTATTGTACATAGGTGGACAATTGGCTCCAAAAGGATAAAGTAGACTCAAATCATAAAGAACACTTAAAAAAGCTGGATATGGCCTCATCAGAAAACATGGAGTTAAAATCAAATCTACTCGAGACTCAAGCTAGAATATCTTTACTCACATCCGACTTCATGGAATTAAGGAATCAGTACGAGGAAAAGTGTATGGAACTGAACCAGTAAGTATCCAGTCCTATATATCCAATCATGGACATTATATACATATAAATACTTTAGTGAGCGTGAAGATAAAATTGAGTACATGTACGAAGTGGATAACATACAGCGACAGCTGGAGATCCTCAGGTAATAATTCTGACTTTATTGATCTCTGTTTGTAATACTCTTTCCTCTTTATTCGAAACAGAGGAGCAAATCTGAACCTCAAAGACTCAAACGATGGACTCCAGTCGCTTATAGAGTCCCGACCAAGAACACCTTTATCATTTGAATTCTCTGTTCCTAATATGTCTGGGACTTTATGCGAAGAAATTCGAGACACTGAGTGAGTTATACACTAAATAGTATTATGTGTGATCTTGATAGAAATACATTTGTTCATTCTATAATAGAGCAAATAAGGAGAGCCTAAACGATCAGTATGATTTAGATCTAAATTCTGACCAAGTCAGATTTTTAGATCCATGCTATGGAGAAGATATAGGTATGTAATTAAATATTTTACACTTGTGAATACTTCCCCCAAGTATATAGGATATCCTTCTTCAACAACTTAAGGGGATTACACTATCCCTTTTTGATCCACAAAATATGAAAAACATATCTTTTTCACTCTTAATAGACAGTGGGCATTCTACTCTTCCAACAGGAGAGGATGAGCTACGTTCATCTCCAGACTTTGAAATCGGTGCTCCTTTCAATCCCAATAAATCAAAATCTTTCCCTCCCAGTATGGAGGGAGATAAACCATCCATATCATCCATAGGATCTGCTCAACCCTTCAATAAGAGAATGTCATCATTTCGAAGTTCAAAGAGGAAGAAATCCCCGAGTGTTGATGTATGTTACCTCCACGCAGTATCTAATATAAAATACCTACAATCTCCTTTATTTTTAGCGATTTTTGAATCAACGCCAATCTTCACCCTATAGATCAAATATTACAAGCTTTTTGGAGCCCACAGGTCCTCCAGATAGAACATACAAAGTAGTATTTGCAGGGGATGCAGCCGTAGGAAAAAGTAGTTTTATTAATCGCATCACCAAAGGATGCTTTGTGGAAAATTTAAGCTCCACTCTAGGTGTGGACTTTCAAGTCAAAACCATTCGAGTTGATGAGAGAAACATTGCTCTGCAGCTATGGGACACGGCAGGTAATTTGTCCCCTTGATCTGGTTCATAGTTTTGAACAATGGATTATTATTTTTTAAGGCCAAGAAAGATTTCGATCAGTGATAAAAAGTTATTTTCGCCGTGCAGATGGTGTTATGCTATTGTATGACGTGACTTCGGATCGTTCGTACCTTTCAGTCCGGCAGTGGATACAAGCAGTTGACGTAAGATTATATCAATAACTAGAGATGTACAAAATTATATGTCGGTAGCTTGCAAGATATTATTATACTTTTTAATTAATCCTCCTTATTTTAAAAATTTAAACATATTAGTAAGCGAAGATCAAAAGAGTTATATATCTCTCTTATATTGACACGCGTAAAGATTTCGACTATCTTCACATATCTATTAATAACATTTGTGTCCTCCAAACAAAAACACGTTAGATTCATTTTACTCAAAATTACATTGTATCCTACAACTAATCAATTATGTTCCATTTTTATCTATAAATTGTTTTGATTTATCTTTCGGTGACAACAGATGGCGTGCTGAAAGGTCACCAAAATTACGGATCATGATTACAGAAAAATAATATTACGTTTGAAACGCCATACCTATAGGAATAAAATATAGTTTCATAAATAAATTAAAAACCTTTGCCTTTAGTTGACATTTCTTTGCAACTCAACTTAAAAATAAAATAAAAATTTGGATGTAATTTTAGATTTGACCGAAATATGTGATTGAAATATTTTTGGTTGTTTTTGATTGATGGGTTTTGAGGTTGGAAAATCTGTAAAAGTCTATGCTTAAATTTTTGTAAAACCGAACTAATTTGGTCTTTATAGATCTCGTAATCAAATTCGGTTTGTATAAAAAATCGATCCTGGTCGACAAAAAAAAAAAAAAATTGCGGGGACTTTTTTCACCAAAGAAAATATTGGTGCTCGGTTTCAGGCCAAAATTTTCAGATAAATATTTCGGTCCTGATCGGTCTAGAAAAAATAGTTTCTGACTTAATTGAAAAAAATAGGTCTTGGATCGAGTTCAAACGCTATTTTTAATATTTATGAAAAAAAATGGATATTTCATTTTGTTCAAGATTGGCTTAATGATGCTGTATAACATTTCGTATGAATTTTTTGTATATTAGACTGTTCTGTTTTGGGTTATTATCCCCCCCTAGCCTTAGTCAAAATTAGAAAAAAAAAAAATGAAAATCAGACCGCTGTAATGTACAAGGATAAATTTATAGGGACTACTCAGTATCATTAAAAAAAATCCTTTAATACAAAATACGTCATCATTTATTCATATTAAAATGACGCACATATATTAAAATGAATCATTTTTATTTACAGGATGTGTCTGAAAAACGAATTCCCATAATGCTTTGTGCCAATAAAGTGGATTTGAGGGAAGAGGCCATCAAAAAGGGAACTCGATGTGTATCCACTGAAGAAGGTGAGAAAATGGCTCGAGATTATAGTGCCATATTCATCGAAACGAGTACTAAATCAGGAAATAACGTGTGGGATGCTGTGATTCAACTTTCGAGGGACATGTGCTCCTCGGAGGACGTGGAGGTACAGACCTCTGCACTTCAAATCCGTCCAAACGATAAAAAATCCGAATGTTGTGGGAAGAAAAGACAGACTTAAATAATCATATTGTTATGATTATTCTTCAATTAGGCCTAGAATATAAAATAGAATTAACTGCTAGCTATTTATTGGATTTGAATTCGTTATACTTTTGAAAAATGAAAAATGATTGCTAATCATAATACAACAACAATTCGAATGTCAATCTATATAATTATATAATTGTAGTATTTATGAATGGTAAAAATATATTTATCATTTTGTCTAGTTAATTTAAATAAGATACACTCCATTGTTCAAACAACATATATCACGACGTTACCTTTACTGTATCACTCAACCTTAAATCCAAAAAAGAAACCAAAGGAGTGACCGAGATCATCTGGTAGTTAACTAAATAAATCAAACATGCCAATTGCTATTTATCTCTCAAGTACTCTCAGACAGCTATCATTGTCGTATTATTTCTCATATTTTCTAAAAATGAATACCTAGAGGGTGCAGTTTTATAATTAAGAATTTTGTTATACCAATTTTTCTTAAGAACCATTAGTTGTACAGCTTAAAAAACTAGTTTATCAGATTCAGCAGACAATGTTGTATAAGTTCTGTTTACAAAACGTTGAAAATGTCCTCCGAGTACGACCCTCGTGCAGCAATCATTGTCACCCTCCATGCAGGCCGTGCGACCAAAGAGATCATCGACTTTCTCAAGTGTCCTCTACCACTGTGTACAAAGTCGCAAAGGAGTTTGGCAGATTGCAGCTGGAAGACAAGATCTCTACCAGCAAGAGAGTGAACCCACTTATACAAGCCATCTTGGACAAAATTGGCTTTCAGATAATTTGGAGATGCTCTGGTCTAAAGAAAATTGCTCCCTGGACTGCTATCTTTAGGACTATTTCGTGTGGGCCGTCTTGGAGAGGGAGTCCAACAAGCGTGCTCACAACAATTTGGCTGAGATCCTCTATTATTGAGGCTCTGAGCAATATGAATAAAAACCACATGATCAAGGTGTGCAGCAGGTTCCGGGCCAGGTTGGAGGCACTGGTTGAGGCTGAGGGTGGTTGGATTGAATAATTAGGTTCATGAAGGGTACCTACCTTTGTAAATAAATGGATTTGTAAATATCTCTACTAGTATAAGAAATAAAAAGGTTTGTGTCCTGGTCTCAAAAATTCCTAATTGTAAAACAGCACCCTCTATATATGATGTCTATATGATGCGATTTTGTACAAGTTGCAACCAAAAAATAAGAGGAATAATTTTAAATGAAGGATTTACAGTACTTGGGATGAGGATAATGCAATGATTGAATGTTCCATAGATAATCCATATATTAATAGTTTAATTTTTAACTATTTGAATACAAATTACTGAAATATAAGTATTATGTGGCACATTATGAATTTCAAATGCCACAGTTACATTACTCATATATACAGGGTGTCCACGATAAATTGGAACTACTTTAAACTTCATCCAGATCCATAATGTGGATATTCGGGGTTAAATCATACTAATATAAAAGGTTGCGTGCACAATACACTATAACTTCCACCACAATTGTTTTGACAACAAACAATATTCATCATGGAACAAGCAAGGAGAGACACCATCCTCGAATTGGCTCGCACTGGACACAAGTCCTCTGCTATCTACATGCTTCTTAACTACCCCAAGACCACGGTGTACCAGGGTTTCAATGCCTGGGAGGTTGAGGGGAAGGCCTGCCAAAAGGCCTGCAACATGAGAAGTGACCGAATCCGCACTCCCCCTTCCTTGAAGGCCTCCGGAAGTCCATCAAGGCTTCGCCGGGGACTTCCTTGTCCAGGTTGGCCAAAAAACGTGGAGTGAGCAAGCAGCTGGTCTCCAAGGCTGTGAATGAGGACCTCGATTACAGATCATACCGATTGGCCACGCAACACATCCTCACGGCATCCATGAAGGCCACCAGGCTCACCAACGGCGAGTGTCTCCTCAATGACCTGAAGAGCCATGGAGGAAGAATCATCTTCTTCTCCGACGAGAAGAACTGGACTGTCGACAGAAGCTACAACGTCCAGAATGACAGGTGGCTTGCCAAGGAGAGAGAAGAGGTCCCTGCGATCATCACCACAAAGTTCCCGGCCTCCGTGAGGACCCCGGGTGTCATCTGCAGCACCGCTGAGGTGATGCCTCCTTTCTTCTTCAATCCCAAGGAAAGGGTTAACGCGATAAGGTAGTCCGATGTCATGGAGGAGTTCGTCATCCTCTGGATGAAGGATACGGCCGCTGGGAGGGAGTTCATATTCCAACAAGACTCAGCGCCCGTACACATCGCCATGAGGACCACTAACCTCTTCAACTCCCACGACATCACTTTCTGGGATCGCAACACCTGGCCCTCCAACTCACCCGACCTCAATCCGTGTGATTACTACTGGTAGGGGAAGTTGGAGAGGGAGGTGTGCAAGGTCAGCCACAAGACCATCGCGGCCCTGAAGGGCTCCATTACGAGGGAGTGGAATGCTGTCGATTCCGCGGAAGTCAGCAGGGCATGCAAATCCTTTAGGGGCAGGATGGAAAAGATGGTGGCTGCTGAGGGAGGACATGTTGAATAAATTTATTGTTTAATATCATGTCTAATTTTTTCATATTAACAAATAAACTCCAAATTCCATTTTTAGCAAGCAGGTTGAATTTTAAGATAGTTCCAATTTATCGTGGACACCCTGTACATTGTAACAAAGTAGTTATAGTAGATTAAAATAAAATGAATGTATCTATTTGGAATTGAAGGTAAGATGCATAAATATCTATAGATGATACTAAATATATGGGGCAATTCCATGCAAATGTCAACCTTACCATCAAAAAATAAAGTTGCCATGTTAATAATGAAACCGATTTAAAAAGTATCATCAATATATTTTGAATGCACAAAATAAATCTGATCACAATATTCATACAAATACATGTTTTTCTCACTGCAATGATGTGACGCAATACTCTAAACATTTATTTTTCAGTGAATCAAATGGTATGACTTTCTTAATGGCCACTAAGGGAATAAAAAAATATCCTACGGATGTCTTTTAACTTTACTTTTCATCAGGAAGGGCTATTGTGTCAATATGTAAATTAGATATGTACTTTGCGTCTTTTCATTGGTTGTTGGAAAGTGATGTTATGATGCCAGTTTATGGGACAACTCATGTAACATACATACATAAAGTATATGGATTTCTCTAGGAATCACCGGGGTACGAACGTACACACATCAAGTTCAAATTTAATTAATTTTTTATTTCCGAGCGTTACGGATGTTACTTGTCGACACAGCTATATTAATAAGCAGAAATATCACTTTATGGTATGCATCTTATGAATGGAGTAAAGAGCTAAAAATGATTATTTCTTCTTCTTTTCGAGAGGGGGTGGGGGCAGTCTCAGTGTGGAAGGCACGGTGAAGTAGGCTGTTAGCACGGCTGTGTTCAGTCAACAGGGAATTGTCCACTCTTCTGCCAATTTTGCCAGAGTTGCTGCAAAAGGTCCAAAACATCACCATCGAAGAGAGGTGTTTGGCTGACGAGCAATATTTCTAAACTAAACAAGAGTCGGCCCTCCAGACTGGTTTGACCCTTTTAATGGGCCACATAAGTTAAAAGTATCTTGGTAAACCCCTGTTTATGATAGTGTTTTTGTGTCTATTTCAGACGTGTGTAATATCCGTAACGCAAAAATGTAACATCCGTAACGGCAAAGTTTTTATGATTCATCTTTAATAGGAAGAACTTTTTTTTCTAAATATGATTTTTGGTTACCTCAAACCTTCTCTACAAAATAATATTTAACATTGTAAGTCTTTGAAATATAAATTCACAGAATGTTCATTACATGTTCCATGAGTATAAAAACGTTGTCCATTTTCTTAATATCCGTAGAGCTTGATATTTTGTTGCTTCTCTCGAAATCCAAAGGTTCAAAATATTTCCTATTCCAGGCTTATTTTTATAGCAATATGTGTAACTAAAATATGTCTATTCAATTTTCTAATTCAAGTCAATATCTTGTTAATGTTAAGCTTAGTTTCTAGATTTCTCACTAAAATCGTTAGTGTATATATTTTTGTTCTTTCTTCTCTTAGGTACCGGAAGCATGTGTAAATTTAGAACAATAAAGCGTGGATAGTAATACAATAATATCTAAGGATAGCTTGATTTGGTAAGCCCTGCCTCTAAGGGAAAGTATCCTTCGTAAACAGTATCAATCTCTAGTTTTAATTAGAATGGCCAAGGATGTAATTAAGTAGGACATTTAAAGATGAAGAATGATCAATTTTTACAACAAGTTGTAACTCATACAGACATCGTAACTTGTAAACAACATATATTTATACTATTATAGTAGCTGTACGTTTTTATGTCCGCTCATAAAAACGCATAACCAGGGTATTTATTTTACAAACGGAGACAGATATAGGCCTTAGACATAAAATAAAAGTTGTTAAGAATTCTAAGCTACGTGCATAGAGCTACGTTTTGTTATAATCAGACCAGATTCATAGGCTCTGGAGTGCAAGTTTGTGTTTTTGCTAGTTAGTTGATTCTTTTTTATAAAACTAGATCGCTTCCCCGTGCCTCAAAGTTTTTTTAAAGTATGCATTGTAAATTCGAAAATGTAACAAAAAAAAACCCCAAAAACGAGAAAGGGAGAACGCACATCTAAAACGAATTAAAAAAGGGAATATGGAAGAGGATTAGTAAGTTTGTCTTAGTATGTTCACAATAAAATAATTCGTCATAAGATACGGGTACATCCTAGTATATCATAATGTTATAGTATTGCTAAGTAATATTATATTAAAAGCATAGATATACTTGTATTTGCATACGTTAGACAAAATTTCTTCAGAGCAATATAAATATATATATACGACGAGTGATCAACAAGCAATTGTATTCATGTCTTTTTGGAAACGGAGCATAAATGTATTTCTAACTAAAGTTGACATTTTTGTGAGGGGAAAAAAATGTTTAGAAATTAGAAACGGAAAAACGTTTGTTGCATGTCGTCTTTGTTCTATATTTTTATTATTAAATAAGTCATCATGGTGTTCTCTTTCTTCTCTGATGTACAAAAATCTCGATAACATGAGTTGATATTAACTAGAGTCTGAATTCAGTAGTATGTCTCGCTCCCGCCTTCTCCTTACGCTTTATTTTTACTTACATAAATGACAACTCTCTAATTATAACTGATTACATCGTTTATTTATCGAAAAGAATACATTATAAAATAGTCATGGCCTATTAAGTGAGAGAAGATAATCAATAGCTGACAATAAAATACAAGGGATAGTTTAGCGTAAGCAAGGTATCAGGGTTAATATTTTTCCTCGGAACAATAAGAAAAAAAAGTCAAAAATTGTACTTCTTATATTTTTCAGTATTTGGTTCAAGAGTAAACAATGTTGTGCACCCTGTCATTTATAATTTAAGGGGTTTAAGATGCCCTCAATAATATTGGGCTTCTCTGCTATATCAAAGACTAGTGATGGTACCCGACATTGTCCATAGTTATTATGCATCGACAAATGGATAAACTTAGCTTTGAGAATATAGCAGATAACTTACAAAGAAATTCGTAGTGTGATTATATTTTTTTTATGAGTACACTCACACATAGTTACTCAATACTAAGATGTTCTCTCCTCAAGAATAAAAAATATAATAATAACTGCGTGGGATTTTTTTTTTCAACATCACGTAATGATCCAACCATTGATTATGAGAAAAATTATTGAAAGCTTTTCGATAATGCACATGTGAAGCAGGGAAATCGTCCCTACAATATCAATTGCGTCTTAGATAGAACGTGTGATATCCTCGACCCTTTTATTCTTGATAAATCCCTTCTCGGTGTCGTTGACCAAAAATGGAAGATCAAAATTATTCCTATAAAGTAAGTCCATTTTCAAAGAAACAAAAATGTCAAGGGAGGGGGAACTTAATATTGTAAACTAAATATAGCATTGACCGTAGTTACTATGGGTCGACAAACAGACAAACGTTGCCTTATTAAAGATTACCAACCCAGAAATCCTCTGGAGAAAGGTTACCCCTTATTGGTTTAGTGCTTCCAGCTTTTGAACCGCTAGAACCGGAACCGAAAAAATCGAATCGAAACCGAGATGCAATATATTTTTTATTGGTCTCGGTTCTGGTGCTTATTTTCGTTTCTTGTATTTTTGGGTATATTTCTAACCTTTTAATATTCAATCTACATAATTTTATGGAAATGAAAGGTTTCGAGAATAGTTTTTTGATGATGTTCCTCCATCCCTCCCCATTACTTCCATAGAATGTTTAAAATGACATAATTTTAGTCTATTAAATATAATTTAGAACAGGATCGACACCAAGAGCGCGCCAAATTCTAACTTGAGTTTGTAGAACTTGGCAATAACGGTAATAACCAGTGATGCAAATCCGGTGTATTTTTTAGCTAGCCCGTTTTTTTTGGAATTGGTAGTCTGAAGCACAAATTTCCTTTTCCGTAGCAGCTGTCATTATTATTTAATTACTGAGTCGTGAAAATCCTTTCCTAAATAGATTCAGTTATATTCAAAACCTGATTGAGAATTCGTGTGTGTCTTTATTGTCTTATTTTGTTACTAATTATTACTTTTTATGGTTGTCTTTATGTTATATAGTGGAAAAAGGTAATAAGTGTTCTTTTAGTTAATGAGAGGTTGACTGAATATGAAATAGTTTTTAATTCCTTTGAACGAAGCCCCATAATATGACGTTATTATTATTTTTTTACATATGTCTAAAGTACTTCTAAACACCTTCGAGATTACAATCCTTTTTACATACCGTTTTTATCTAACTGTTTACTCCTTTTTACAATAATATGACGCGCCCGGTCAATTGCTTTGCTACTTTTAGATGAAGTATCAGCACTCAAAAATGAATTTATGTTTCGTATACAAACATAAAAATATACATAGACAGAGACAATTACTTTTCTAGTATTAATAATCTTTATATCAATAACTATTACTTCAACTAGAATTACATTGTGCAGTGTTACCTATATTAGTAAAGCAAAGTTTGTCTGTATGTATGAAAAACAGTCATAGTGCCCCCTGATGTACATATAAAAATATTTAGATCTAAAAAATAATAATGGAGTCGTGTTAATCAAATATTGCAGGCGTGTGCATGTTGCATCGAATATGTAGTACTGTTTCGGTTTAGTTTTGTTATTACTCTCTTATGTACTCGTATACCATAATTCAATTGAATTTCAGTATATTTTTAAAATTTGTAGCAAATATAAACGATGATATATACAATTCTAGTAGGGATTTTGTAATTACTATACAGGGATTAATGGTTTATTTGTCTTTGTCGGTGAGCAGGAGCGTACGTTGGTGCTGATTATTTTTTTTTTTTTTTTTTTGGTTTTTGGATTTATTTGTTAAAGAAAATCTAAAATTTCAAAAATGCCCACTTATTCCCAAAAAATTGAAATATTTAATTTTTTGGAAAAAATTTCCAAAATGAAATTTTTGGAGAAAAATCCATAGTTCGTCACAAAAAAAACTAAAGTCCATAACTATTCTCAAAAAATTAATTTTTTAGAAAAAAAAAAAAATTAAAAACCTTTAAAAATATTAATTTTTTAGAAAAAAAATTAAAAAATTCAAAGCTTTCAAAAAAAATGAAATTTTTTGAAAATTTTTTTTGAATTAAATTTTAAATATTACATTTTCCGACAAAAAGTTCAAAAATCCGTAGTTATTCACAGATGTGAGTCCTTTAGACAATAAAGTACGCATCCATCATTCAATCATATAATTATTTTAATCTGAAACTCTTATTAAAAGTTATTATTGATTTTTCATTCTTGATTAGAGAACACGTCATATGAATTAATTTAAGTATTATTGTCCAAAATGTCAACCCAGTGTGTTTGTTAGCTAGTCTGTTAATTTGTAATTGGTAATAAAATAAAGAAGGAATTATTATTTAGTTCTGGCGTAGTTAAAATCCTTTCCTAAATAGATTCAATTATATTCAAAACCTTTTTTAACGTTCGTGTGTGCTCGTAAAAGATGTAACGCAACCCTAAGGATTTGATGCAGAGTTATAATTGGTAGTCTTTGTTGGACTGAGAATAAAATTGGGTTTGGAAATCGGATTAATTGTAGCAAATGTCCTTTTTTATATCCTAAACTCCCCTCCAAAACATTCTTGAAATTGTTAGGGTTACCATATTAATTTTTGGAACTCTGTTAGTGTACGTTCCACGCGAAATAGAGAAGAAATCTTGACTCTCATCTCCTTCTGGTACCATTTTCCTCATTCTACGAAAGTTTTTTCCTCCTACAATAATTCTAAATACGCAGTTTCTTAAAAGACAAACTATAAATTTTTTGAAATTGTCTCTAGTGAGAAAAAAGCTGCAAAGTTTTCCTGATTTCTCAAACGGAGTCATTGCTCCACGTACGTGACACAATTGTTAGTGTGAAGAGGATGAAAATCAACTTGACAAGATTTGGAGCGATATTTTCGCATTATTTAAATGTGAAAATAAGGTTAGCATTTAATCGAAGTTGGAAGCACTCTATAACAAAATTGGCCTACAATCGCTTAATTTTATTTAATCCATGATCGGTGTAGCTAAAAGTTAACAAAAGGTCACTTATACTTACTCAAGTTCTGCAATCCATTCTTGGGGTACAAGTATGTACTTATGACATGGTAGATATTTGCTACAGCTTCCATGTTTATGACTAACTTATGGGCTTCCCAAGTTGAAAATAAACACGCAGAATTTCCCATGAGATAAATATAGATTAACAAGCTCTGAGGGATTCCCTTGATTTTCCCAAATATACTTTATATTACTACGTTTTTTTATTCATAGAAAATAACAGATTTTATGAGATATATTTCTATTCAGTTGAAATTACCCGGTTATGTTATAAATTATAACTGTGATGTGGTCTTTTTTAGTATTCCTGCAACCAGTGAAACTCAATAAATACGATCAAAGACGTTAGATGCAATGGAATTCAAGGACAAGGAGATAACTTTGAAGTAGATATTGAGAGCTTGCTTTACTACGGAGTTACTTTGATGATGACCTTTCCAGGGAACCATTAAATCCTCACTCAAATGAATTAGGTCCTATTATCCATTTGAATTTTTATATCTACTTAGCACTTGACAAATTTTTTTCACGACGCTTCCAATACTCTCCGCTACTGATTCTGGAGGGGACGCATATTATATTAGCAACCAACATCTACAAAGATATCAACTCAGCGAACACTTTTGATATAAACTACTGAATATTAGTTTCATATTCAACAAAATCATTTTTCTTCGTGAAAATATTTAGATAGAGATTTAACTCATTCCATTTTAATTTTGTATTTAATTGTCTACTGTCAATTATTATTATTCTTGTCCCCTTATCAGTATTCTAAGGTTTGATTGATTGAATATGAACTAATTTAAACAATTTCAAACAATTACACAGGGAACAATTAGTGGGGGAAATTTTGTACAAAGGAATTCTAGCCAAAAATCAATTTATCTTGTATATTTCTATTTATGTATATTTATACTAACTTTCTGTTACATGAATTAATAGATTTGGAGTTCTTCCCCATGATACCAATCACGTTCATCCTCCAATTATACTCTAATGATTCATGGGGATACAAAGTTGTAGTGCTTTACTTAATGAAATTTGATCTACTCCGGCCTCATCCCTTAGTCAAAATATTATTTAATACCACGCCCGACGCCCGTGGCATGTTAAACTTGCCCCTAATCTTTGTTGCAGTTGTGAATGGACTCTCGGAGCTTCATAGAAAGGTTTCGGGCCTCCCTATGAGTTGGAAAAGAAGAATAATGTATTTTCTGAGGGGGATAAAGGATCATAAAAAGTTTACTGTGCATTTACAAATCTCCACAGATTATATTAAATATGTTAGGCTCTGCAAGGACTCTGGAAAACTCTATAATAACACACTTCATGCGTGTGTGGACTGCCCTGCCATCCATATCCTTACATATTTTTTATCTATGAAACTAAAAGGGTTGACGAATGGGCAAGGGAAATACGTTAAAGGTCTTGTTCTTTATGGAATTTCAAAGAAGGATAATGGAACCTCTGTGTTAAATTGTCTTAATTGTAAAGCCCTCATAAAGGGACAACTAACTCTTGCAATGAAACATCCTAAATCTGGATATGAGTACCTCCCATCGACTTTACCGTATCATGAAAATATTTTAAAAAAGGTTTTAAAATTTTTTAACAAATATTTATTGTGATTGTTAATTTGCTTGTTTAGTGGCTTTTTTTTTTTTGAAAATATTGATTTTTAGAATATTATTTGATATTCTACCCTGGACCTACAACTATAAACTATTATGTCTATTTATGTACTTAATACGCAATTGGCCTGGTTTCCTTAAATTTGTATGTTCTTTATAATATAAAAACCAAACAATGATTGTTATAACGCAATGTGGATATCCCTTTCTTCCTCATCCAATAATATAATGTTTGCTATTTACTAGAATTTTTTTTGGTACGGAGGAAAAAATTATACACGAAATTTTTTTTAAAGAAATACTTTCTTAAAAAAATGTAATTCTTTTAAATTATGTCGAAAATAAAAATAAAAATTTGCAATTTTTTTTACAAAAAATAAGTACTTTATACTTAATTTTTGGAACCTTTTTTCCAAATATGTAAGTATTTGTGAACAGCTGCAGATTAAAGAAATTTCTTCATGAAATATAATATTTAAAATTTAATTTTTTGTGAATAACTGTGGATTTCTGATTTTCTTTTTCAAAAAGTTTAAAATTGTTATGCAAAAAATTCAATATTATTTTCCAAAAAATTTAAAATTTAATTTTTTAAATTTTTTTGAAAATATGTAAGTATTTGTGAACAGCTGTGGATTTATGAAATTTTTTCATACAAATTTAATATTACACATGAAATTTTTTGAAAATAACTGTGGATTTTTCATTTTTTTTTCAAAAAATTTAAAATTATTTTCTAAAAACTTTAATATTTAAAATTATTTTCTAAAAAATTTAATACTTTAAATCATTTTCTAGAAAATGTAATATTCAAAATTATTTTCTAAAAAATTTTAAATTTTTAAATTATTTTCTAAGAAATTTAATATTTAAAATTATTTTCTAAAAAAATTAATAAATATAATGCTGCGGACTCTCTTGATAGAAAGTGAACTTATGACGTAGGAGTAAACTTATACAATATACCCCCATGTCCGGCCTTTCATGATTCTTTATTTCCAGTTTATAATTTCAATACATAACTTTAGCAGCACTAAAAAAAATTATAATAATGTTAATTTATAGCTACTATTCTTGTTCGAAAGAGTGAATACGTGTGTGTTAAGCCTATTTATACTTCTGTTAGAGGGTTCATAGACAGTTTTGTAGTTAAACATATATTAAATGATATATACTTTGGGACATTCCCAGCTTTAGAATATACGGAGTTAGTCATGGAAAGTTTTCAGGGATTTTTTAGACAGTTTAGATAGGAATTCTTATGAAATTAATTTATTGGCACACTTTTCATATTAAAAATAAATCGTATTTGAATGTTCTTTTAAGCGGAATTTTGTTTTATTTTGAAAAATACATTTTGATTTACTCTATTTAAGGATATGTCATCTAAAGATAGGACAGACCCACATTTTCTCAGATCCGAGTCGGTTCGGAACTTTAGATGCAAATATTCAAGTAAATTTTGGGCACTCGAACTTTCGAATCCAGTTCCGAAAGCAAAATTGGACAGATACTTTTGTCGAATGTTAAGAGCATTTTATTTAAAGGTTGTACTTTAATAAAATAGGATCCGGATTAGGTTATATTCTTACTGATTACTGATGCCGAAACAATGCCATAATACCATATTAAAAAGATTAGAGAGAGTAATTAATAGGTATATTGAGTTCTTCCTGAAGTTGAAAGTATTGAAGAATATTGTTACGTTCGACATTGAGACAAACAAATGGTAAAAGTACTTTTTGAAAAATAGGAGGCTGAATGTTCTCAACAAGTTTGTAAAGTCTCATTTACACCAACAAAAGGCTGTTGGCAAGGTGTCATAAAAAATCCTATTCAGCATATAATTGTACCTAGTCCTGGGTCAATTTTAAGTATTGGATTTGCAGATAATATACATATCTGTGAAAATAACTGGAATGGATCTGTCAACAATTGATTCCATCATTTCAAAAACGGGTAATAGAAAGGCAAGTGTGTGAAGGATATTAGTCTTAACTTTAGTAAAAATGAAACCAAAGCAATGCTATGCACCTTGCCTCACAAAGTGAATACAAAAAATATTGCATATGAACGGTACAATTATAGAATGGCTGAGCCAATGGTTTAGTCATCGAAAATATCTATTAAAGGACGGATATTTGCAACGATTGAGGAGATAAAGACTGCATCGCATGAAGAGCTCAAGCCTACACCGAAAAGTGCTTATAAGAAGTGCTTTGAGGATTAGAAAGGCGTTGGCAATAGTGTAATGTATCTGTGGGGGAATACTTTGAAGGGGACAATATAAATAATTATGAATAAATAAATATTTTTTTCTAAAAATACAAAGTAGCCTTACATTTTGAGGACACCTAACACGGGTTGCCACATTTATCTGGGGGTTCTGTGGCTTTAGGTGGAAGTGGCTATCCAGTAAATCTACCCTCAAGACGTGTAGTAAAAAAAAATACATTCGAATAACCTCAACTATTTATTTAGAACGTCGCTCTAAGCACTAATAAAGATAAATAGAGATGCTACGTTGGATATAGATAATTTCTTTTTAAAACTAATAACTGTCAATAGAGCAATACTATTTATAAGCTTTTTTAGATCCGAAAAATCCCTCGGATTTTTTTTAAGATTCGTAAAAGTTCGAGTATTCAAAGCTTGTTCTGATCTTGGATAATAGAAGTTTACCTATATTGTACCTGATTACTTCGGAACCAGATCCAAACTCGTCCTATCATTATTCAGCAATACTATTAAGTTTTTAATATTTGGAAAATCCCTTGGATCTTTTTTTCGAGGTCTAGAAACGAGATGAACTTCTCCTATGACTTTGTTATATTACCAGGAAATCCCAAGTACACATACTTTTTCAATTCTATCCCACTGGTTTTCAAATGAGGGTACTCGTACCCCTTGGGGTACATTGGAGGCACTCGAAGGGGTACTTGATATTAACCCCCCACCCCCAATTTTTCTAACGAATTTCGGTTTTTTTACTAGGAAATTGAAACTTTCAATTAAAAAAATAAACCATAACCATATTTAAATTTTTTTTCCAAAAATTTAAATATTTGAAATTTTCTATGAGCAGCTATAGATTTTTTAAATTTTTATTTAAAAAATTTAATATTTGAAATTTTTCTACAAAAAATTTAATATTGGGAAATTTGGGAACAGCTGTGGAAATTGATTTTATTTATACAAAAAAATCCAATTTATTGGAAATGGATATGTACTGGGCCGTGCAAAATTATTTACCGATGATGTAAATATACTTTTTAAGAGGTTTTGTGGTAACCAATCTGATTGTTTCATATTTTTACTGTTAAAATAAACAAAAATACTTCCTGTGAGAGCGTAACAACTTCCACACGTGAGACCATGTCCAATCAGGAAACAAAGAAGATCGAAATTGCAGCCCTCCTCCGAGCGAGAGTGCCTCATAATAACATTAAGGAACAGGTTGGGGCCTCGTTGAAGACAACTTACAACGTTTCCATGTGCTTGGAGGCTGGGGTGATCTCAAGCATTCCCCTGGGGTTGGCAGGAAGCCCACTGTCTCAACAAGGCAAGTAAAGGCAGTGTTCAAGAGGACTCCCAACAGGTCCATTGCCGACATGGACAGAAAGATGGGAACATCGACATAAACTGTTTCAAGGGTATTGAAAAAGGCTGGAGGAAAGTCCTTGAGGCGTACTGAACGCCCTCTGCCAACTAAATGTCAGCGAAAAGTCAGACTTGAGCGTGCCAAGAAAATCTTGAATAATATCAAGGGCTCATCTGGACGCATCATCATTTTTTCAGATGAGAAAACTTTTACGGTCGATCCTGTTTTCAATAGGCAAAATGACCGTGTTGTGAGCTTTGGAGATGTTTGGAGATCCAACGGGAAGGCCATGAAGCCGGTATGGTTCCCCACTTGCTCAGATTAACAGCGGAGGATTATGTGAAGATTCTGGCGTCCAAGGTCCTTCCGTGGATTAAATCCATAGTCGGCAACTCTCCATGGGGGTTTCAACAAGATGGAGCACCCGCTCACGCTTCCAAGAAAGCTCAGGAGTGGCTCAAGGACAACATGAACTTTTGGCCAAGGACTACTGGCCCCCTCAGAGCCCAGATCTGAACCCACTAGACTTCCCTATCTAGGTGCACGTGGAGACAAGGCCTGCAAAAAACGACACAAGAACATAAATGCCTTAAAGGCTGCTGTCAACAAGGCCTGGGCCTCCATGGACGCCGATTACATCCAGCAAGTCTGTGGCATCTTCAGACATCGCCTGACCAGTGGCATTGAGTCAAATGGTGGCTACATTGATTAAATTTGATCACAAACTATTTTATTATTCTAAAAATGTATGAATAAATTGTTTCTCAAGTCATTCAAATGTCATTATTGTCCGCGATATGTTCTGAACAAAAATCGGTAAATAATTCTGCACGGCCCGGTATTTATGAAATTATTTAAAAAAATTAAATTTATTATGAATAACTGAGGATTTTTGAATTTTTTCCAAAAAAATTTATTTTTTGAGAATAGCTATGGATTTTTGAAATTTTTTCCTAAAAAATTTAATATTTTGAATATATTTCAAAATTTAGCAAATATGTAAAAAAATGATTGAAAGTTGATCCTGAGCAATATCAAGGATTAAAAACATTTCTATTTGAAATTTATTATATATTTCTTACAATCATACATATTACAAGATATTTGCCTTTTCCTGGAAGCCATAATTTTGAAGGGTGTTTTATATATCATATTTGACATACCAACTTCTAACATATTGGTAATTGAATTTATGGAAAGTTGATATTTGAAATTTTTTAGAAGTATGTCAGATATTATAAATAACAAATACTAAAACAAATGACTAGAAAATGACACTTTTGCTTCAGGACAATGATATTCAGTGCACTCAGCGATGAGTTTTCATAAATTATTTTCACTAGAAAGCTCTTAAATTGAATCAATACTACCTTTTAAAGAATTTTTTCACGATAATTAGAAAGATTTTTTTGCAAAAGAACAGATATTTCACTCATCTCAGTCAACTTGACCAACTCACTGAATACTCAAATTGTATCACGTGGGCACATGATGAAATAACCTCATTCTCTTGGTAGAACATCCTTTTAGATTGATGATGGGAGCAAGAGTTAATGATTTATTTACCCAGGAGAGTAATTTTGCTTTATAATTAAATAGAATATTATGCAAAATATCCTGGACGGAAGATAAATTAAAATTAAATGCTCAAGGGCGTGCCGGGGGGTGGCTCAAGGTGTTGTAGTCCATCACAAATTTATTTAATTTTTTTTTTCTTTATACTGGAAAATTGAATACATGCAATTTAAATTAATTTCCAATTTTTTTTAACCTATCGCCTGTAATTTGTTAATACAAGATTATCCCTCACTTGGTTCATGAGGGATCCGGAAATGTGGGATTTCGACACTACTACAGTTTTTGTATAAGACTTTCAAGTTTTGTTGTATCTATCCTTTATATATGTAAAACTTAAAATCCCTCCTTGTTATTGGTACTTGAAATAGTATCAAATTCTAAAGCACTCCCTACAAGGCACCATTTTCAGTAATATTATAGTATAAGTCAGCTTACAATTTGGATTAGTTGATAAAACATCTTAATAGTATCTTTGAAGCACAGGAATTGTTTGCCATTATTCTTAATTTAGGTATATTAGAAGTGCAATTATTTATTATTCTGATTAAAATTGATGATGAATCGCTGGTCGTTATCTATGATGACGCCATTTAGCAAAGATTGTTCTATGTTATGGCTTTTCCCCCATTTGAACAGGACCAGATATCAAAACTTTAGAATCAAAATGTATATACTATCAATGAAATTAATCACCTATCTTTCAAATGTTATAGCCTTATGATTTTCATGGATCTGTATGATTCATAAGTAAGAGCATTGCAACGATCTGTTGTGGTCTAATATATATACATATATACTTATCAATTAAACGCTAACAATGATAATGCACAAAAGTCTTCCATAATAACATCCAGGTATTCAGCGTTCTGCTATTTTGGGGTTCCGCTCATGTACACAGCAAATAACAATTTCTACTTTGATAGTGTGTGAGAGGCCTCATTTGAGAACTAAGTTTGAACAATTTTTAAAACAATAATCCGGTGAATATTAGCATTCAAATGAGCTACAACTGACGAAAATTGGTTCATTCATTGTCGAAATGATGGGCAAAAGACAAAGTATACCTAGTGGATTTGATTTCAGCCCAGCACAGCTCCAACTACCCAACAATTCTCTTTCATAGGACAGAAAAAATCATATTTTTTAATCACTAGAGTTATGGAGCCCTCTTGGATGAAAATAACTTTAAGTGAGATTGCTATCATGAACCCTAATTAGTGGGAACCTATACTGCGGCCCTTGCAACTCACGAGAGCAGAATTTATTATGTTTAGTGAACTGTTTACTTACATTCACGGCCAAATTCAGAATTATTGAACTGATCAAGTTCATATGTTCGAGTTAAGAGTACTAGAAACTTTTGTATTCGATAAGAGCCTTCAAAAAGTGCCCCCCCATCCCACTGACCTAAGGTATAGGTCTCCCGAGTGATCCACTTTGATTTATAAGCCCTTTATATCATTTAAAAAAAGTAAAAATATATATAAAGTTTGATTTCTGGAACTTTTTTACTTTTTGTTCAATTTTGCATTCAGCTCGCAAGCCTGATCCCAAAAATGACTGATAATGAAAAAAGGAGGGAAAAGAGAATAAAATATATGACGGCTTCCACGTTGTTACAATGAATGTATCTCGAAACCTTTTGTCCGAAAAGAAACATTACACTTGTCTGTTGTTGAGCCGTCGGAGTGCGACTACATTATTTTTATATTTGAATATGTAGAGATTTGTCGTAAATACAGCAAATATAATACACACATGGCTCCTGAATTCGTCTATTATCGTTGTCAATTAACCTGTAGAAGGAGTGAACTGTACCTTTTGCTTATGTTTAATTGTATTCCTACATAATGACGTGGGAGAAGGTAGTTCTGTGTGTCTTTCGTTTAATGGATCCTTGGATCTGAAACAATGAAAGACTGTAAACGTAAATACAACTCTTGGAAAAGACAAAAACAACCATTTTGTATTTCCTTCATTTTGGAAACAGAGATTTTACAGGTCTCTCAAGTCTCACACAATTAATCATGAGTGGAATGAACTTAATTGTTCTCTTAATCTAATGATTATTTAGAAACTAATGTTTAATGAATAATATTATCAAGAAAAATAAATACCACAATGTAAAGAGTTTAGCCAAATAAATAATTAAACTCCTGCCTAATTCACTTTCCTTTAGTCATCATCCAAATTGAATTGGAAAAGCCGTTTTGAAACATGATACTGGATTCCTCAAAACTGCTTTTTTTTTTTTTGCTACATGACTATTTTAGGAAGGCACTTGTATTGTTTATTATTGTGAATATATATACCTACAACAATATGTGTTTTCACCTCTTTGTGATCAAGTGTTATTTTCTATAGGTGGTGTCGTTCTATTTAGTAGTAGGTAATCATAGGAGTCCTTACGCTCTTTTGACATCATTAAGCAACACTTGTTCCATCTTTTCCAAACAGCGGATGCTTCATAGGAGAAAAAAAGAAGGCATTTATTAATTCACCTATACACATTGGACACTAATAAGACTGAAAAAAGCAAGGCATACACTTATACCTACATACATTTTAGAGAGCGACTCATCATTGTTCAAAAAAGCACCGATTCAATTTAAAGCCGTTTTCATTTAGTGAAGAAGAGTGACAATGTTGAGGACTTATTCATTTTGGCCCTTTCTTCTCTTACTCCTGGCAACCCTTGTTTCAGGAGACTATGAGATGTCTGCTACCGGAGGCGGCATTGTTCTCCCTGGAAAGTCTTATACTCTTACAGCAAGCACGAACACTGTCTTTGACCGCTGCTATTGGTACTTTCCTCCAGAGAGAGATTACTGCATCTTTGGGGATGGAAAAGTGATTCGTTGCAGCAATGATAGTCTTAAAGCAAAGGTAAACTATACGGGGACGGATAGCAAAGTCTGTGAAATCACCTATGATGAAGGGAAGGACATGCAGGGAGGAGATTTTGAGTGCACTATGGATGGAGCTACTCCAAATGGAAAAATTGCTATCATGGTGGCTCATAAGATAGAGAAAATGGAGATACGTGTTGGGAATGAGAGTGAGGGATATTTGGAGGCCGGAAAGATAGGCACAGTCTTCTGTTTAATGAGTGGAGGTAATAAATACTAAATAGTAATTCGTATGCCGCAAATACACATAATCACCCAACCTTTTACATATGTTTAGAAATGATAGGATGATTAGTAAGGGAATTACGTCCATCCTATGACGTATGCACATATATATATATATTTGAAGCATTAATGACCTTAATTGCTACTTTATTAGACATAAATAGGGATTCATCATCACTTGTACCTATATATATATATATATATATGTATATAGTGGGGGACATCTGACTATGTATATAGTATTTAATTATGAAATCATGGATGCCCCATTGATTTAATTGGAAGTTTGTAATATTTTTTTAATCATACTTTAAATAATAATGAACTGAACGAAATAATAACTCGATATATTTTCTTTTACGTGAGCTTCATTAATTCAATGCACGATTAGTTTTAGGGACTCTGATTCTCAATCAATTGTAATCTTGTCCCTTTTCTTAAAAATGATTTATACTTATGTATGTGTATATATAGATTCACATCATCCTCTAAGAGTGTGAATCTAAGAATTTTCAATTAAATATGATATATACATTTCTAATAGATAGTGTGTCTCATAAGCACACACTTGTTACTTTATTCTATATAAATATTATATTATACATAAAGTAATGATAGTTATGAAGTCATTTGATTGGATCGTTTACAGATGTTAATTTTTTTATTTATTGTGTGTGTGTTCCTTTCAACATCCTCCAACTATAAGTGACTTATTATACGTACAATATATGTATAATCATAATTTGTAGGCTATACCATGAGGCACTATACTTGGGCGTTTCCTTGTTGATTAACAATGTATATTCATATGTATGTAAATATGAGTCAAATCAAAACAATATTATATATATATATATATATATTAATTTCTATTAGTCATAAATAAGGAGTTGTCAGCCCCCTTTTCTTGTATCACATTTTTTATGCTATGAAGATCAGAAAAGGGATTGTTGGCCCCATAATGCACGGCGTTCTTAGCTAACGCAAAAAGCACAGTATCTTTTGTTGACAGCTCTCGATGTGCTTTTTTCCCCCTTCCTTTTCAGTGTTCTGAACATTGATTGGTTGAATTAGAATTAACTCATGATTAAGCTCTGAAAAATGATTGAATTAAAATTATATATTTAGTTGGGAAGAGTTATTGGCTAATTAGCAACGGATTTTGGCCCGTTTTTTTTTAGTGAGGAAAGGCTGTGATATACGATGCATGTCATCTTATTATACATTCTTTCTTATATGAAGTGTAGTAAAAAGACATCTAATATTTTTACTGCATAACTATCTTCCCGTTGCATATTATTGACAATTGCCCTTCCAGAGCGTGGTGCATATTTGACATTAAAATTACTGGAATGGAATCCCCAAAACCAAAACATTACATGTTTGTATTTTACAGTATTGGGACCATAAACCATATTCACATTTACAGTTGCCTGGCCTGTGCTTTCGCCTTGTTCGAAGAAAAAATATAAAAAATGGCAAATTTTATCTTTGTTCGTCTCCATCATTGAGGCCCACTCCATCAATGGGTATTCAAATAATCAGAAAACTGTTTTTTTAGTACGCTACTTTATTTTTTGAGCGTAAACTTATCACACTTGTACAACGCAAGATAAACATTACTAAATCCACCTTTTTACTATCCCTATTATTTGAATTATTTGTATCCAATCAAATCACATAATTTGCATAGATTTGATTGGTTAAAATCATAGAGAAAGAAATATATTGGCCATTGACTTCATATGTTTTTGTTAGTTTTGTATAGAACTCCTTTTGACTCTCTATTCTTTTTTCTAATTTTACAAAGGAAGTTCCCTAAGCATTTTGACGAATGTATTTTTGAAATTTAAAATGTACAGTAGTGCCCCACTGAGACTTTATTTCACTATTTCGCATTTCTACAGTTTTTCATTTCAAGACCCTTTTTGTCCGGTACATAACAAAATCCACCTTTTACATGCGAAAAGAATAAAATGTTGGTTGGTCTCTAGGATTCTTGATCCAAAGAGCACTCACTGTATTTCCTTTACTAAATTAATTGGACTTTTTTGGCATGTAGTTTCATTCCTTTTTATAATTCAATATTTTTGTCATAACAAAATGTAATTTTATAGGGAAACCTGTTGGTATATCCAACCTTACGACCTCGGGAAATCTCAATATTACTGCTGAGAATTCTTCAGTGATTGAAAGTTCAAATGGAGAGAAATCCCTATCTCATAAAATCCTTGTTAATGTCACACCTGAGGATCACGGTGCATCTATCAAATGTGAGGGTAAACAGTATGACAAATCTGATCCTCCTACACAACTATTTGAAACTATGAGCATTGGACCCCAAAAATTGGCGGTGGTCTTTCCTCCTCAACCCTTGGACCCATTGAGTTTTAATGGAGAGTTGGCAGAAGAGGTTAAGGTTATTATCCCCATACACTCCAACCCGAATCCAACAACTCTTAAATGGATGGCAAAAAGAACTATAAATGGATCGGAGGAATTGACTGAATTAAAGAATAATGAGAAAATGTAAGTTGTATTTTAATTCACCTAACCACCTTACTCCTCTATTCCATTGATACTTTTAGAAAAATCCCAAAAATTTGTAAAGAAATTGGAGAGCATAAGGTAAACTGCAGCCTTACGTTCAAGGCACTAGCAACAGAGGACATTGAGAACGTCTCCTACGAACTCCAAGCGGAAAATAAATTTGGTCAGGAGATCTATTCTTTCAAGATTCTGACACCAGATTCCACAACCCTTCCACCCCAATCCACCACAAGCTCAAGTTCAACATCAGAAACCACAACATCTACAGGGAAATCATCTACGAGTTCATCATCAACCACACCTGGAGGATCCTCCTCCACTACGACTCCTACTCCGGAAGGTGGAGGGACTTCTTCTTATGTCATTCCTCTAGTCATTTTTATAGTCATCATTGTCGTTCTCATTGGAGGAATGATTGCCTATAAGCGATATTCTGCAAAGAGACAAACAGCACCCTTATCCATGCAGTAAAATATGTAAGCGGTCCCTCTCGAAAAAGAATAAGGATAGGTATCGAAAGAAAGGACACGGCTCCGAAAGGAATACTACAATTTAAAGACATTCCCCTAGATCCCTTAGAGTTTTATTCAATCTTGCTTATTATATTAGATTCATTTAGATTTTGTTTATTACATTTATTTATAATATATACATATACATTTATATAATCTGTACTTTGCGAAAAACCCAATTCGGAAAAAATTAGTAATCAAAGCATTCCACTAAGTTATTTAGTATCCATGTTGAAGTAATTAAAATCAATTGTCATTCATTTATACATAAAAATACAAAATATAATTGTTTTTTCTACATAATACTTATATATACAACTTTATACAAACATATCTATATTACAAATAACACTCCTAAAGTGGGTTCACAACTTGATGCATTGCACTTTTTTAAAGAGATTTCCCCCGTCATTTTATGTATAACGCAACCTTTCCTCTGAAAAGAAACGGCAAAAAAGACTCAAATTCAGTTGATAGCCAATTATTATTTAATAATTGCTGGGGATTGCTCACAGCTATAAAAATAAGTAATTTTAATTCAACCAATCAACGTTCAGAACACTAATTAGGATAAAAGAAGGAGAAACATACAATGTAAATTTTTGTGTTAGTCTGGTATCGCCGTGAATTAGAGAAGGAACTTTTGATACAGTCTCTCCTTTTTGGATTTATCTTCTCCGTCACGTAACAAAAAAGGAACAAACAAATGCAAATAAACATAGCAACCGTTGCTACCCCGATTGTATCACTCAACCTTTCCTGCAAGAAAGAAGCAGAAAAAGTTGGTATTTACGAAATGCTTAATTAAATATATACTTATTATTCAATTCTTTGAGAATTTTTCACAGCTTCATAAGAACTAGTTCTAATTCAACGTTCAGAACACTGATTAGGAGAAAAGAAGCGGAGATATTGACAGCTGATAGCAAAATCCGCTATATATTTTTGTATTAGTGAGGTAACGCCGTGAGCAGAATGACTTATTATTCTTTCAAAGTGAATTTACTCTTTATGAAAATTACAAAAGTTATGCTCTCACAAAATTATGTTATGAAGAAAAAAATATATAAGAAATGCCCAAACCCTGTGTTCCATGTAGAGATTTCCAATCATCAAAACTTGATACTTTTACCATTGGAATATTCGGAGCATTTAAATTAAGAATCATGAATGGCATGACTTAATGATTTGCGGCATAGTATTATAAAAAGTGATTATGCTCCTATGTTTACCTTCGAATTTTCTTTCTACTGTATGGCCTTACAGTTAAACAAAAAATTGAAAATGTGAGGTTGTGTTAATAGTTCTAGAGCCATTTGTCATGAAGAACCCTTAAGAAAAATAATAAGGAGAATTCTTTAAGCAAGAGCAACGCGTCAAGTTATGAACCCACAGTCACATAATACTTACACAGATTCAAATCCTATAATTTAATTAAAATATATATATAAAGAAACGTCTGTAATGATAAATGCCTCATAAAAAAGGAGGCAAGATTCGTTGAGAATAAATTTCACGAAGATTCCGACGCTCCTCTCCTATTTGCTGAAGAGTAAAAATGTCCCTGAGAGTACTTGCATTGATGGAATATGACGAATGCAATAATCCCTACAATGACAATAAACAAAATCCCACCTAAAATACCAAATATCAAAGACCAGGGCGTTTCTCCTAAATTCTCACTTGTAGAATCCTCATCAACATTTTGTTCTGATTTATGTGCCAAAGAGGAGTTGAAGGATTTAAGGTGCGTGTCATGTCTTAATATTCCTTCACCGTTATCAACTGTCAGTATGTATTCACACACCGTGATATTCTCCAAATCAATTATCAAAGTGATCAAATACTTGTGTTCTCCAGTCACTTTGACTTCTGTTTCGGTTTTGTGATAGACAAAGGTATTGTTTTGATCATCAAACAACTCCCAATCAATGGACTCTGCCTCTGGGTTTGCGATAAACTCAAACATAAAGCGAATTTCGTGTATATTTACCATCTGAGGAGGATATAGTACTTGTATTATAAGAGAATCACTGGTTTGATTGCTGTAAATGAGTCTATCATCGTCTGTGACTTGATTTACTCCACATAGAAGCACATCTCCATCATTTTGCAGACCCATTTGAGAGAGATGGAAGAGTCCTTCGTCATTTCCATCTATTGGGATTCCATTTCTATAGAGTTCAAAGTTTGAAATACTGGGTATACCATTCTCGGAGGTACAAATGATGTCTGTGTCTATCGTTTGAGTTGAATTTGATACATGAAGTACACCACTTTCAGAGTGGGTGATTGTAATACTTGCAGGATGGGCAACTTGGATTGAAAATTCTTTGCTCATCATATCCATCCTTCCCGTCGAAATATCATCGAATGATCCGAGCAAACACTTTTAGATAAAGATATCATTCATTTCTCATTAGATATGTACAGGTATTTAATGAAAAAAAATTATATAAAAAAATATGAGCATTACATGAAGGTGTAATTTATGAAGACATAAAAAGATATGAATGATATCCTTAAGTCCTATGGATCTTTGCAGCATAACTAACCGTATATTCTCCTTCATGAACTTCAACTTTCGGTAATTCTATTTGAAGAATACACTTTCTTTCCGTCGTTTCAATGTGCAGAGTGATTCCCTCCGGGAAATCTGTACAGGCATACGAACTCGATCCCGATGAGCCAACACATTTATCACCATTATAAGACCAGATACACAAGTCAAAAGGACTATCACTCTCACAAAATAATTGATTGGGAGGCTCTCCGGGTAACAGGAACAATGCAGGATCAGAGGAGGCAATGATTTGAACTGAGCAACTACCTGAGGCTATGATGAATAGGAGGAGGAGAAGTCCAAACGGACAAGAGACACTCCAGATATCTGATCTCTTTGGTATCATTATAAAGTGTTTGTTGACTATGTAATAGGTATGTGTATTTTTTGACACTCAAACTACCTCTGCCGGAAATCCAGTTCGAACCAAGAGGGAAATCAAACAAATTTAACGGCTTACATACATAGATAAGTGAGACAAGCGGTGTTTGTACAAACACATGAAACGAATTTGTTCAAATATTGACTCGGGATTGTTCATATACATAAATACAGAGATGGGCTGAGTCTACTTTTAATATATGTAGGTATTACTATACAATATTTCCTAGGTTTAAGACGCATAAAACTATTTATTAATAGATAATGAATTAATAATATCCCCTTGTTTACAGGGCCAATGATGACTCCCATTGCTTTTTTTTTTGATAAAGTAATAAATATAGCTCTTGAACAAGCCAATCAGTGCTAGGGGTGATGAAGTACATTCACCCTTAGGGAGATTAAAAATATGAATAAATAGGGGAAAAACGAGCTAATTGACACGGAATCCAATTTTTGGTTTTTTACTCAGTCGTACAAGATAAATACATACATTATACTACTTTTGGCACCAATTTCATAACATAGTTAATGGTGATTCTTTAGTTGTTATTTCAAGTTTAATGTTGGCAATTTATTGTTTCTATTTGCCCACTTGATAGGGCAAGTTGGACACAATAAAGTTCTCAATCTTTCTTATAGACGTTCCCCCCTTATAAAGATGTTTTCTATCAGGTACTCCCTACACTGTGCAAAATACTAGGGATAATCAAGTTTAGGCAGGAATGGGCTTATAACTTTTTATTTAGAGTCTTAAAGATAAACACATGGAAATTAGTTTTCAACATCATTCCCCATGACATAAAGTTTGTAGTTAATCCTTGGTCCCAAAACTTGTTCCTGAAATACTTTTTTTTAGTTGGGGAAATGGAAAAAAGATTTTATTCACAACTTTGATATTACAGCTCTTTTGACTTTAAGAAAAAGGAGTGTGGTTTTTATAACGTATTATAAAGTAAGCACACAGCTTGAATCTGGATGGTATGTGGCTTGCAGCCATGGCATCGCTAAATTCGTAAGAAGGTCCAAGTACTCTGAGGAGGTCAACTTGAGACAGTTGTCAAAAATGTGAGTTAACATAGTATTCCCGTCACTGGTGATCAAACCAAACATCATTATCTCGGACGATAACTCGGTTTTCATCATAAATGGGAAAATTACCTCTGTCCTCTGCTTGCCATAATTATTTGAGTTATATCCAACGTCCAAGGTAAAGTTGTACTCTTTGGCATTCATCTTTGTGGTAAGAAGGTAAACCTTTCCTTATATAGGACTTCAAGCCAAGGTCGTCCTTGATGGCTCTGATCACCTACCTCCAACTGATCGACTTCCTCCGAGCATGAGCAGCCTTTGAAATACTAAGATTTGCTTTGATGTGCCTTTTGAGCCCAACCAAGAAGTGGCTCGTCCGCTTTTTGGCTTTGTGTGAACCACATGAGGAATAGGCAAGCCTCTTAATCACCTTAAGTTGCTTGCAAACGTTATATACGGTGTTCCCGGCATATTTTTTTTGACATTTATGCTTGCTTCATCATCGTTATCTAGACTCTAACAGTTCTGCAATGACATGACGTTTGTTTTCTATCAGCTCTATAGTGAAACTGAACAGATTAAGTATGAAAACAAAAATTGTTGTCTATAGGTAGTACTTTTTAGAATTTTTTGGTAGTCAATATCGAAATTTGTAATATATCAGAACCACTGTGATTTAGGATATTAAATCATATGATATTTTCAATCTTTTACCCTTTTTAATAGTCCAAGGACTTTATACATGTAAATGAACAAATCTTTTAGTTGAACGGTTATTTTTGAAGATGAATTAAACATGATGATGTCAAAGTTATAGAATGTATTAGTTAAAATATCTAAATAGTTAGTATAATGTATAATAATTAATTGATAAGATAGATTGACTTTGTTGACATTCAAATTCCCCTATATATTCACCTGCTAGGACAGAGCATAAAATCCGGCATTTTTAATGAATCGATTTTCCTTTGGATAGAAGCTCAAATCTTGACTGATAAGATGACTCCTGATATAAATACTTCTTTATGCTTTTACCAATCGTTATACCAACAAAAATCCCTCACATAATAAGTAAAGTTGCAGAAAATGTTTTTTGTTGGAATTTGACCACTAATTTACAGTGGAACTAAACCATGAGTAAATGTAATTGGTGCAAAGTATTTGTAGAAATTGGACATGAACTTTAAGGAAAATATGAAAGAGTCACCTTTTTTTGATGCTTTGATCCTGGACGGTTCACAATCATGATACTGATTTGGGGAAATCAAACTGGATTTATAATCTGTAGTTATTATGTTCTAAGAAATTCAGCAATAATTAACATTTTTTGTGAGTCTTACTAATCCCATGCATGGCCCATGAATGGAGTTTGTGGGAGAGCCATGCCACCTTGATCTTCAACATACAGTGCAACACATGGTCTGAAAAGTCCTGGACTTCACATATAGATGGCACTATTTTTTTACTTGACTTCATTTTCAGTTTATACCAGCCTTCAAAAGACTGCTGTCAACATTTTATGACAATCTGCTCTTTATTTTTGAGTTATTGTGCTTAGTGTGACGCTTCTTGTGATATTTCAAAAAAAAAAAAAAAAAATCAAGCTAAGTAATGGTTTGAAAAGTGTTATAGAAACTTTGCTTTATAAAGCGAATAATGATTTAAAAAAACCCAATTTTAACGACAAAAGAAATATTTTCTTTTTATTGTCGGGGCTTTTCGGATCGTGTGTTATAGCTAAAATCTAAGCAAAACTACCTTCTGGGATAAATTTCAAAACTCTACCTATTGGTGGACTGTAAATAGGGAAGGCAGATACATTCCATCACTGGACTTGTGCATTACAATTCTTTGAACGCAAATTACTCCAGCAATAATTATTCTAGAGTGCTATAATTGGTGCAATCTGATTCAAAGGTTTTCAAATTGGGACAATTAATCCCAATCCAACTCAAGAACCGTTCGTGAAGGATGAAATTTTTTTATTTATGAATTAAATTGGTAACGATTGTTTTTACTTCATAAATTCATATAAATACAAATATTGACATGTAAGAGTTAAAATAGGATAAAATGTCCCTAATAACAATGATTTCAAATGGTACCACCCTACCTAGTAGAGATTTGAATAAATTTTGTCATTCTGAAATTTGTTCATTGAGCGTTCATTTCTTGAAAAAGTGCAAACCATAGATAAATGGAAAGCTAGGCTAGATAATGCAAATCTTTTTTTTTTCAAAACTGTGTATATTTAAAAGATCCTCTAATGCTAAAATAATAATTTGACTGTAAAATAACTATTACTTACTCATGGACCGTTTATGAAAGGTTTTCTTAATAAAGTAGAATGGTGAAACCGTTGGAGAATTGAGGCAGTGAGGGGGGGGGGCCTGGAGGTAGTATTTAGAATCCATGTGCTATTAACATCTATGATGCTATTAAAAAAAAAAACAAAACAATTCGTCACAATGCATTATTTCAGAATCTGGACTAGGTCAAAATTTGTTTCCGTTTCTACTGCACAACCTTTTATATGACCAAGTCGAGGTATACCTAACCTAGTGCTAAAAGAGCTAGCTAACTGCGAGTAAAATAAAAAATAATTATTTTGAGGCCTCTTCTCTCTAGTGAAGTAGAATCTTACTGAAGGCTTGAACAATTTTGGTAATGGGAGTTTGAATTTTCAATGCCTCTTAAATATTTAAAAAAAAAAATATATATATATTATCCCCCTAAATTTGAAAACCCAACTACAACACCGATTATTCATCAATTATGAACAGATGTGATCAACGTTTTATTTCCTTTTTTAATATAATTTTATTTTAGCCTAAGTACGTGCATTTTGAGAGCTCATAGAGTTTACAAAGAAATACTAAAATGCTTAGGAAAATAATTTCAAATATTTTTTAATAACTTGGAAATAATATTTAGGTCGTTCAATACCAGTCGTAAATAAGATTCCAAAAAAAACACTAGATTCTCCGATTTCAATTAATCGTCCCATCACTAATTAAAGTTTTGTTTTGTCACCGTTTTAAAAATCATATCAAAGCTGTAAAACCAGCTATTGTCCGTATACCGACCATCAGAATTTTAATTCCTGGTGATTCTGCCTTTTTTATTTATTTCTCCTTTAATAACTTTTCGTTGAGAAGTTTAAAAGAGATATATGCCCTATATAGAAAGATGCCAAATTTAACTAGCAATATTTTTATTTAAAAGTTGTAGATGATCAATTGATTATTTAATTAGTTATTCCCAATTTTGCTAAAGTCTTAATTATGTTGGTGTTTTATTAATAATAATCCGTTCCAATTACTTGATTTCGACAAACTGAACCAATCTAGAATCATTGTAAAACACTTAATCTAACTGCAATAAGTTCAGCTCTTTAACCTTATTGTCCGTTGAGTTATTTGTATACAAATAATTTTGCACATTTCAAATTATGAAAACAAATGGAAAAAATCGTTTTTTGTATATGAGGGATGAAAGCAATTAATAGTTTTTCATAAATCGAACCAATAAAAACTCGGGAGTTAAATTGAAATTATTTTAATTTAAAAAATATATTATCAAACCAATTTTTGACAATATATACTTTCGACAGCAAACAAACGTTCCTCACTATTCCAATGCAGGATAGTGACTGAATGTATTATCAACGAAATTTTAAAAGTATAGTCTCTAGATTGAAACCCCGCCCATCCCGCTACTACATCCACAGTCTGATTGCCATGCATAATAAAAAAAGAAATTATGTTGCCACTCCTTTGATGATATATTTTGTTCTTATTAAATCATGTTACTCATTTGGCTATAAATAATACACATTCGGCGTCTTATCAGCCGTTTCTCTTATCAAAGCTATTCTTGGAAAATATCCCTAAATCATAGCAGGGGATTTGACTAACTAATTTAAAAAAAAAAAGACTCAGCCATAAATAGAATTGATTTGTTTTAATGTCACTCTTAGTTTTTGTCCCATAGCTAGACAACTTATTAATGGATTACTAACTCACTTTATTGACATAAATGTACCTCAAGATTTGGACTCTAACTAATTTCAATTTTTTATATTTTATAAAAAAATAAATATATGTTTGACTTTTTGTATTTTCCCTGATCACAGTATGCCCTTCATAATGATTCAAAACAAGGGCCTTTTTACACTATTTGGCACTTACTCACCTCTGTAGGTATATGAAAGATGGTTTTTAGTGAGTTTACGTTATTTGAAGAAACAAATTAAGCTGTCAAATCCCGAAAAGAGCAACACCTTTACGTCTACCGAAATAATATTATTATATGAAGTGGGTTTAAAATTTGTTCTAAAATATGAATTTATAATCTAACTAACTGTATCATCATCTCCCATTTCCTGGAGTTATTATGCCTGGACGAAAATACGCATTTTGCTTTAATACTATAAAGGATAATTCTCCAACAAATCCTTGGTGATACTCCCCGTTTATAATGTTTAACTCAGACATAGTCTTGTGTCGTTCCTTATATATTACTAGAACTAATTAAATAAAGAGGAAATATAGTTTGAAGGACGTTATCAATAACCCAACATTATAAGTTTTTGGGACTGAACTGGATCAGAGTGAGGCTGAACTGGAAGGGACTGCAGCCTTCAGTCCTAAATCAGGACAGACATAGCACTACTTAAATGATCTCTCCTCAAGAATAAAAAAATAATACGAAAAGTTTCAGAAGTTTAAAAAAAAAATATGATTTGATGAGCCATGGAGTACTCAGTTCTCGTTGACCAAACATTATCTAAAGTCAATTTCATTGTCTTAAAATTATAAATAAAGTATATCATTCTCTATTTTTTTTTTTACTCAGTGGATGGCTATTAAACTGATTCAATGTCACTTTTCACGACCAATAGGAAGATTTCTTGCAAAAAACAAACAGATGTTTCACTTAATTCAATCAAATTGATCTTATTGTCATTAAATCAATCCCCCATTTCCCATAATGTAACATCATTTTGGAATAAAGAAAGCAAAATTTGATGTTACAACTAGGGATGTACCGATACCAAATTTTCAGCCGACTCCAGTTCCAATACCATCTTTGTAGAGACGATTCCGATACTAATTCCTTATTATCTATATATAATTTAATAAATAAATAGTAAAAATGGTTTACTTTTTGTAATGTTTAAATTTTTATTAAATACGAATATATAAAAAATACATACATTTTTCAATTTTCATAATTAGTTGTAAATAAATTTTAATTTTAAAGAAAAAATAACTCCCCGTGCTCAAGAGTGCATTAATTACTGTTTGGCTCAAATGAAGAAATTTGACTTTCCTATGTTAGATATTTAAAGTCAACCTCCTCACTCCTCGGCCTCTGATCTTATTTCAACTGTTTCACAGCTATATAAATGGTCTTGAACTGTCTCCTGTTTCTATCTGAGTTTTATATGCTTGTCTAGAAATTGATATATGTATTAACCAGTGCTCGAGTCCGGACTCGTATCTATTTTAATGGAACCGGGAAGGATACTAATCAATCAAACTGGACTCAGAAAATATGGACTTGACTTTCAGTTCTGTTATAAACAACTTTTGCTGTCGTAAAAATGTTTATTTCTTGAAATTATTCCCAATTTTTTTAATTTTTCATCAAGGTTTATTGGATTTGACTCATTTGTTTACTTTTTAGTCCATCTGTACTTTATATATTTCTTTTTTTGTTATTTAAGGTATTGGCGTTGCTACAAATGTAATATCAGCTAATTTTCTATGTATTTAACTCAACCTCATCAAAACTAATGAGTACATTTTTAATACGAAAAATATGTTAAAAGTAATTAATATTTTATAGAAGGTTCTAACAAAAATGAAATTATAATGCTTTAACCATAATGATCACAAAGTTTATCTTCTTGATGACATATCTAATGTTGTTAAGATAAATAAGCGTTATTTTGAGTTTATGCCAACTAAAACTCGCTTATAATTAATCTTTGTTAATTAACTACGCCAAAAAAGAATGTTCACGCACAGAGGGTTATAAAAACTAATTCAAACAACAAGCTACAAAAATTTGAGACCACCATGCGGGTAATGTATTTTTTTAAATATTCCTTTAATTAGTCAAATGGACTTGCACTTATTTAGTATAAGTAAGTATCATAGTATTAGATTTACTCCATCTTACCTAGTAATTATATTTGCAGTCCATATAGATTAAATATATTTCCTTCTCTAGGAATGACCGAGTATCTTATCTTTACCGAGCGCGTTGTCCCTTGAGCAACGTCGTTCCATTATATATATTTTTGGTTTGTTCATTGTCCTATTGCAGGTTCGGAGGGGATGGAACCTCAAAAATGAACGAAAACAATAATCGTCAATAAAAACTTTTTCGAAATATGGATACATTTTCGAATTTTTTTTTGAGAAATGAGATCAATAATAAGCTCCATAATTATTTGTAACAGATACGCAAATATAAATGAGTGAAAAAATTGGGAAAACATCATTATTAGAAAATATTTTATTAAAAAATATTAGACGTTTGATTCATATCTATATGAAGTTTTTATACTACACTTTTCAAGTGTGATATTTTTCTTTGATTAATAATCAACCTTTTCCCACGTATTCCTTTGTGGAACATGATCACTATTTTCTGCAAGAAGATTGATCTAGATTACTGAGAGTACTTTCCCAGAAATTATGTAATGACAACTAAAGTATAGAACGTAGAAAATTATTTTCTCTTATTTCTTTCCTTTTCTTGTTTAATCCATGGAAAGATAATCAAAGTACTACACAATTATATTTCTAAACCTCTCTTCCACAACGACGCTCTAATACGTTGGTAATTTGTTAATTCTTTTCGATTTTTGGATTATTCTTCAAGAAAAGGATGAAATTGTTATTTAGAAGAAAAATAAGTGACGTGAGAAGTTATAAAAAGTAACAGCCGACATAATTTTACTGGGATAACGTCACTATGAAGATTGATTTAAAAAAAATGAAAAAGTGTTGAGAAACTCTGCTGAGCATTCAAAGTATGGAAAAACATTAATACAATTTTATGTACTATATTTGTGGTTCTTTCTGTAAAGTTTACTAAGCCTGAATGAAATTTGAAGTAATCCTTTTTAAATTTGTAACTTTATAAAAACTTTGAAGGACGTGAGTTAAACACAACTACATTGATGTATCACTCAGCACTTGTTTGACACTCTCCTGTCAGAATAAGCCATTATTTCTTCCTAAATAAAGGAATTGTCAATGTTTTGACATTTAGATTAGAGCACTGAATATTTATTTAAGCAATTGTAGAAACATTAATACTATTATCATCACTTAAAAAACGAAAAAACAATCTCCATTGACAAGTATTTTTATACAGCTCCCTATTTGTAAGTTAGGATTTAAGAAATCTACATTTGAGTTATGGAGATATTTAGAGTACTATGTAACAAAATTCAGATCTTGGAGGGCCCGTGGTCTGAAATCTATATATATTATGGTTAATTTTTGTTCTAAAAAAACAAACAAATGACCATTAAAACTTTCAACAAACATTGGTTTGGCCTATTATTGACTATCAAGTTTTAGTAAGTGCGTCTGCAGGGTATATATATATATATTTTTTTTTTGATGGAGCTGGTTTTTTGGAATTTTTTTGGAATTTTTTTGGAAAGAAAGTACAAAAATTTAAATATTAACATTTTTCTCCAAAAACTTTAAAAATCCATAGCTTTCACAAACTATTAAATTTTTGCAAAAACATTTCAAAAATCCAGTTGCTCAGAAAAAACTAATTTTTTGAAAATTACACTTCAAATATTTTTTTTTTTTTTTAAATTTCAAATATTTAACTTTTCGCTGAAAAATTTCAAAAATAGATAGGTACTCACAGAAAATTAAATATTTAAAAAACAATTGAAAATGAAATTTCAAATATTAAATTTTTTTGTAAAAAGCCAAAATTCCTTAATTTAGGCGGAAGGGCTATAGCACTTCCAGTCCGTCCCATGGAAACGCCCTTATTTAATATGTAATTCAACTCAAACCCATTCCTCGATGTAAAATAACTATATATGTAGATGAAAATCAAAGCTAATAACAATTGTTAAAAAAAGTTGCAGCATTGAAAAGATTATTTATTTCTAAACAATCTGTCCACTGAAAAAAAAAAAAAATAAGTGAAAGGATGTTGAAGAAAAGTGTGTAGTTATGGAAAAACTCATATTTACACCAAGTCTAAATTGTTCAAAAATGTTACTGGAAATCGCCGTAAGAAAAGTTATAGTCCTTTAAATGTGGAAAATTATAACTATAGGTTACATATTTTTACGGATTTTGTGAAAACAATGGATTTAAAAGGCTTGGGGCAAAAATTTTAGGGAGTTTGGCATAGAATGAAAAGTTGTGTAGACTTTTCTTTTGGGACCCGTGGACGAAAGGAGAAGGGAGGCTATCGGAAGAAATCTTTTATTTCAATTAAAAAAAAGCCTTATTATGGTTTGTAAAATGGATGGATGAATAAATCCCTTAGACAATTCACCACCAGGAGGTCTCCACTCCTTAATAGCATACTCTATTCTCACCAAAACCATCTCCATGATGTACTTAGCAAGTTGCAAAGGTCGACTCCTATCCACAAGTATTGTCGATGTCATCAGGAGGGACGTTGACCCAATGTCACTAGAACAAAGTTAGGCAATAATAAGATGTGCTGGGCTAACATAGTTAATTTATTAAATAAATCTCTCTCTCTCTTTATTTCTGGTGACGTCATTGGACGAGTCAAGGTTATTAATACTAAAAGACTCTTGGGAAAAGGAACTCGCAGTCAAGTGAAAAATACCCCCCTCCCCAACTAGCTGCATGCCTAGCTGAAGGGACATGTTACAGCTTCTAATTTTTAGTCAATCAGTATTGAGAACTACTAAACCCTACCTTTCTTGTCTTGAGTGTCCACTCCTTGCCTAGAGTCCTTTAATTCATACTAAATAACACATTAACACATGTTAAAAAATAATATTTTTGATTTACATGTTTATAATTTAATTAGGTAACTACAACTACAAAAGCCTGTGCAGTGCCTATTTGTAAAAAACCCAGGAGGCGTTTCATGCCACCAATTCCTGAAATACCTTACAAGAGGGAAGGCTTGGATTTTGACTTGTCCAAGAAAAGACAAATTCAATACTGATGAAGCCACAATTTGTGCTCATCATTTTGATCCTTATTATTTGATAATTTATTAAATTTAAAAACTTACTTTGGCGTTATATTTAGTAAATTATCGCTTACGAAATATTGAGTATCCACTTCTATGATAATGATATCCTTTATTTAAATTTTTACTTTTTTAATTTATGTAGTTTCAATAACGAAGACTCGTCCCAATGATGTCACCAGAAAATAAAAAGAGATTTATTTAATAAATCTGCTCTGCTTGGCCAGACATTTTCTTGATGCCTAACCTTCATCTACTAACATTGCCTTGACCTTCTTTGGAGGCTGTAGAATATTAATTTTATATGTTTAAATAAACGTAAAACAGGCTGCATGAGCTAAATTTAAAGAATTGTTCTGAGGGGAAATAATTTTTAATATATTGTGTTTTGTCTCACGTCCTTACATTTCTTTATGACTTCTTTTATTATAAATTTTATTTTTACAACATTTTGTGAATATATTTTAATTTGTTTTTACAGTTATTATAGAAATATTGTTATTAATAATAAATGTAAGTGTGTAAACAATTAAATTAAAAAATAAATCCCTTAGATATACTGAATAGCCGTCTTGCTTTTTACCTGTTGTCAATCAAGTAGGTTAACGAAATTTTTTGCCTTTTAATGGACAAACAGTCATACAAAGTTTTCTAATTTGCCAGTAATCCCTGGCATAAAAAGCTCAAAAGAAGAAGATCATCCCAACGAGGAGTTTGAAGGACTCTATGCTTGTTGCTACTATTTTACTTTTTTTTTTATTTATTTACTTGTTTAAGTAGGCAGTTACATTGGAATTAAATATATATTTAAAAAAATTAAGGATCTAATTTAGAAGCTAATATATTTTTTAAATGATTAATGTCATAGATGAAATTATAAATAGACATTATGTTATAAATACAGGGGCGTCCGCAGAATTATATATTTATGATTTTTTTATAGGGTATTTTTGACTTTTCTTGAAAAAAAAACAAAAAAAACAAAAAAAAAATTCAACATCAAACTTTTGGAATTTTTATAGGAATTTTTGTAAAATCCATAGTTATTTACTAGAAATTAATTTTATTTTAAAAAAATTTCAAAAATTCACAGCTATTTAGGAAAAAATTTCCAATATTTAATTTTTTTTTTTTTTTAAATATTCATTTTTTGGGTAAAAAATTTAAAAAATCCATAGTTTTATACAAAAATAAATTTATAAAAAAATTCAAATATTAAATTTTCTAGTAATAGCAAAAAAGTCCTTAATTGGGGATGGGGGGGGTCTAAAGTCCCTACAACCCACCCCCAGTAGACGTTCCTGAAATACATCATATTAAAAAGTTGTCTGAACTTTCTGATAGTGAATAATCTTTTTCTAACGGACTTAATGAACCGGTTAAAAATATTATATGTATGATAAATAGTTTAATTATTATAATAATTACGTATTTTAAATTTTGTATTGTTTTGTTTTTTTTAACAATTCAATCCAATTTTGCACTTAATTTCAAACAAATATTTGTAGCATTTTATTGATATTTATAAGACGTTGTACAAAAAAAAATCCCTTTTTAAAAAGGATTCTTAGCAGCACGAGTTGTGGGGTTCAACTTGTTATTCTTAAATAATAAAAATATTTATTTTTATTTTTAATGTTCCTTTAATTGGTTCGATAGAGTTGCAATGATTAATTATAAGTAAACATTAGAGTATTACACTTACTCCATCTGAACTAGGAATCTTTTGGTGAAATCTATAAATATGGTATATTTCTTTCTTTAGGAATCACCTGGGTGCGAACGTACACAGACTGAGTTTAAAAGAATAACTTCTCCCGAGTGCGTTGTCCGATGATTGAGCTACACCGATTTTGATAAAATGTATTGGAATAAAATTAATATACATAAGTCAAGATGAGGCTGCGTGTATTAGAAGAGGTAGTGTAGCGAACAAGCTCCACCACCAATTATTGTCTTCCTCCCCCCTTCATTTTTCTTTATTAACTAAACCTTTTATTATTAAGACGGAAGGATTTTAAAGTACTCTATATATAAAAAGAATAACATTAAAAGGGTCGAATATGAACATAAATAAATACAATATCAAACTTATTACATTCAGATATATTGGTTTATTTTACTCGTCCTCACACGGACTACAGTAGTATACGGCATTGCCCCTGGAGTAATTAGGCGCGACATAAAATACCAAATTTTCTTTAATGATATAGAAGATGAACTCTCCGTTTTTCACGAGCTCTCTCCCACGTAACGACTCAATACAATAATACTTAATTATGACATGTTCCCTCATCAACAATGAAAGAATGATATAAGATTTTGATAACTGAACAATTAATATGGGGTTTCCGTCTCGGGCCCCCGTCTATTTTTATATTAACAATATTTATACGATTTACATCAGTGATATTATTTACAGAGCAGTCTGCATCCACGCAATATTTTTGATTCTTGATATTATTGCACATAATGACTGTTAGGTAGCAGTAAATTAGTGTAGGATTTTTCCGAAATATTGGGGCAGTAGTTGGGAATACGTGGGGCTGACAACAATTGAATCCAACCCCTTTAACTCGCCCAACCAGTGGAAAAGAATAACTACGGTTATGATGATTAGCACCAGTTGTAACCTTAGTTGGTAGTTGGTCCTTCACCGTGTTCTTCACCACACAGGCATACATCATGAAGTATGCCTGTGTGGTGAAGAACACGGTGAAGGACCATTTGCCAAAAAAAAAAAAAAAAAAAAATAGCTTACATGTCCTAGATGTGGCTGTCCAAGAACTTCAAGGTCAATACCAGCCCCAACATCTGGCCTCCCAAACCCCTTGACTGCAATCCCTGTGATTTCTACCTGTGAGGCACAGTTGAATGGGACACCAACCGAACCTCGTGCAACACGGTGGCCAATTTAAAGCAGCACATTATCTTGATTTTAAATAAGTTGCCCATGGACCAGGTTGAGTGCCTCTGCAACAGGTTCAGATCCAGGCTTTTGAATGTCATCGTCACTGAGGGTGGTGCCTACTTTAATAGAATTCGAGGCCAGAAGCCACACCTTTCAAATATTTTTTGATTTTTTTGATTTGATAAATTATTATAGATTTTAAGAATTGTTTCGAAAAGTGTCTAAAATATCACGTCGACCCTGTACATGTTCGATTCTTTATACACACGCCTGCAATGTTGACTCATTTTCCTACTTACATTCATACAGACACACTTTGCTTTATTAATATAGATAATAGTTACAAAAATTACATTTTTCTTGCAACTGCTGTACTCACTTTGAAAATTGAAAGAATCTAAGAAATCCAAAGGAAAAACAAAGGCTTATGTGATACAGTAAATTTAAGTTATCTAAATCTTGATTAAAAATTGCTAAATATACAAATACATCCTAACCAAGATAAAGAAAAATTGAATACTATAATTTAATGTTTCAAGACCTACTGAATAGTATCTGCGATAAAATCTAGGTTCACAGAAATAAGAAGCACCAATGGAGGATTAAAAAAGCTTAATTTTGATTAAATTATTTATTTATTTATTAATTTTCTTATTGAATATTTAAAATATTAACAATGAATGGCTGCGTTTCAAAGGTCGGAAATTAAATATAACTAAGTGGATTTTGTGATAAGTAATTAATATTTTAGAGGCAAGGAAATGATTTTCCCCAGTTTAAACATCCTTCATATCCAATATAACTGATAAAAATGTATTGTTTATTTAATCATATAATTATCGACTTTAAAGGTTGTAATGTTCCTTTTCGTGTTTCAGAGCTTAAATAACAACATTAAATGTGGGTTTCAGGCAAGGGGCAAAAATGTTGTTATACTTAATCAAAATGTACTCAACGATTCTCTTCCTGGGACTGTACCTCAGACATTCTTGAAAATTTACATCCAAAGATATATAAAACGGAAACAAGGAATATTTTAACGATAAAACCAAAGAATTCAAAGATAGAGAATATGGAGGCTCCAAGATAGAATCCACAATTTCCTCCAACGTCTCCTAACCAATCCACAATCCCTTTTGGTACATGGGTGATCCTTCCAAAGTTGAAAGATGGGAAGTAAATGGTATGAAGAACGAGCTCATGTGAGGGTTTCTTCTTGACATATTTACGATAATAATTATTTTGAAGGATCTGTGAGGAAATGACGGATTCATAGGTGGTGAAGATGCATTCATTCTTGCATTGGTTTTTTGACTCTCTTTCACTTTTTTGAATATAGTCTCGAATGCCCTATGATGACCGATGGGGGAAAAAATATACTCATTTTTTTATATTTGATTCTCTAATTCTAATTCATCTGTAGTGTTGTGTCGCTCGTTAATTATGACTGAAGATTGGGATCTAATCCAGTCTCTCTAGTCGGTTAACCTTAATTAAGGCAAATCCTCAGTTCGTTACCTCCATAGGGGTGTTTTTTTTGGTTTATAATTATTCCGTTATATAATGAATAAATGATGGAATTTAAGAAAAATTTAATATCTTTGTATTATATAATATTGCATTGTAATGAAAATAGCAATATTTCAGCCAAATAAGTGCACTGATCATAATACAGAATAAATCTTATTTGGCCTAATAAAGCATCGACATTTATACAAAATTCCAAGAACCCACAGTGAAGGACCTGTCCCAAGGACAGATAACCCTAAGGGTCTGTCCTAAGACTGAAAGTTTTAAGGGCTGACACCATTGACAGATCCTAAGACGGGGCTGAATAAATAATTACCGACACAGCATAAATTATATAAGGCAATTTAAAACTAATTTTTGGAGATTTTCATTTGTGTTGGGCCTTGGTCTAGAAATCCAAGACCGGTCTGAGAACGTTATCATTTTAGCTAATTGGGCCTAACTTCGGTCCTGGAAAAGTGTCGTTCTAAAGTCGAACTTGATCCGGACCCAATCATTATTTTGAGAGGGGAAATTAATTTTTTTTTTTTTTTTTTTCGATAATTTTTTTTGTCCAATTTTTTTTTTTTTTTTTTTTTTTTTTTTGAGAAAAAGAAATTTCGGTCTCAGACTCACCACTTTTTTTCATATTAGAAATATATATTTTTTAAGAATATAAAAAAATGAGTAGATATCGGGAGATTAATAGCCTGAACAATAGTTTCATTCACGATCCTAAGTGACTCCATTGGACTACAATATTTGATTCCCGTCATGTCAGAAATCGTGAGTAATAGTCCAATTGGCATACAGGACAGCTCTTTTTTGACCACTTCAATAATGTTCTGATTCTTACAATTCCTTTGACTAAAATTAATTATTGTAATAATCCATACAATTACATTTTTTATTTAGATGATGCATGCCATAGTTACCTGTAATTTGTTCCAACATTGTTGAAGCAATTAATGCCTCCTCGATCCATTGTTATCTTCTTGATTTTTGTTCTTGTCATAACACCATAGTCTATAAAGTCCGAGTTATAGAGAGCAGAAATGGGATCATCATTTTCATCAATCAGAGCAAATGAAATCCCACGTAGAGAATGGGAGGACCAAGTGGCAATTGATCCATTTAGCAATTCATATGGATTCTCCTTATCCATAGCAATAACAATTTGAATGGCATCGAAGCTGGATGCAATTAAGAATTGATGGTTCATGACACCCTTGGTACTAAAGCATTTACCATCATAGCTATATATCCCTGTATAGTTGAAAACATTTTTACAGCACTCGGCCCAGGTCTGAAAGGCTCCCATCATGCATATTCTTATAAAGTCTGAACAGTCCAGGGTTACAGCATCTAACAAATTTCTCAAATTTCCATTAAAGGAACCTTGTACTAGATTTTGAAACTCTTTTTCTAATTCCGAGTAGATTTGAAGTCGGTCTGGGACTATGCCAATAAGAGCATGATACGGGTTTAGAGCTACTGTAATGTAGGAGAGTAAATTGGAAGAAATGTTCAGCTTCCTTGCCTTTTCAAAGCTCCAAGGACTACATAATAAAACATGGGATATAACACATAAGATGAAAGAATGTTCTTTAAGGAAAGTACTTTCTTGACCCTTTTTTTCACTACATATCTTTAAAATTTTACAAATTTTGACGACTAAAATAAAAGTTTATTACATAAATATAAATTTATTTATTTCACCTTGAATGACAAATGATAAAGTCGGGCATGAGAATGACTCCATCGCTGTCCTCATCGTCCACATCATAGCGAGTTTGATACGAGTTTTGAAAGAGATATTCTGAGGTGGATTTAACTACAGTAATGAAAACACAGATGAGAGCTATGGCAACTAGGAGAGAGTATATGATGGTAGCTGTAGATGAGGATTTGTCCACTATTGTCCAACTAAACCCATGAGCTGACGTATTTCTAGCAAAGTTAAAATATAATTCCCTCAAATATTGAGCTCCAGACGGCTTCTGGTGTTGAGGATTTTTTTCTAAATATGGAATAACGGTTAAATAATCTTATCATTCAATAATATATTAGTATGTCCCTACTTTTTTTCTGTTGAGTGTCCAGAGAACTCACAGTGGACTTCAAATGGAATATATCAATGTGATCGTTTACTTTAATTATTCTGGTTTCACTGTGAAGCTTCATCTGGTCTATTTTATCCATTTCGGATTTTCTGAAAATAAATGAAGATTAAACTATTAAAATAGTCTTAGCAGGATAATGTAACACAGATTCCGTGTCCAACAAACAAAGGGCAAAGTGAAGCGCGCTCATAACTACGCTGATGAGCTCTATAGAGATGTATGATGAATGGTCTTGTTAATTATAAGTCTTAATCTACAAAAAAAAAAAAAAAAAAAAAAAAAAGCGACACCTTGATACGAAAACTATAAAAGTTCTTATAATTATTTCGATTATATCTTGCTTCCATCAAAAAACCATGAAATAGGATATTTTGCTAATTGATATTCCATCAAATTGTCGTATTTAAAATATAAAAAAACAATAAAAGAAGAAAACTGTTTCTACTGAACATATTTCAAAGATCTTAAATTTTTGAAGAGAAGGCCCACTAAAGTTTTTACTGGGTAATGAATACTTATGCAAGAATATTTAGACAATAGCTTCAAATTTAAGATTGTACAAGACATCTGAAAAATACCAATTTTGAACACACTTGGAATGGATTAAAATTTTTTTCATGTTTTCTGTTCATTTTTGAGTGTCTGAGTGGGAAAAAATTGAAGGATGTACGGGAAAAATCAGTTGACCTCTAAAAACATTTTTTTCCTCAGGACCAGAGCTAAAATAATGTGGTAAACCAATGAGCATATGATTATTTTTTCCCCAATTTAATTGTCCACTAAAAAACTTGTTTGTCCGCTAGGAGAGCTATTAATATCATGTATTATTTTATAACTGACTACCCATTACGTAATATTTATGAATTCAAAAGGATATTTCTGCTAAGGGGAAAGAACAATTTTATACGTCACGTGAAAAAATGAAGTAGTTCCGTCATACGTGGTATCTCAAAAAGTAACATCCCTCGATGAAGAAAGTTTTTTCGAGTGCAATTACATTGGGACAAAAAATGATCACGGGGCCCCATTTTTATCTTAAAAAAATGAAGGAGAGAACTGAAAGTAAAGAACGAATCCGCCCATAAACGGAATTTTTTCCAACCAAACAAGTGTGAACAATTTTAGTTGAATTTTTACTCAAAAAAGCCATATTTTCTTCATTTAAGTTTTAATACCATGTTAAAAATGGTGATAGAGCCTTAAAAAATACTGTTGGCGGAATGTTTTTCATGAGCCAAATACCCAAGTGCAGTAATAAAGTAGCAACACACAAAAAATGACAATTTAATGCGCCGCTAACACGAAAAGATACAGTTTATCTTTTTGTTTGATGTAGATGGTTCTGCATCTTTTCTCGTAATCAATGTTTTGAGCGTTGATTAGTTGAATGAAAATTAGCTCTTGTGAAAGTGTATTCAATTATTGAATAATAATAATAACATAAATGGAAATAATTGGCTAACTTCCAATGATTTTGGGCATATTTTTATATTTCCTTGAAGAGGAAAGGTTGTGTGATACAATTAAGGCAACGACGTTCTAATTGTACAATATGTATTTACTGCCTTAGAATAAAAATGTCCTTACTCGAAATTTCAAAATGGTTCAGGAAGGTACACAATCAATACAACTTTAAATTATTTTTTCATACTCCTTAGAATAAACTGAACCTGAACAAAGTATTCATGACTCAATGTTTGAAATTTAACCAGACAACTCTAATTATTAACGAATTTCATTGTAATACAACCTTTTTTTTTATCATTATTATGGACCCTTTCGAATATCCAAATATTATCCCGCCCCTCAGGTTGTACAGGTAAAGTGCAAATTCTAATTTCTCTGCCGCCGTTTCCCTGAGCTTCAAGAAACCCTTGTTTATCCCAAAATATACCCGACCCTCAGTTTGTACAGGTAGAGTATTGAGCCAACTCTATGCATCAGGGACCCCTGCTAATATTTTATAATACACCCCAGGACACGTGTTGAATAGTCAACTTGTCTTGGGGTCCAGCATATTATATTTTAGCATATTAGAAGGACTCGGCTCGAAGCCTTGTATTTCATGATGCTCAGGAAAAATAGTGCAGTGGAAATTATCATTAAATAGTTTGATATCCCGAATATAATATAATAGCAATGAAGTTTCTTCAAGATGATATTACACACAACAATTTTGTCTCACAATTATAATGTACATGACGATTTGACCACACAACGTTATTAGTCCAAAGGTGTTGTGTCTGGAACCTTTTTACCACAATCATTCTACCGGGCACCAAACAAATGGAGTGGAACACTTCTTACCAACTGTTTAATTGAATTTCAAGTTTTACAAAAAAATATTTTTAATATATTTTTGTAATTACTCAAGACCTCCAAACTCTTTAAGATCAACTCTCTAAATGAGTAAGTTGGAATTAAAATATGTACGCACTACGTACTTATTAGAAGAATAATTAATTCAGAATATGATTGATAGGCATTCACTCACGACATGCTTTTTGAGAGTTAATTTTTAATTACCTATGATTATTAGAATGATTATAAGCTAGCTGTTATTAACTAGGGTGGAGCTTATTTTTTAAATGTTCGAAATATGAGGTTCTTATGGCCTCAAAATGATCCTTTTAGTCCATAGATATCATTTGCAAACTTTAATTTTTTTAGAACAATATATTCAACGGTCCTAAACCTTTGAAATTGTACACTTTTTTTTAGAAAAAAAGTATTTTGATGATGATATCATTTATTTCATACACATTACAGTTTATTTTGAGAAATAACAAATTTAGATTAAAAAAATACAACACAGATTTTGAAATTAACATTGCTCGTGTAATTTATTTGGTTAACAAAATAATTCCTAGTCTATTAGGGAAAATAGGGTTGATGACTGCCCATATCGTTTTTAAGGAAAATAATTTTTAAATTACTTAATGTCGCTAAGCTTTCATCTACAAAATCTGAGCACCTACTAATTTCATAATTTATGAAGGTTGAGCGATGGAAGTTATTTCATATTTCTTTATATTAAAGCATAAAAAATTAGTTACCCAAAAAAACAAAAAAAAAACCCAAAGCTCTATAGCTTACGTACACGTTGAGAAAATGACAGTTGAAATGATCAACGTATTTATATTCGCACTATCCAAGTAAGCGAGCGTGTCCAGGACCACTTTCGACGCCATAATACAGTCCGAAACGTTGATGAGGAAGAAGGGCTCTGTCAAAAAAGCCAAACTAGATCCATGAGGAGTAACAAAATACAGCCCAAGCCAATACCCTCAAGTCCATGAGGGTCCATGCGAGAGATCTCGGGGCTTCACAACAGACTGTTCAGAGACCTATCAAAAAGTTGGTGGAAAGAGTCTTGTGAGGGTGGAGAGCCCACTTTTGATATCAGAAATTTAAAAAAAAAACCATCTCCTCCGTTTGAAGACTTTTTTTGGATGAGTTTGGAATGAGTCTTCTGAGTTTTTTTGAATTATTTTTCGACACCCCCCGCTACAGGCCTGATGCCGACACCTTTGAGTACACCTTTTAGGTGTACGTAGAGAGGAAGGAAGGCTTGCAGTATCCCTCATCCTAACACTCAGGCCCTCAAAGCTAGTGTCAGTCAGATCTGGAACGCCATGTCAGATGAGTACATCCGCAGCGGCTGCCAGGTCCTCCATCGACCCCTGGAAGCCATTATTGCCGCTAAGGACGACTATATTTATGATTAAGGAAACTGAGACACACATCCATTCATAGTATTAATTTTGTTGAAATTATATTATTTGTTAATAAAATATATCTTTTTGACGATTAAAATTCAAAGTGTTCATATTTTAATGGATTTTAATTTGTAATTTTAACCAAATACATTATATCAAAACAATTTTTTTTTCTAAAAAAGCGTTTAGTTTAAAAACTTTAGTCCCGTTCAGCTACTTTTAAATATTTTTCAAATTTTTTTAAAGTTAGCCAATAATATATACAGACTAAAAGGAACATTTTAAGACCATAAGGTTTTGATAGTTCGAATATTTAAAAAATAAGATCCACCCTACTCTATACCTCCATTATTAGTCTATGTAAATTTCAGTCATTCCCTCTAAAGAGAGTCTTCAAGGAAGGCAAATTAAACATGTCATTGGTGAAAAAAAAAAAAAAAAAAAATAGGGCATGGGTGTCGAAATTTGTACAAATAAATTGAGGAAATTTGTAGGATTAATTTTGGAACACAGAATCAAAATATGATCTTGTTTTTTTTTCCTAACACATCTGGTTTCCAAAATATTCAAAGTTAAGTTCAGAGTCTTTTTTTACCACTAAGACAATCGACAAATTTAAAGTACGATTATTAAAACATATGCAAAAGTATCTTTATTGATTCTGTATCTTGTTCTGAACTCGATAGCTTTCCCTTTTTAGGCTGAAAGGGATCAAAACGACACTCTTTTAGACCTTGATAAATTATTCATCATTCTTGGTGATACGAAATGTCATAGCTGATATTAAAGAAAAATGTTTCTTATTTTATTTAAAAAATGTTAATCCCCAATGATTTTTGTTTAATTTTGTATAAAATTTTGTATCTTACTATTGTCTACGATTTCAATGTCTTTTCGTGACGTCATACCCCTTAATAAATAATAATAATTAATATCAGCTTCTTACAAATTCAAATAAAATAACTATTAAATATACATAAATCCCCTACTCCCTGTGAATACATTTCTTCAGTGGTCGAAATAAATTGTATAAATATCTACTCCATCTATCCAGAGAATGTAAATTAAAAGTATTAAAACTTGGGATCTCCTTCCCAAGGAAAGATATACATTATTCTCTTATGAGGTCTGAAAGTTTTCCTCGGACGAATAAAAACCCTGTTGTCCTGGAATTCCAAATTAAAGTATCTCTTGAAATGGTTGATCAAGTTAGAAATAGACGTAGGTGGGGGGTTGAAATTAAACTTATTTATTCGTGTCCACTCATTTGGGCACGATTTTTGGGGTGCATCTTTTTAGCGAGGCTCTTTTCAGCGCGGATCATTTTAGCTTGCTCCTATTTGGCGTAGTATCATTTCGGCGTATCATTGCCTTATATTATATTGGAATTACTTTCAATCAAAAGGTTCGGATTATGTCATCACTAGGAGTCCAATAGCAATAGAATATATTATCCACATGCTGAAACTAAGCACGCATGAAGTCTTCAGATAAGGAGTATCATTCAATTTACTTAATATATGGCATGCCTGCATTGAGCCTTGAAATAGACTCTCCGATTAATCCGGAGGAGTCTTACCCAACGCAATGACCAAAAGAAGGGGGTTAAACCAACGTGTTGGAAAAGCGGAAAATCTTTTGCTCTTATAATGTGCTGAGACTATTCGAAGTTAAATCTCGCCCACGATCTTAATATGAGAAATGGAGTGCAAAGTGAGAGGATAAGAAGTTGATACTTTGAGGAGGAGATCCTGTTCTAGAGATTAGTCCTGGACGAGGAACAGTCTTTGATCACTATTTGGCTGGTTGAAAAGTACTGATCTATCACCCTCAGTAGAATAGCTTAGCAAATATTGCATATCCTCATAACCAAGAACACTAATTCATCAATGGAATAATATTTATTGTTTCTATATCTATCTTACTCGCTTGTTTGTAATAAATCTCCTTGTGAGGTGTTGAAGGAATCAAAGAAGTGAGCAAGGCTCCATGGTCAACTCCGTAGACTAAGAGGGTCCATGACGTCTTCAACTCTTATCTGAATTTAGTTGATCTATGGTGTATTAGAATAACTCCTATATCATTTTATATTCTTTTGTGCTCCGCCTCTAAGGGAGTGAGATAATTGGGAAAACATAGTGTAATCATTTATCATTCACACTCTGAAATTCAGTTGATATCAGTTGACCTATTGTCTCAAGTGGCATAGAACATGTGATTTATCCTCTCTAACGAGGAATACGAATAGAGTGACAGAAACATGGATTAGAAACCGTCGATTAAGAAGAATGCACACTTGCATAAACTTTTCTTAAAACTTTTATCAAAATTCAAGGTATTTTTCACCTATAGTATGGAATAGGGGCTCCCCCTTATGGAAATTGCAAAAAAAATTGAGTGTTTATTGATATGTTCCTCCATGATACTTTTTGTCGTTCAATATTTCTTATTTTTGATAAGTACTCACTGTTATTGAGCTACTAAGTCATTTCTATTTGTTTATCTTCCTTTTAGATCTAATTTCTTGATTATCCATGTTAGAGATTGAAGATATGAACCTCATACTTCATTCTTTAACTCATGTCCTAAATTATTTCCTCCTTTACTAAACTTATTTAACATTCCCTGCAATCAACTATATCATTCAGTTTTTACTATGTCTGTCATTGACTTAAAGAGTGGCATCGCTAGACCCAAAAGTTTCTTTGGGTCCCCCAAAATTTTATCATATATAAAATAAAAAAATTTATATAAGTATTGTATTAAGGTGTTGATGATTTTTGGGGCAAAGTTTCAATTAGTTCCTAAGGAAGCAGATGCTTCTTCCCTTAAATTTTGGTCTCTTTTAGCAATAATTGCTCTAGTGGACTCGGAAGATGATTTATCATAATTTTTTATGGAAGTGTACAATTTCTTGATTTCTATTTTTTATGGGACTGGGACAATGGCTCGATAAAACAGAAATGGGTACATCCCCATTCTGTGGACTCAAACGTGTCTTCACTCGACCTTTGCAATTTGCTTCGATACACCGCCGCCAAGTCCAGGTTTCCGTAGATTTCCTGTCGATTCTATATATGAATCCATCAAAGCACAAATGCCTTGATCCTCTTTTGCTTTTCAAAAACTCCATAGTTCAGACGTTGAATTGTTGCTATGCTTTCAATTTGAATAATTATGAAATGGTGGAAAGTCAAATCTTTAATTATCAACAGCAGATTAAAAATTTGTGGGAATTTTTGAATTTCGTGGGTTAGTTACAAATTACTAATTCAATTATATCAATGCAGGGGGCCGTACGATTAGATATATATTTTGGAGGGGAAGGCCCGCATAAAAAAAATCATCTGTGCTAAAATTGGATCAGATGACCTTTTTCCAATAATTTTTTCTTACTCAAGACAAAAATTCCCCTGAGCAGACTCCCTTGCTATGGTTTATATCTTAGCTCTAGTCAATTATAGTGAATAATTAAAAATATGTTACAAATGTTTGAAGCAGGTCCTTTACATTGACTTTAAACAATTAGTATTAAAAACTTAATTTGGTTGATTATTTATGGAGCATTTTTTGTACACGACGATCACCAAATTTGATCTACATGTAAAAAAAAGCCAGTCCTTGAGTATTTTAGTTTAAGATTGTTTGAATAAAGAATAGGTTTTACTCGACCAAATTTTTGCTTTCAATAAAATATTAACCTCTTCATATTCCATACTAATCGAGCTTAAGATATCATTACATGTATTCTTGCTATTTATTCCTTCTTTAACGAGTAGGCGCATTGTAACTGGCTATCAAATACAGCTACAAGCATTTCGTTTTTTATTCATGATATATTTCATATATAATTTTCTTAGATTCTCTATTGTGAGTTTGACTAAAAATTTTAATTGATGTAACAAAAATATCTTTAAATCTATAGACACATTAATGGCATTAATATTATTTATATTCATTCAGAAGGGATATATCTCATCTAGTCTAGGTAAATACCTTGGACGTACCAAATTGTGTATTACCCGATTATTCTACAAAAAATGGTAGTCTACTTTTAGTTACAATGTAACTTTGATCGACAGCATCCTCGTCATTTATGAATAATTTCAATATATTTTCTTTAGTGAGGAATAAACATTATTTTTTTAATACTAGGTATATTTTTGTCATTAAAAAGTAATCAAAATAGTGAAGAAATAAGTATTATATTAAGAATAATCGGATATTATGTAATAAACATGAAATGATCATGTCAAAAACAGACTTAATTTGTCACTTATGCTGAACATAATAAATATAGAGCTTAATATCATGATCTTGCTAACATAACTGAATATGATGTCGTAAGTAAGCCTTGTGATTTTGACTATTATTTCTTTATAGATATATATTTTTGCAAATATTTAAATGATACTCAGGAAATAAAATTTTCTAAAGCATAACTATATTCATATTGTTTGGACAGTTTGATACACAGACCAATATAATAGTTCTACAACTGATAACAGTAATAATTTTAATAACTCGTATGTCTACAACTACAATAATTAAATAGCATTTTCCTATCAAAATAAAGTTGAAGAAATCAATAAGATACAAAAATAAAATAACAGATAACTCATAAATAGGGAATTAAATTTTGAGGAATATATTTTATGTTTTAATTTATTTTTCCAATCAAATAGTATTATTATTTTGTTACATTTTAACTATTGTCTTCAATAAAACACATTATAATTACTTCTTATGGAAAACATTTAGTTATTATCTATAAATTTATTAGTGTCGAGATCCTAGATCTTTGCAAGAGTAATATTCCAATCTGGTGAGAAGCTGTTTAGAAAAGGATTCCCGACTTAATGAGTTTGGGAATTGCAACGACATTCAGATATTCCAATTGAAGTATGCGTAAGTCACTTATATTTTTTTTAAACACATATTCACTTAAAAGTTCCCAATAACAATTTATATGTAATAATATAACAGAATAGAATTATCTTTCACATGTTTTCTAATGACAAAATAGACTCAAAAGTAATAAAGAAATCAAGGGTGAGCTTGAAGTGTTCAGGTTATATAATTAGCCCTATAGACCTCACATCCCAAACTCCATCTTATAAATTGAATTATAGCAATGTGATAGATATGAATGATTTCAGCATTTCAGAGGACACTGAAGGACTCTTATCAATGAATGTTTTCTTAGAGTAGGAGACGAATCAGAGTTGACTTAAGGAGGAAGGGACTCAATAATTTCATTGAATGAGTTGGGGATGGAGGATGATTATTCTGTGTGTATTCCTCACTGAGTTTTTTAGTTGATTATTCTGTCTTTTTATGAAACTCCTTAGTTCTTAAAGAAGTATAAGATGATTCCTTACAAGATCTAGAGGAATAAATGTGTTTTTGAGCATAGATACGATGATTCACCAGATCAGAAGTCACTATCAAAGATCTTGATGTGAAGGGATATCTGCACAATTAACGATCCATCCATTAAAGGATACAAGATCCCTTGAACAGAACATGAAGTTGAAGCAGGGATCAGAAGGCATTAGATATCCAAAAATAAATATATTAATTATGAAGAATTAACCGAATGCTTCGTAGGAAAGATCCATCTAACTTCGTTTGTTTACTTTTCTTTTGATGTTAGGAATACAACGGCAATTTTGATAAATTCAAACGGATTATATTGACATTTTCTAGCTACAATTTGAACAAATTATGAAATATTTTGACAAGCCTAACTTTAGTTTAGGTTATAAATATTGTATTATTAATGTATTCATTTATACAAGAAAGTCAACAGGAATGAACATTTTGATACAAAGGAGCTTGCGGAAAAGCAGCACGCTGAAAAGAAGCTATGCTGTTTTTGTATAAATTTATTAAATCTCAAAAATGAAATTTCAAATAATTCAAAAATAAACAACTGTTCACAAATAATGAAAAATAAAAAATTCAAATATTTTATTTTCTGAAAAAAACTTTAAACATTAAAGTTTTGGATTTCTTTTCAAAGATCTATTGTTATTTGCAGAAAATTAAATTTTTTGGAAACAATTTCAAATATTAAATTTTTGCCTCTGCTGCATAATTTTGCCGAAGGAGTTTTTTGTAAAAGAAAAGAAATCCCTAAAAAAAAATTAAAAAATAACCCTATTTTTTTACAAAAATACTTTTTATCTTTACCAATAAAAAAATTCTAGTAAAAAAAATACTTTGTTTTGGGAGGGGAGTCTAACCCCTCCATCAGACACTTCTGCATTTGTTCATAATTTGTGTTCCCCAGCGTAATCTTGAATAAAAATAGCCTTAAAAGTATTAACTTGACTTTCCTCATTTTTTGTTCTCAGTTTAAATTTTTGAAAAAAATTTCAAATATTCAATTTGTTTTTTAAAAATTCTAAAATCAATAGCTATTCTCAAAAAAATTCTAAAAATCCACAGCTGTTCACAAAAAATTTCTGAAATCAAAAGCTATTCCAGAGAAAATTAAATTTTTTGGAAAACAAATTTGAAAAATTAAATTAAATTTCAAATATTATTTTTTAGGAAAAAAAAAATATATATATTAAATTTTCTAGTTACAAGCAAAAATTCTTGGAAGGGCTGTAACCCCCCCCAACCCACCCACTGCAGACGTCCATGACCCTTCCTTTTTAATATGAATACTTATTCATCTCATTTTTTGGTTGCAACTTGTACAATTTGTGAATACAAGTTACAACTGATGCCCAATAATATACAACATATGTGGCAAATAAAGTGCTTTCTTTTAGATCTGATTTTAAAAAAAAATCGAAATCCTCCCCCCGTATATGGTTAAAAATCGCTGCTATTAACTCATGATATGATGTAGGCATCAGGCAAATAATTGAGAAGGCAAGAAGAAGGTTTATTAAATGAATGTAATTTTGTTGATATGCTTAATTTTTTTAGTTATTTTAAAGTTATAAACAGATTGAATGTAAAATTTTAAAAAATAATAATTAATTAAAATTTCTAGGAAAGTACGTCAATGTAAAAAAAAATTACAAGAAAAGTTGAACAAACAAATTTTCTTCATCCATTCTGACAAGCAACATATTCTGATGAGGCAGTTAAATGATGTGCTAATATACTCGATATCGAACTTAGAAGCATTTTCTGTGAACAATGGCTGGGCCGCATTCATCGTATTCTTGCTTGGAGATCCACATCTGTTGGAAGGTGGAGAGGGAAGCCAAGATGGAGCCACCAATCCATACAGAGTACTTTCTCTCAGGGGGAGCAATGATCTTGATCTTGATGGTGGATGGGGCAAGGGCGGTGATTTCCTTTTGCATACGGTCAGCAATACCAGGGTACATGGTGGTGCCACCAGACATGACGGTATTGGCGTAGAGATCCTTACGGATGTCAACATCACACTTCATGATGGAGTTGTAGGTGGTTTCGTGGACACCGCAGGATTCCATTCCCAAGAAGGAAGGTTGGAAAAGGGCTTCTGGGGCACGGAAACGTTCGTTGCCAATGGTGATGACTTGACCGTCAGGAAGTTCATAGGACTTCTCGAGGGAGGAGGAAGCAGCAGCAGTTGCCATTTCTTGCTCAAAGTCAAGGGCAACATAGCAGAGCTTTTCCTTGATGTCACGGACGATTTCACGTTCGGCAGTGGTGGTGAAGGAGTAACCTCTCTCAGTAAGGATCTTCATGAGGTAATTGGTGAGTTCACGACCAGCCAAGTCCAAACGAAGGATGGCGTGGGGGAGGGCATAACCTTCATAGATGGGGACAGTGTGGGAGACACCATCTCCAGAATCCATGACGATACCAGTGGTACGACCAGAGGCATAGAGGGAGAGGACAGCTTGGATGGCAACATACATAGCGGGCATGTTGAAAGTTTCAAACATGATTTGAGTCATCTTTTCTCTGTTGGCCTTGGGGTTGAGAGGAGCTTCAGTAAGGAGAACGGGTTGTTCCTCAGGGGCAACACGGAGCTCATTGTAGAAGGTGTGATGCCAGATCTTCTCCATGTCATCCCAGTTAGTGATGATTCCGTGCTCAACAGGGTACTTCAAGGTGAGGATACCTCTCTTGGATTGAGCTTCATCTCCAACATAGGAGTCTTTTTGGCCCATACCAACCATCACACCCTAGCATTTTCAAAAGAGAAAAAGAAAATTAATTAATCATCCTTGTTATGCGTTTTTTTGTGATTTTTTTTTGGGGGGGGGAGGGAGTTTACTACTTACTTGATGGCGGGGACGTCCGACAATGGATGGAAAGACAGCTCTGGGAGCATCATCTCCAGCAAATCCGGCTTTGCACATACCGGAGCCGTTGTCAACGACAAGAGCAGCAACATCTTCGTCACACATGTTTATTGATTTGTGAGTGGAACTCTAGAGAATATAAACAACAACCTCTCAATCAGAACACGGATCCTGTCGGAATGAATTAATCGTTCTATTGTTCTTAGGTATTTATATAAGAATCTATCTTTGACACAGACCTGTGAGCTCACACTTTGCCCTCTTCAATTGTAAAGTTGAGAAAGTTATGTTCATAGAGCAGAAAGTCGTATATCTCCAAATATGGAGAAGGTATCTATTTCAATAGATAGACCTCGTAGTGCCTATGCATAAATGACCTCCCTAGGTCTTTACCCACCCTCAGGCTTTTGATTGCTCATTACAACAACACTTTTCGTTGACCAAATAAGGCAAGGAGGAGAGACGGGGAATTAATATATTACTATCATTTCGTATAAAGGAAAGTTAGTCACGGAGTTCAAAGGGTAAATTATTATTTGTTTACATAGTACTGCAAATACATAGACTCATTGCTACCTTATAAGGCAGTACATATTTTATATTGTCACGGGTATATGACATATCCAAGGCGTTTATGAAAACGTAGCAAAAATACATTTTGCAAATCTCAAGCCAAAAATATACGTTATTTAAATAAAAATAGGATATAATATATCAATATAAAAATCCATCTGAAAGTTGTTAAGATCAATCATAATTTTTCCCTCCCTTTCAAACAATACTTTCCTCACCAATTCGTGTCTCCTCGTTCATTTTGTGTACATATATAGTTGAATAAATGGGGTTCCATTCTTCTTTACCTAAATACTTAGAGAATAATTACGAGTAGAGTACAGAGATAATACTTGGGTAGAGGATAAATGACATGTGATGTCAAGCTCTATTTCGTCTTTTTCTTCCTCCTAGGTATTGATATCTATTTATAAACTCGACATAGCTGCTTGTCGAGTCACCCTCCTACAATCTACATGCAGATAAGTTCTCCCTTCCTCCCTCCCACCCATTATTATATTTCATTTTGGGTTACACATTATAAATATATTATCCCTATTGTTATGCACCTTAGATTCGCCCTCTGGCCCAAGAATTGAGGGTAGACTTCATTCTCTAGACACCACCACTGTTCCTAAATATAATAGAGGCAAATCAAGATATAATTACAAATCCGCTATTAGTCAACGTTCTCTCTCATACAAATAATACTCTTGGAATAGAAGAAACACAAAGTTAAAAATTGCGTCCACTTCAAAGGAATTTATAAGAATGAAGAGTTCCAATGATGATTTTTTCCCCCTTTTTGTATCATGGCCTTACCTTGCTAACACGAAAACTCCCTTTCTTGTTTATTGTTAGCTGCCAGTCCCTTGATACGTCATGGCTATTTCATAATTTATTCTTTTTTATAAATATAAAAAGTAAATGCTCCGTTTCCAAAAGGACACGAATACAATTTCTTGTTGATCCCTCGCCGTTTATATAATATATATATGGGCCATTTTGTTATTTATATGAAGAAATTTTGGATATAATGCACAAATATAAATTTATAAGTACTCATTTTATAAAATATTACTAATCACTTGTATAATACTACAATATCGAATAAAATACTATGTAGGTTTCAGTAATATGTTAATTTACTTTAAAAATGGTGAATAAATCATATGACAGGTATAGTCTGTGAGTGCATAAGATATAAATGACAGTTGGTATGATTGACTTATTTGGCTAACTGCCAGATGCTTTTGAGCCCTTTTCCAGTTTCTTTTTGGAAGACAGGTTGCGTGATATACTCAAGGTAATGACGTGTTACAGGTACAAATAGTAAGATGTTGCCAATTATTTTTGTTCTGTATGTTTCTCTTTAAATTGATTTCACATTTCTTTTCAATCAATACAGATCATAAAATACTTTTTTCGAGAAAGGTAAGTTAAAGGTCTTTGATGATCTGTCAAAACATGATTCAATTAAATAAATGAGTTTCAAAATTACTTTTATAAATCTGCATCCAACTTTTTTCATACTATAGTATTATTTTAAATAGTCACCTTTTTATCTGAAAAATAGTAGTTTGTCAATATCCAAATTTGACTGTACATACATAAATAATAAGATTATTGACATATATATATATAACTTATATATAAAGGGTATCTCATTCCTTCTCCAAATTTTAATTGTCTTTCATTCAAAATAATGATAGATTCTACAACACTATTTGACTTGAGTACTCTACAATAAGTAAATGAGTATTAATATAAATAGTATCATTTTGGAGTGTCAACAAGTTGAGACTCACAACAACAGAGATTCTTGGCAAGCCTCCCAAAAACACAACACCTATGCATATATTTTTACATAATTATATCATGTCACCGAAACATTGGTAGTAGCTTTTTCTCAAGTACTTGCTCAAGTATCTTTAGTACAAACACGAGAGTCAATATCAACAGTTTACCCTTTGGATTAGGGTTTTTGATTAAACTTCAGCTTTTTGATTATTTGAATTGCTGCTATTAACCTTGAGCTTCTTTCTTTGAGCTACCTACGATTCCATTAATGGTTCTTGAATAAAAACTTAGGAGAGGATAATTATTAGTGTTGTGTCCAGCTTCATTTATTTGTTCCAGTCTAGGCCATTTTTAGGACCGGTCATGCCAGTCCTTCGGACTGGCAGTACTAGAATTAATTTAAAAAAGAAGATATCAAGAATTCATCAAGTTATAAGTTTTAGGACTGAAAAGGATCGGACTGAGACTGAGCTGGACTGGACCGAGTCTGAAATAGACTAAACCCAGATTAAATTGAACAGGACAGTAGTCTTTAATTCTAAATAAGGAGGGAATGCTTGAATAAGTGTTCTAGATCCAGGGGCGTCCACAGGAGGTTGGTTAGAGGGGCTAAAGCCCTCCCCCGAACAATTTTTATCGTCACAATTGTCACGTTGCTTTTTATAAAAATTAAATCTTTGAAAAAAAATTATTTCTAAAAATATCACAAAAAAGTGTTTTATTTATAAAATAGAATCCTGCGTACGCGACTGAGCTCCTTACTGTAATATTAGTAGTGATTTAAGCGTTCAAAATATTATTTGAATTAAAGAGTCAGTTTTGATGTACAATTAAAATAAAATATGGTACAATTTTTATCCACTCTCCAAAAACTATTCCTTTAGTAGTTTGGGAAAAAAATAATTATATTTGTTTTGTGACGAAATATTGTATATTTTTAAAGGAATAAATCTTATTCTATTTTTAACGTACGTCGTAGTATGATAGTAATTATTTATGAGAGCTTTCTTTCCTCCTCCCTACTTGGTCAAAAGAAAAGTAACAATATGTTAATAACAAACGCACTACTAAACGTTATCAGTAAGACATGGGAGAGCTCATCAATTGGCGCAGATGTACTAATTGTTCACAATAACCAAATTAGTATACATAATACTCATCCATATAAATACAGAAAAGTTTGTCTGAATGTATGACAATGGGGCACCGGGTGCACAGTACATTTTATATATCAGAATGTAGTCATATAAACGAAATATTGCAAGCGTGCGTATATAACATCAGCTGCGTATATATAACGCTCCTTGATGTAATTAGTCCCCGGTAATTTTGCCTTAAACTATTTTGTCTCAGTACATTTTACCTTAAGGATATTTTCCTCTAATATTTAAACGAATCAGGTTTATTTTTGGTTGAAATGAATGTTCCCTTTGAATTTTTTGGAATCAAATATGTAATATTTATTAATATAAAATGTATGAGATGTTTATTTATGTTGGAATAATGATGGAATTATGCTCTTTCCTCATGTTATGCTTGAGTCCTTTCTAGTATGAATAATCCATCATGTCTAATGATAATACAAACGGGGAAGTGATTAGCAATTCTTATATTTAAATTGTTCTTGTGGTGTTCTTTAATAAACTCGTCGCCAGGCCAGGAGCATAAGAACGTCGGGAAGAAAGAATGAGCCTTGATTGAGATTTAACAAAAGAGGTTATATATTCTTTATAAAGACATAATAGACATGAGGACTGGCAACATCCTCGTGGAGATTCACACACTGAAAGTTCATATGTAAAATAAGATAAAAATAAGATAAGGTACCCATATCAAATAAATAAAAAGAGTAGATTTATATTAAAAGGTCAAAAGCAGGTTGAGTGCGTAGACACTACAGTTGTCGTGTTTGTTTATTTATATTTTTTGTACAAAATTTATTGGCTATTTTGTTTTTTTCTGGAATGTAGTACTTATTGAGATTTGTTTGGTGTATGGATTGAATTTTTGGGGCATGATTCCATTTAATTTCTTTTATAGTTATACACATAACATATTTTGATTTAAAAATTCCATCAATTTTAACCAAAAATTACAACAACGGAAGTATTAATTTCATTTTTTTTATATCCTTCTAAAATGTACTTACATGAAATATATTTTATATAACTCAAAAATTGATAAATTTACATTAAGTATTTGTTTGCAAATTATTTAGACACCAAATAGTTATAAATCTCTTGCATCTAATACAATCTAATACAGCTTGCAAAAGTCTTTGAGGCAATGCACCAGCACCACAAGTGAAGGTAGAACATTGTTTTTTGTTTTGGCGGTTAGCCATAAGTGTTTAAGGTCAGTTAAAAAAAAATGGCATCAATCAACGGAGTATTTATTTCACAATCGCAGAAAAGACAGAGAGCCCTTGTTTCGATCCGCACTGGACAAGACCGTTTTGAAATTGTAAACTTCTTAAACCTGGACGGGTCCTTTGCCTGGAGAGTCAAGAAGGAACTGGATGAGTCTGGAGGTGACCATGATTCAACGGCAATCTGTGCTAATCAAAAGATGAGGTCAAACTGTCAGAGGGATCAAGAATTCATTGCAAATTTGAAAGTGTTTGGCTTCTAAGATCACCTTATCCAACACCTATGGATTTCTTTGTGTGGGTCTGCAGTTGAGGGACATACCAACAGATCCTACTGCGATCCAAGATTTGAGCTGATGTCTAAGATCTTTGAGGAATTCGGGAATCTGCCAAAAGAGAATGTAATCAAGACCTGCTTCCGTTTCCGAAGTCGAGTCGAGGCTGTTATTGACGCCAATAGCGATTATATCGATCAATAATAATTTTATTCTTATTCAGCTTTCAATTAACATTGATTGCTGTTAAAATCAGATGATTAGTTTAGGAGATAATTAATTTTTAAAAAAATGTATTCGTTGCTAAATGGCGGTTGGTTCCTGTACATATGAACGTACAGGGTAAAGCTCAAAAATTAGAGATATATTTTCGAGGCTGTATAGCCTCAGTTCCAAAGTCTGACAATTTTGTAACAATTCCAAAGAACTGACAAAAAGCTATAATTTGATGTTTGTTTTGTTTTTGTGCGATCAAAAATGTCCGAGCAACAAGTAAAACGGTAGAGGGCTGCGTTCTCCTTCGTGTACAAGTCGATCTCCGATAATAAACTCTTCACATTGAACGCTGTTCTGAACAGGAGAAATGATCGCTTAGTGACTGAATCAAGAGTTCAGTTCGAGGGAATCCTGAGGACCAAAAATCCTGCTCAGGTCATGGCTCTTGGCATCATGGCATCTGAGGGCAGCAACATACATTCCTATTTTTTCAAGGCCAATGAAAAAGTCAACACGGACGTCTACTACAAGGTCCTCAGGTACCATATCTTGCCATGGTCAAACAGGAAGCTCCCCAGGGACAACTATGAGTTTAACCTAAACGGCGCCACGTCACACACGTCGACAAAAGTGCAGCATTTCTTAAGGGAGAACATGGCAGCCTTCTGGTCTACAGACTTCTGACCTTCGTCTTCACCCGACATGAGCCCCTGGACTGCGTTGTTTGGTGCAACTTCGAGGACAAGACGAACAAGACTTCTCATCAAAAGGTCGATGCCTTGAAGGCTGTGATCACGTAAGAGTGGAACAACTTGTCCTCAGACTTTGTCAAGGCCAGCTGAGATTCTGTTCGTCCCTATATTGAGCCATCATTCGAATGGAGGGGGGCATATTGAATGAAAAGTGTAGAAAATTGTTGAATTATCAACTTTTGATTCAAAAGTTTGCCATAAAAATGTAGAAGTAAAAAGGGCTTTTAAAATTTTCTAATTTTTGAGTCCTCACCCTGTATACCTTTAAGTTTAATTTAAGAAAAAATAATTTTGAACAACAATAATAAAAAAATGTTCAATTAATATTTTTACATTGCATACACAATATTTTATAGACATATTTCGGTCAATTATAGGCTTCAAATTTACGGGATGAGTTGAGATGCTAAAGAATGTGACTAGAACTTTCATTTGATTTATGAGACTTAATTATGCTCCTATAAAATCCATTTCAAATAATATATATATATGTCCATTTCTAATTATGTAACTATTACGATGGGAATTTTGCTCTACTTTAATCTCAGTTTAGAATCTAGATTAAAATATTTCAGCTTGTTTTTTATGTTGACAAGCCACATATACCTACTTGGTTGATCTTATGTAAGGTGTACACATTTTATTACTTTAAATCTGGAATGGCATGGGTGCTGCAAAATCACTGAGGAGGACTGCTAGACAATCTTATTTGTGAACAGAACAAGCTAAGACGTTTGGAATACGCAAAGAAGATTCTAAATTATCTCAAGGCTTACAAAAATTTGGGCAAATTTTTTTTTTCGGACGAAATTTTTTTCCCCGTTGATGCTACTGTAAATAAGTAGAACAGCCGCTACATCACAATCTAACATCTAGACTATATCTCAGCTTCAATGAGACATGTCATCAGAACACAAAAAAAAAAATATTTTAAAGAGTTTGTAAATTGCTATGTATTCTTTAATTACTGATAATTTATAAAAAAATATATATTTAGTTCAGAAGATTCTTTTAGGTTTTTAACATGGCTTTTTTATGATCAAGTTTTCAATAAGTTTAAAGTAGAAAAGCACATTAAAACCCGAATTCAAGAGAGGAATTTTGAATTGTATACTAGTCGCATAAATAATTCAAATTATGACATTTCCAATTTTACTACTTATATAACCAAGTCTTGTCTCCTGCAATATTCTGCTCCATTTTAAGAATTGTCCCAATTTTGTTGTTTTCATAGAACTTTACACTGGAAAAGGGATTTACGATCGCATCTTCATAAATAAGTAATTGGAGTCTCCAATTAAATAAGTTTTATCCAAGATCCATTAAGTATTTGAGAATAAGGACACATTTATTGAATTCGAAGAAACTACATACTCGACGGCAATTCATGACTGCAGTGGTGGTTGGTCCTTCATTTGGTCATTTTTTGTGTCGTCTTTATGTCATGAATTTGGAAGGTGTAGAATGATTACCTGTGTTGCTGCAATAAGTATAAGCAATCATCTTACCTCCAATTTCAGAGACAAAATAGTAAAGGTTTTAATTACTTATGAAGCAAGAAAATAGCCAAAAACATTAAAAAACATTTTCTAATTATGTTGCATATCAGTTGTTAGGCATATAGTCTGAACAGGATATCAACACTTTCTCCAGTTTACTTCTAAAATACAAACACTATCATCTCTGACAGGAATATTTTTTTTTAGAATTCAGTTGATATAAAACAATTCACTATTACGCCAAGCACATCAATATAGTCAAAGAGTATATCAATGTTATAGATGAAAACAAAAATGTAATCGAAAAAGAAAAAAAATATTTTGAAGAATGATCCACTTTTGTCAGAAATAATGTTTATTCAACAAAATTTGACCATTAAATCATTGAAAGAGAGATTGCCGCTACTCCCAAGTGTACCTATAAAAAAATGTGTGCCAAGATATTCGTCTTTAACTTTTCAAAACTAAATGTCAGGAGGGAATAAAGAAAGACAAGGTTTTGTCCAATCCAAGAAATATACTCTTCCCTTCAAGTTCTTTGAATCTTTCTTTATCTTGGATAAAACTTAATTACTTTGAGATTCAATTGACTTGGTTATGAATAAGTGAAAGGTAATTACTTTTCCAGAGTAAATTTCCATGAACTTAACCAAATTTGGATGATTCAAGATATGGAGTGGAATACTGCAAAAGATAAGGATCATAGTTATATCAGTAATAAAATTGGAATATCAGAATTTGAATTAATTATGTGACCTGAATACAATACCAAATTCTTCTCGTAAATTCAATTTTTAATGTGTTGTTCTAGTTTAACGTCTTCAAGAATACAGTTCCATAATTAAAAAGATGTCATGCAAAAAAACCTCGAATCCTCTTCGTAACTCCATACATTTTTTACCCCTATTATCAGCGATCCAGGATTTTATATCAATATTCAATAATAATGTGTCTCAAACTACATCAAAATACAACTTTACACGTTAAAATAATAAATACGTAGTTAGTAGTTACAGGTGACTTATTTTTATATGATTATAAATTCTGAAATGTTTCCTCCACAAGAATGAAATAATAATGAGGACATTTTCAATTACTAGTTTTTTATAATAAGGATTACCAAATGCAAAGAACCGCTCCTGCATTAGAGAACATATAATATTCATGTCTGTTCATAATTCATGTGCATTTTTAGTACAATAAGTAGAGTTGCATAAAATGCAATACAAGACTACAGGTAGATCCAGACATTACTTATTTTCCATAGACACGGAGCATGAGGACTTGTACTTGGATCTAGAAAAATCCACAGCATGATGACTCGGGACCAGAAAGATCCCGAGCATGATCACTCGGACTTGACTTAAACTGTGGATTTCTCAACTTGTTTAGAAATTCATACCTAAGCACTTCAATATTGCATCTTTACTATTTTCTTTCATTATATTTAGTATCTACTATTTAGAATGAGTAATTAATAATTAATTATTTATGGAGTATGAAGAGGATCTATAATGAAGATGCGAAATAACTAATGGGAATTATGATACGAGTATAGTATTATATCCTAATATTTGGTCTCTTATAGAATGTAGGTTTTATTGATGATAAACTCGACAAAAATTGTAACGGTACACATTTAAGTTTAATATTTTCCTTCTTTAGACGAGACTGCAGGAAGATCCGAACATTACCTATTTTCTCATATAACCGGAGCGTGAGGACTTGAACTTTGCCTGAACATTGAAATAGTGGACTCAAATACTTCTCTGAATATTGGATCTAATAGATCTTTACTCTTTTTTTTTATTTATATTTAGTTTTTACTAGATAAACAATACAGTTTTTCACTCTATATAGAATGAATAATTTTTTATGCAATATCATGAGGATCTAAATGAATATGCAAGATAATTATTGAAAATTACGAATATAGATACGAGTTTAATATTATTAACATATCTTAATACTCAGTTTCTTATATTGATTGTACCATGTACATGTTTATTGATGATAACCTCGACGAAAATTGTTCTGGCCTCATTCATCAGCTCATATTTAAGTTGTCCTATACAAAAGGTATTATATGCAGTGAATGGGTAACGTTATTGTTGTTGATTTATTGATTCCATCACTGTTTTCCTCCATACCATTGAGACTGAATTGAAGTGCTCGGCGTAGTAATTAATCGTTTTTGATCACCAGAATTAAGAAACAAGCATTTTACTGAGTATTTTCGAAGTCACTCAAAGAGAGCGTTACTATTTTGTTCTGACCATGAGTGAGACAAGTGACATTCAACATCATTTGGAAATTTTGCGTATGGTTTTTGACTGATTTTATACAATCAGCTCTGCTATCAATAATGAAAACCTTTAGTCACTTGCCACAGAAATCTGAGCCATAAATGTTGTTAAGACTTTTGACTTCAATTGTTCTATTGTTAGCCTTCTCAACATCTTTCAAGTTAGTTTCTGAAATAAGGGCAACCTAACAATGACCATATAGAGGACCAATCAAAACTGCATTCCTTAATCATAGTGTCGTCAAAGAGAAGAAAATTATCATTTCCTATAAGTTCTTTCGTAATCTTTGACGACACTACTTTACTTAGGGACTCCAACTACTATGTGATGGTGTAACAAGAAGGAACGGCTTTGTCAGTAAAAAGTTTAATAAATATTACAAGATTTGGACGGCTATCAATATGGAGTGAGATATTGCAGGATACATGCATCTTGTTCATTTCTGACATAAAATTAGAAGCATCAGGACTTGATTCAATTATATTCTTTGAATAAAGCTTCAAATTATGATCGTCAATAGAGTTTTTTATACTATTGAAATGCGAATTTTCTAAAGGCTTGGATTCCAACACCACAAAGGCTACGTGACAAAAATATTGAAGCCTTGCCATTAATATATACTTCTTTACCCTTTTTGTCGGCGAAAAGGAATTCAAATTATATATAATAATTATACAATGAAAATTAATTTTTTTCAATGGTAAAAAATAAAATTTAATAGTTATATTTATTTTTTCTTGTTAAATGCATAATATTATATTTAAATACATATATTAGAATTCATCATGAGAAAAGTATGTCATATTGAAATTCTAGGTCCACTGCATTTCAGAATAAATACAAATTAAAAATTAAATCGCCTATAATATACGTGTTATATTTTATAAAAATGGAGATGTGTATAAATTTTATCTTATACTCTATAAAACTAATATAAAATTTTACTTTTAAATTTGACATCACTTTTATTTAATTTTTAATCGAACTTTGGTAAAATCCATCACGATTATATATTTAAACAATTTGAGTTATCGTTTTTTTTGGTTGATGATGACGATGGAATTGTTCTTTGACGTCCTACATAGTATTGAGTCCCATTCTTTGTAATAATAATTTTGTAATTAAGAAGCTAATATGATTTCAATATTTAGAAGACATATCAGTTTAATATTGTAATATCAAGGATCCATATCGTCTACTCTTCTCATACCTTTTTTGAGAGTTTTAGTCTTTTAGGACACAATTGATCTAGGATTGGGTCCTTTTTTTTCAAATTTAAACATTTGGTGAGTCATTCTACCTTAATAAAAACTGAGTGGTATAATTGATTTATAGTATGATTTTTCTTAACTAAACAACATTGGTTGGGAAGTTCTAATCATGGTTATGATACAAAATCCTTGTTGGACTAAAACTAGAGTTTAGGATCGACTCCGAAGTAATTCTTAGCAATGTTTTTAATAGATACAACGTAAGATTTTTGTTTATTTCCTTTCCTATCCCCTCAAAGCTGTTTACAGTATACGTCATGACAGCTAAGCTTCTCTTCTCTCAAACATTCTTCAATTGTCAGGGATACCGCATGAATTTTTGGGTTCTTTATTTTTATAAAGTATTTGTATAAAATATATGAATTAACTCTCGTAGGTGTTTTGTATTTAGGATACGGGGAGCACTGTTTTTTTTAAACGTTTAAAAACGTTTGTTATAAATGTTTCCATCTTGAGAACAGAACACATGTGAATTGAATATATATATAAGTATTGGCTAGTTACATGTGAGTGTGCTCTTGAAAAACAACGAATAACACTGAGGAGTTTGCAAGGAGTAATCTTTTATATTTTTAAAGCAAAATTAGTCTTCTAACCGACGCCTAATTACTCCGGGCAATGCCGTTTACTACTCTTATAATTATTATCGATTTTTGAAAAAAAATCATGAATCGTCTAAGTAAATAATTGATGAGGTATATTAGAACATGCATATCATTAGTCGATTCGATTAGTATATAACGTCACTTCAAGAACTTGACCTACACAAAAAAAAAAAAGATGGCGTGTATTTTTTTTTTCTTTTAGCTCTTTCATTTTCATAAGTTGACTCTTGATTTAAAGGAAATGACACCGCATATAAAAAACTCAAAAAAGTTATAACATTGGATTTGGAATGATTTACTAATTTATATCAATCAAGGACCTTCGTTTCGAACTTGTGTCATTTCATACTCAGTCATTGGTAAGATTATCAAATCAATGTATATAATAAATAATAACAATTCTTTAATTAATAGTTGGAAACAAGAAAAAACTCAAGACTAGCTTCAATATGTTTTTTCAATATTTTCCTTTCCCTTTTGATGGTCGAGGTTTAGAGTGGATAACAAAATTAGTCCTGATAATATGTGCATGTTTGAAATCTATTTTTATTAATATTGATTTCTTGGAAATGAACATTATCATTCATAATGCTGGACCAGACCGAGACTGAATTGAACAAGACTACGGGCTTCAGTCCTAAATCATGACTGACACAACAATACTCGTAAGTTGTGAATGTTAGAAGAAGTGTCCACAAAAGGTGGGCTGAAGGGGCTGTAGATCCCCAAAATTAAACAATTTTAACTTTCAAATAGACTTTTTTTTTGTCCGGATAAAAATATTTTAGGCAAAAAAAGGGGTAATTTTTTTTTTTAATATTTATTTTCTTAGAAAAAAAAGTCCTTCGTGCAAATTACGCAGTGCAATATTTGAAAATGTTTAAAATAATTTAATTTTCTTTGAAAAACTATGGATTTTTGCCAAAAAATTAATATTTGAACAGCAATGTATTTATGAAAAGCTATGGACTTTTGAAATTGTTTTAACTTTTTTGAACAGCAGTTTAATATGGAATTTTTTTTCAAAAATTTAATTTTTTTTGAATAGCCATGGATTTTTGATTTTTTTTAAGAAATTTATTGAAACTTTAACTTTCCCCCTACAAAAATAAATAAACATATATATAATCCTGTAGACGCTTCAGATAAGCAAGGCCTATTTTCTTACTTTTTGAATTTTTTTCGGCTATATAGTCATGCAAAGTTTCCTTGTTCTACGATGTCATTTTTCGGTCGAACAACTGGGTCAAAGTTTGAAAAGGGTAAACATTATTTATATAGTCAATAAATATTAAAATAAAACCAACTATAATTGCCTCTAAGGCTATTGCATCTATATCACTTATTAATTGTAAAAGATACATTCGTATAAAATCGACGTTGTTCTTGGCCTCAAAGTACTTTGGAACTCATTTTTTTTCATGCAATTAACTTCTACTACATTTTAAATTGTAATTTTTTTAGTATAAATATATGTTTAACTTATTTTATAAAATTTCAAAAAGAAGATATTTAAAATTGGCAATTTTTGTTAATCGAAGAAGCAAAAAAACGTACTAGCAAATTTTTAGCATATCCCAGGAGAATCGTTAGGTTGTGCTACATTTTGTTTAAATACTTAATTAATTATCTTTCTTTTTGACAAGTAAATACTAAGTGCACAAACAAGTTTAAAAATAACTTCTGACCGCAATTTTATTAACCTAAATTTGTTAAATTAACTAAAAAGTAGTAATTTGCAGTATACGGAAAATATTTCAAAACTTTAGGACCATAGAGCTACTACCTCTAAATATTCATAAAAATTATTCACGTATTGCCAATTATATTTTTTTGAAATCAAAAGGAACATTTTGAAGCCTCCATGTCTTTACAAAAAGTGAAATAATTACCACCCTATTCTATTGGTTACAAAAACGTCAATCAAATTGTGTTTTGCAAAAGGAAAAAATTATGCTTTATTTTAATCTATATGCAATAAATAAAGTATTTTTGCATATAATATTTTTTCTTACCACATGTTAACTTTTTTACACTAGGGGTAATCAAAATTTGAAAAAAGTCGACAAACAAACCACCCAAGTGTACAAACTGGGCACCCAAAACTTGCAGTATCGTTTAATTACGATTTTATTCCATTATTTTTAAGTCAGAACTACCCAATCAAAGGGCATGTCTTCATAACGGTAGACCTTGCATTTATGAACGTCTTATATTAGAAATGTCCGACACACCTCTCATCAAAATTTTGCTCTGAGCTACCAGAATGAGAGTGTGGTACGCTATGGACTTCATCGTCAAGTGCTGCAAATCTGTACGTGTCAAGGATGTCATTGCTAGTAAAGTAGGAGGTGTTGAATAAAAAATATAGCTAAATTTATTATATAAACATATTATGAATTGGAGTTTTCATTTCTCGATTCCATAAAAATAATGTTTTTCGTAATTTAGTCATGCTAGAGTAAGTTTTGGGTCTGTATATTGCTTATCTAAATGACAAATATAAGATCGTATTTATTGAAAGTATGTAGTAGAATGGTGAATCAAATCTCAACGGGTAGAGCAGCTCCACATTTCCACAACAGGATTCCAAAGCTTCCAAAGTATGCTTGAAAAAGAGAGGCAGTCTCAAAAGTAATGTCAAATGCATAGTCCTCTCCAATAATGACATGCCACATGGCCCCATACTTTTTATCCAGCTCTTCTTTCAGATACTTTGCAATGTCCTTTGTATGCCAAAGAAATGTTTCCATGGCATTTAAAATTAATTCCATTATATCATCCTGAAAATACATACATTTTCATGTAATAATTAAGTAATCAACCTGTAATTTCGTGTTTTAGCAAAAATAGAAAATAAATCAATTATGTTAGTCACGTTGTATATTTGGTATACAAAATAAATAATGCATGTTATTAGACCGATCATTAATATTCAAATGGCTCTGAAACCTTTTAGTAGGTAGATGAGACAAGGTAGTAGACAGTAAACACACTAATTCCTATTTGCTCTCGTCATTCTAAAAGCCGTTGTTGCTAAGACATTTCGTCGAGCATGAATCATAGACTTACAATATTTTACAAACTGAATGGGGGATGGCTTGATGGAATATTACTTGATTTTTGAAGGAGTGGGATGTGTTTATATTACTCAGCCCATTTGGGTCAGGGCTGTTTTTATATGGGAACTGCTAATGACTGGTAGCCCTGTGCAGGATATCAATTCTTGGAAATTGACCGATATTCACTGTGTCTAAGCAAAACGTGAAAATGGGATTTATATTTCTAATAAGCTTAATTTTAAAAAAAATCTGTCATTCAGCTTCCTTCCTCCAATTTCACAGGCATACTGGGTGCGGCGAAAAAATCTTTACACTTCGTTTTTGCTACACAAATCTAGGTATTTGTGAATGCAGTAAAATTGCTCCAGTCAAATACTAAAAAAAACAATTAGATCTTCCAAAGTGTGCTAGAAGCCGAGAAAATGCCATCTGAACATGACCAAAGAATTTCGGTCCAGCCACTTTTGGACGCTGGTAAGAAACCAACAGAGATTGTAAAGCATTTGGGGATCTCCAACATGAACAGGACATGAACATGGTGCTCCGGCAGGGTGGTAAGCCGCACACACGTTCAAAAAGGCTCGGTAGTGGTTGGAAGATAATTTACCTTTCTAGCCTAATTATCAACCCATTAGACTTCACTTTTTGGGTGCAGTTGAGTCCAAGACCTGCACCGACCGTCCCCCAAATATCAACAACCTCAAGGAGACTGTCAACCAGCACTGGGATGTCATGTCTGAAGACTACATCTGCAATGGGTTCAAGGCCTTTTGTGGCTGCCTGGAAGCCATCATTCCCCCCAAGGGGGGCTACATCGATGTTTAGGGTAGTCAAGACATCATATTAGTTATTTTTATTTTATTGACAAGCCCTTTTACAACTTGTTGCGTGAATACATCTTGTTAAAGTTCGAGATTGAAAGTATAATTATTTTTTCGCCGCACCAGGTAAACAAACAAGTCTCATAATAGGAGTTTTTTGATTGAACAAACAATGTCGGAGAGAGAAGGTAAAAGAAATAGGTTGTCGATATTCCTTGACGCGGAAAAGGATAATGCCGAAATTCCTAACCTTGTCCCTTGCTCCTTAAGCCTCATTTCCAAGGCCAAGAAGCTCAAGGACGAGAACCAGGGCTTGTAGGGAGATCTTGGAAATGGTGGGCACAATTGGAAGAGAACAGTAGAGTTTCTGGTTCGAATCACAAATACTATTGACAACTTCAACTAAAAGTTGGTGACAGTTCCAGTACTCTGAGCTCATGGAGACAGCGGTATTTTCATAGAAAAAGGCCAACTACTCCAAGACTACCAAGGGTCCATTAAAATCTTAAAATCCCTTTCTTTCCAATTAACTTATTTTTATAATTTCTTAATAATATATGCATTAAATTGGAGTATATAGGAATAATGTTTATGACAATTATAAATTATAATAATTATTTCGAAAAAAACAGCTTTTTATCATCTTTGAACGATATTGTAATTACTCCATATCTACTTTATAAATCAAATACTTACTCTATTATAACATATTAATCAGTATTATATGCAAATATGAATTTGCTACTAAATCAATGTCCAAGACACATTCCCCGAGTGTTGTCCAAAAACCGACCATATGTGAGTATTATAATACTACAGACCCAGTGATGTATAACATACCGAGTGGTCTATTAAAATCTGAACACTTTGAATTTTAAAATTCAATAAGATATAATTTCAACAAAATTAATACTATAAATAGCTGTGTGTCTGAGTTCTCTTAATCATTAATGTAGCCTCCCTTTGCAGCAATGATGGCTTTCAGGAGGCGGCGAAAGGCATGGAACCCTCTACCGATTTAGTCCTCAGTCATGGCGTCCCAGTACTGCCTGACAGTGGCTTTGGGGGAGGGCTTTGTGTTTGGATGATCGACACTGCAGGCCTTCCCCTTGACATGTGCCCAAAAGGTGTAGTCGAGGGGGTTGGCATCAGTGCTGTAGGGGCCCAGAAGTGCCAAAAAAGAGTTCGAAAGATCTCAAAAGATTCTTGCAACTGAGGATTTGGTTGTTTTTTTCAATGCTGGTGTCAGGCGCAAGTCTATTTTTTAATAGCTCCCTGGATAGTATGTTTTGAAAACGAGATCTCTTCCATGGGCACTCATGGACTTGAGGGTATTGACCTGAGCTGTTTTCTATAACTCTTCTGGGTCCAATTTGTCCTCTTTGATAGAACATTTCTTCGTCTTCAACGTTTTGGTCTTGCTTGGAGTGCACGAATGGAAATTCGTCGATCACATTCAAGTGTCACTTCTGACTTTTACATAAGCTTGAGAGCTCAGATTTGTTTTGTTTTGTAACTAATTGTTTATGCTTTAATGACTCGGAATTTGAATGAATTTCAATCATTCAAACTTCTTTAATTATTAAATTAGATGTGTTTAGATTTCAATGAACTACCCAGTAGTATATGACTTCAATTTTAATTGTTGTATTACATTTTTCAAGACCTAAAAAATCAAATTGATTTTTTTATGTTGTGTTAAGATTCATTCACTACAATAGGCAACAAAATTCAGGTCTGGGAACCCCCTTTGTCTAAAATCCGTATTTATTAATTATAGTTAATTAAGCCATACAACACAAACATGGTCTTTATGATTTTCAATTTGAGAAGGTTTGGCCTTAAAGTCTATTTTTAAAAACACGCTTTTAAAATAATATTCGATTCAAACCCATATTTTGAAATGAATTAACTTCATATATGAAAATTATAGGTAATAACAATAAATAAAAAAACATTCCAGATTCGAAAATAAAATATTTATCAAGTTATCTTAATTACAGCTCCTACAAAATGTGTGTATTCATACAAAAACCAAGTAAAATGAAAGGTCTTATTTAGAAGCTTATATTTTTTAGCATAAATATATATTTTTTTGAAATATTATAGCTAAAACTAAAGAATATATCTTATATTACAACTTTTAAATATTTGCCGTAAAAAAGTTGAACTTTCATAAATTTTTTGAGATTAATTTTCTTATAGAATATTTAATAAAGGTCCTATCTAAGGTTGCGAGAAAATGTTTCAAGATTATATATCATTAAGTCAATTATTCGATTAATTGTAAGAAGAATGAATATTTTAGATGCAAGGAAAGTTCTGAAATTAAATATAAACAAGTCAATTAGATTAATTACATCTTATCAATAAATACTAAAAAATTATTTTATTGACTTTGGTGCAGTTGCTGGTACAATTTGCCAGATAGGGTGTTGCATTATCCATATGGAAGACCCACGTATTGATCCGTTGAGCTATTTGTTGACCTTAAGGGCTTTTAATAATGTTGTCAAGAACCCAATGTAATATTTAGCATTAATTATTGTACCATTGGGTACATCTTTCAAGTTGATCATGCCCTTATAGTTGAACAATAAGATGACAATAATCTAATATTGTGGTGAAAGAAAATTTTCCTTGCCCATAGTCTCCCTAATCTCCCCTACTTAGTATTTATAAGACCTTACCTTAATTTCCTGACTCACAAGAGATGTTCGAACAATGGGATGTATATGTTGACGATTTGAGTATTCTGTGAGCAAATCTGACCCACGAATGATCACAGCATCACCTGGAAGCTAAGAACATACACCTATTATATATTTATCGTTAGGGATGGGATTTTTGTAGAGCACGAGGAGAAGGTGTGTGTTAAAAAATTTATGTTACTACTGAATTAAAACTGTTGTTAATATTGGCTTTCGGTTACTTGATTTCGGGGGGGAGTAGAGATAATATCATTAATATGATACTGCTATAGAGTGAATAACCTTCTACATTAAAAATAAATTTATTTCTAGTAAATATTACTATTACAATTTTATTATCCATTTTGTAAGGTAACCTGGAATTCTACTTATAGAGATATGTGTTTAGGGACTTTTGTTAAGCTGAGTAAGAACCCCCCCAACGCCTATCTGGTTCTTTTATTTTATTTAGTATGAGTTACTTGTTATTGAAAATGCATAATAAACAATATTGATAGAAAATGATACTCATTTTCGAAACAACCGACTTCCTTGCTTTCAAATCAATTTTATCTCAGTATTCATCTCAACCCTAGAGATCTATCAAAGATTGAACATAATTTAAAAAAAGAATAATAATACCATCAGGTTTTTTTTTTCGAATAAGTTTTTTTCCTACAAAAATCCTATCCATGAATGCGGTATGTTTTTTACTCACAACAGCAAACGTATTTTCCTCTTCATCTGTTCCTGGACAAACAACACCCCGAATAGCCATCCCCGATAGATTTTCTGACGGTCGATTATCCTTGATCTTACTCATGACTCCTTCTAGGATTAAAAAAACACTACAATGTATACTTAAGACTATGTCAATTTGAACAACTGATTTATCCTTATGTGATTATTATTTTTATGTACACAAATACTTTGTTTCTTCATAAATACAAACTCTCTTTACTTCTCTGCTTCTCCCCCCTTCCCCCTTTTACTTTTTTGTAAGGTGTAAACATTACTTACATATTTCCGTAAGTTTGTTTCAACCCCTCATTTCAAGGCACTTTTTTCCTCATTCATATTTGTCTTGACATACCTATATTGATTTGTCAATTTATTTGGTTATGTAAAGCAGTACTTCCCAAACTTTTTTGAGCCCCTACACTTTTCATGGAAAGATTAATATAAAATTTGGAGTGTATTTTATGGAAATAGATGACTTAAAGGCCTACCCAGTCGCAAATAATATAAGTACCTATATTGAAAAATATAATACAAAATAAGAAACACAGTGATGAAATAATCAAATATAAATTAGAAATATATATACTACTTGAAGTCATTTTAATACTATCAATTCTCTTTTCTTGCAGTAAATGAAGTCAAAATGGAGACTTACAAACAAATAACATTACAGGCTATGAATGTGAAAATAGATTTTAAAGGAATCAAAGTCTTAAGGTGGGCGATGTGCACTGTGTATTGAGTAAAGCTGGTCTATTTTAGGTTAAGTTTTGGACATAGCAACTCGAAGATCGTCCTCCACGTTAAACAGCTATCTATATATATTTTTGATATAAGTTTATATGGAAAAGTTCTTCTCACATAAATATGTTTAACCAATTGGTATAAGTAAATCTAAAGTTCCTGTAGCCAGCAATGGGTACTCATTCATCACCGAAATCCAGAATTCGCCGAGTGTTTTTTTGATCAAAATCTGTTTCTATGTTTGGTCACTCGGAAGTTCGATAAGCGCATCTTCCATTTCAGACAACAAAAGATTAGCTGTGGCGGTAAAATGAGTGTATCCAGTTATATATTTGTGGAGAACTATCTCCTGAGAAAGACTTTTTAAAGTGACCTACAGGAGACTTGGGAAAAATATGTACATTTATCATTATTTAAAGTTTGATGCTCCTCAAAGTAATTTTATTTGTAGCTATATTCTTTTTTTTTATCTTTCTTGGAAATCATTTCGTGACCCATGCGTTGTGTCCCATGACCCCCACTTGAAGATCCACTGATGAAAGTATGTTTAGATTTTTTAGGATGAAGTTGTATCAACACAGATCAACCTGTAAATAACAACTATAATAAATAAAAAAATGATGAAATTATATATTATTTTACATTTACATATTTGAAAAGTGGAAGGAAAAAATATATTTATATCCCAGTCGAGTTTCAAGTCATTTCTCACATGCCGAAAACCTTTGAACATTTTTATAGAGCCCAACTAAAGTATTTGAATATTTATATCAAGTCCAGATCCAACGTTCAAGTTATATCCTTTAAAAAAAAGTTGATATGACGGTGAGATAATTCTACTGTGGAAAATATATTCCAATTTTTAATAACTCCAATATATGGGGAGTAATGAAGATGGAAGCGATCGTACTTAGTTTATAACTCTTGGAGAGATTTACTTCAATTGTGAGATCAATTTGAGATGGAATTCTTCAAAATATGGACCCAGGGGTTAGAGTTTTTTTTTTTTTTTAGATGAGGGAAAAACTTTTTAGAACTTTTTTTTTGGGGAAAAGGCTGAATTTGCTTAGAAAGGATATATTTGAAAAATAAAAGAATTATCCAAAACAATAATTATATAAGTTCAAACAAAAAATATTATTTTAGGGGGGCTAATCTTTATGTTGTTAACTTTTTTTTTTGACAAAGCTGAATATAATCCAAGGGCCTTTTTTTTGAAAAAACAAGTTTGGTAAAAAAAATGATTTTTTAGTTAAACAATTATTTTGACACAAAAAAATATTTGAAGTGGGCTACACCCCCTCCAGCTCACTCCTGGATACGCCCCTGACTCCAAATCAAGTCTCGAGTCTAAGTCCAAATTTCAGCTAACTACCACTTGATATTGAGTCTTTTATTTTATCTTTTTGTTTTGAAGGCTGCAAGATACAATAAAGTTAACAATACAATAATTATTCATGATTTTTTTTTACGAGGTAACAGTATAATATTTTTAGCCTTATTTTCATGTCTACTTACATAGTTAGTACCAATAGCTTAAGTATATCATGTGTGTGTGGTATATGTATATTGGTTGTAAGTATATAAAATTTGTAATATTATTGTTCATTGTTTTAAAATAATCATAACATTAAAACAAAAGCAAAGTTATTTATTTTACCACTCTCTTCCCCCCCTTCCTCATGACGTTGTTGCTTGGGCTTCTCATTTCTTAGGAATACATTTTTATGATAACAAGGTCCCGGTAAATATTGGAATCCCGTTCGTAAATAATAAACACTATGAAATTCAAGTATTTCTTTTTATATTTGATCAAGAAATAGTCAAGTTTGTGCTAATCTTACCGAATTATCAATTTCTCTGTTATCACTAGAGGTTGCACATTTCGGAGAGAGCGATAAAAATGGTGCTTTTTTAGAGGTTGCGGGTGCTTCTTTTTTTTTTTTTTCCAGTGCCAAATCCGACTTATAACAAATAACCTTAAAAATACATAACTTGATCGAATTAAATGAAGTATACATTGTTAAATAATGAAAGGGAGCATTTCCGGTAGGTTTAAACCCCAAAAAAACCCCGACAAAACGGAGTTCCGGAATTTTGGAAGATAAACTATAGTTGGTAGACTGTAGTTTTACTAACACAACAAGGAAAATGTTGATTAAAGAGCCGATTTGTTTATTAATAGTAATGTAATTAACCTTATGATTTTTATTTATATATGTGTAACTACTTCCAATATTGGTTGAAAAGAAGAACGATTATTCCGCAGTGTGTATTTTCTACTTATTTATAGATATTCCATTTTGAAAGAGGGTGAAGATATGTAGGTGTAATATATATTGTACATATGTATTTTGTCTGTTTGTTTGTCGGATGAGGACTTATTTTTAACAATGAGGTAACGAGTAAAGAAAAATGTAGTAATATGTAAAGTAACGAATTTGACTTTAAATGACGTTTAGGAACGAGCGTGTGTAGGTAAAGCACAGCCAGTGAGCGTTCTAGCGACTAATTTACTTCCTGGCTCATGCTGTTATTGTCATAAATGAAAATAATATGATAATGGTAAAAGATTATTTTCAAATAAACGTATTTTTTCTATATATGCCTTATTTTTAAGACTTTGATTGATATTTACATGTCCAAAAGGGATGGAGTACTCAAAAATGGATACTAAATTTAAAATACATAACTATTATAATCGTTCTTTGCTACCCCGTTCACTTACCGTCATTTAAAAAGGATGTTTACTAACAGAGGGTTAAAAAAAGATTGGCCTCTGAGTCATTCCAAACCAAATCAATCACTCAAAAACTGCACCATCATTGATTTTTTTTCAAATTTGGCCCATATTTTAATATTAGATAAAAACTCAAAAATCCATAATTTCAGTCTTTTTTGTCCTCTGGATCAGGACTTAGAGGCTTTTAAAATTTTGGCGTCGACGCCCTCATACCTTATTTTTAAATCCCTGTTCTTTGAATGTTTTCGATAATATTTCTCTATTTTAAAAACCATTTAATTGATAATTGTTTTATTCTTTTCTTGTATATTATAGTGTAAGCCAAGAAAATGAGTTTTTACCCATAAGGTCACGATGTCAATATTTTGACCTCAAAAAAATCAAACATGTCCATATTCAATTTCACTTAAATTTTTAAATGTTAATTTGTAATATTTCATAAACATATAAAATAAGTTCTTAGAGATGCATTCGATCCTACTTAAATACTACAGATGAAAACGGTAGAGTAAATTTCTGAATATTTTAATCTTTCTCAAAAATATAAATAAAAAAAAACATTTCTTTAAAAAGAATTTAGTTTTTTTTTGTTGAAAGTATTGTTCAGTTTGAATGAATATTTTGGTTCATCCCTTTTTCTAGGGTGTGTTGATATTTAGTTTAATGACGTTTTTTTCTTATTTATTAGAAAGTAGTAATCTATTTCTAAAAAGTCGTTTTTTTCTGGAATAACTGTACTATATATATTTTTTTCAAAAGACCTCCATTGTATATGTCTTAAAAATATCCAACTCTGATACTCCATAAGGCCCCTCTCCCGCTCAGTCGTCATGTCCCTATACTTATCTACCATTTAGTTATAATATATTCATATATTAGTAACTTTAGTACATAGTGATTAAACAATTTATAAAATGCAAAATAGTTAATAAGTAGAAAATCACCATTAAGAATATATTATATAACATTTACTACTTTAGAAAAATTGTTGTTAGGTAATATAATATGAAAAAATAAAAAACAAAAACAGAACATGCAATGACCACATATTGTATAATATACACTATATATACGTTAAGTGCTTCAATAATTACTGATAATAATAAAAGCATCAGCAAGCACTTGGTTGTAGTTAAATATTTCGATTTATCTATGTCCAACAATTTACTTTTTTTGCCACAGAACCTCTCTCTTTTTTTTTTTTTGAAAAATTGTATGGGAGAAGGAATTAAAAAAAAGGTGTAAAAATAACTGGAATTCCGATAAGCGTAAACATTATGCCTGAGATATTGGCATACAAAATATAATAATATGTTGACTAGACTTATAAACTCTAAGCCCTTTTGGTATTTGTAAAAATAGAAAGTGAATCCTGACATGTAAATCCTGACACTTTGAATAATGCTTGGGAGGAAAACAGATAGGCTGTTCAGACGTTTGATTATATTTGCTACAAGTAACAAGTCAATAAACAGATATTCCACTCTCTGTGTCTAGTAATGACAAAGGCAGGAATTATTCCGATTCGAGTTTGCAAAAATACATTCACTTCTTTAATAATATGTGTAGTTGGGGGGGGGATGGGGGTATGGGGGGACTATAAAAACCCATTATTTTCCAATAGATGTTTATATTAATGTGTATCTCGCGAGATAAATTTTGGACTAAAAAAACGTAGGAGACATAAGTATTTGACTCAGTATTGACTGAGTGTGTCAACGATGTACAGCAATATAAAGAAAATACGCTATATATTACAGCTTTTCTTCGATAAAGTGAAAAATGCAAGTCAGGGGCCTGAAAATGTGAATAGTGTTTATGTTCTGATATGGCCAATCACACACAATTTTGGTTGTATGGACTCAATTCCAGTAACTTTAATGTCAAAGTTGTACCACGCTCAGGAATTTTTCAAAATATGGATAGAATAAGGAGTATCGTCGAGTACAGCCATCATGGAAGCACTGTTTTGATTGCTAAGTGGCTAAACATTAATGATACTCCTTTAAAAACAATGGCTTTCTTTTCATTGCACCTTATATGTAAATATCTGAATTGGAAGAAACGTTTATAGACTTTAATTAAAGAGCTTCTAATTTTCTTCTGATTCGTAAAATGGGGACATATAAAAGCTTGGAGTAAATACATATCATTTATATTAATATAAAGCAATGAACATTTCCCTAGAAATATATATATATATATTTATTTTTTTTTTTGAAGAAGGGGGAGGGGGAAGTCCTTAGACAATTTTGACCGAATGTTTTTTTTTTTTTTAAAGCCATCATATTTTTGTAGGAAAGACAATTTAGATTTTTTTTTCTTAATTGACAACAATGAATAGAATTAATTACAAACTGTGACAAAAAATCCAAACTTTGTTTATAGTAAAACTATATAAACTTTATGGCCTCCCGATTTTAATGTATGGATCTGAGATTTGGAGTCCTTCAAGAAAATTCTTGATTGATTCGTTAGGAAAGGTGAAAACATGTTTTGTGTCGTGTTTTCCTTCATTGGAAGATAACGAGGACTACAAATGCAAAATCAAAAGATTTGGCCTCATCACTTTGTCTCATAGACGTGCAATTAAATATATGAATACATTACAACGAATTTAAAGCAAAAAGATAAACCTATCTCCCCCAAACCTGGATACTAAATAAAGGCTTTCTGTTCCACAAAACAAGACTCTCCACTCAAAACACCATCTTCCTACAAAAACGAAAGAATAACATTTTTAAACATAGTTTCTATTACAGATCTGTTATTCTTTGGAACACAATACCTTTTTGCTTTCGCCAGGGAAGTGAGGCTCTTTCGTGGGACACTTGCTTTTTTCCCCCTCTGCAATGTTACGTTGTTTTATGTTTTTGTCTTTTATAGTTTAATATATGTTTTATAAATGCATCATTATTATTCCGAACGATAATTTTTATATTTCATAAAATAAGTCCCCCTTTATAGGCATGTTTATCGGTGCTGGTCGAAAATAAAATAAATGGAATGCCAATATAATTTCCTTTCTTTAAAAAAAAAACCGCTGTCTATTCAATGAATTTGACAACAAGGTTTTAGTCTGGGATAGTGTGGTGTTTGTCCTAATTTATTTGGTCCAGTCCAGTCTAATCTTAGGACCAGTACTATCAGGTCTTGGGATCGGTCCTTAAGTCATTAGGTTGACAGTACTTGAGCGGATTAAAAAAAAATAAAGTTGAGTGATGTCATGAACGACTAAAATTGTAGACAACACTAGAATTTTTTTGTGAAAAAAAAATTCAAAAATTCATAGCTATTTACAAAAATTTAAAGTGACATTTGTAACGGACTTATTCTCCATTAGTGAGTGTTTGTATTAAAACCGGGTTGTAGGGGATGAGATATGGCCAGAGAAATTTGCGAACGTTTAAAAGAACGACCCTTTGGACTAATGCACCAATGCCTCTGTATGAAAAACAAGCCCAGAGTTTGATATTTCCTCATCCATGCTTCGTCAACATCATGTCAAAAACATAGCACTGGTTATCTGCATCAAAAATAAAAAAATGATATTTGTCTGATCAGACCATGAAATTGAGTCCCAAAATGAGAAATCTTTATCTTTTTTCCTTGATCATCCAACTGATGAAAAATCTTTTTCTGATTCCACAAATGTATGTAGAATGGATTACAATACGTTTTTTATAATTCTACTAATATTTGATGTATCTTCTCCAGTTGCTTAAGAAATATCCAATTCCTTGGTAAAATTTCCTAGTTTTTTGGGATCGTTTTTGTAAAGATTTATGTTTCCATTTGTATTATTTAATGCTAAATCTGAGTTTTTAGACTTGAATATTCGTAAATACATGAAAATAATTCCTTTTTAATAATTCAGGAAATATAATTACTTTAAATTTATCAACAGTAAGAAACAATCCTGGAAAACACTGAACAGAAACAAATGTATGTAATTTCATAGTTTATTATACCTACGTTATAATAAAATACATCTGAATTTCATAGCTGTATGGTTGTAATTGCTGTTGTTAATAATTAATTATGATCTATGATTGTATTGACAATTTATGTATTTTATTAATTTTGTGATTTAGTCTCTTATATCGTGCATTTGTGGCATATAATTATTTATCTATTTAGGAATGACCTACTTTGCAAATTCATTGACTACCAGACACAATTTGGTTATTGTTATAGGCCCTACTATTGATGGGAATTCCGGCTTTTTTTAGAGAACCGGTTCTTGCAGCTCAGCTCACTAAACTCCCAAATGGCTCTCCATATTCTTTTGGTTCTTTTTTTATAGAAAAAAATTCAAAGGCAAGGAATCCATCATTCGGCGTGACCCGGATCCTGATTGGTGGGGAACCAGATCCTGTTGTTCACTTCAAAGAGTTGTTACGTTCCCGAACTACACATCACTAATACCTACATCATCATTTTATGTACAATGGTGGTATGAAAACTTCCGTACCTTAACGTTAAAATGGTAGCACTCGTAAATAAAAGCTAGTCACATCTATATAGCATCAGTTGACAGTTACTCACGAAAGTTTCATACATTTTGGTCGTTCAGTTACTATGTAAGAGTCGTTTGAGTGAGTTGATGTGAGGGTCTTGTGAAAATGGACAATATCAGATGTTAAATATAAATGACTAGCTTTTATTTACGAGTGCTGTCATCTTCAAGTTGGGGTCAGAAACTTTTCGGACCATCCTAGTAGGATTACACAATATACATACTTACTTATGTTAAGAATTATTAGGCAAGGGATATGTAATCATAAAATAAAATGGAGCCGTATATGAGTTAATGGGATATTTCCATGTTGTGGACTCATCAACATATTTGTAAATTGAAGGTATATATTATATGTATATTAAATCCCTTTAAAGAGCTAAGTAAAGCAGGGTATATTGGTGTGGTACCATTGATTTAATTCTGTGGTTTTGATTGATTATATAATCGGGTCGCTTGTAAAGTCCGTGCAAAGACTGAGAGATGTCACTACGAGTGCGTATGGAGGCTATGTTTGGTTAGTAGGATCTCTTGGAGGAGCACACACCAACTTTTAGTCAGATCGATCTATTCTTTTCTCTTCGGCATTCGTTTGAATTGAGGAAACGGAGTGATTTTCAAAAATGGAGGAAAAAGTATTTTGTGTGTTGATTAAACATTACTTTATAAAAGGCAAAACGCTTCTGGGAACTCAAAAGAAACCTGATGAACATTATGGGGACTCTGCATCTTCAATTAGAACTGTTTATAAGTGGTTTCAAAATTTTCAGAGTGGTCATATGGGAACAATTGACGCTGAACGTTCTGGACGCCCTGTTGAGGTTACTACTCCAGAAATCATTGATAAAATCCATGATATGGTGATGCATAGCAGAACAGTAAAGTGCATGAGATTGCTAGTCCTATCGGCATCTCGATTTGGAATCCTATTTCCATTAATTTTGCAACCACAACTGCTGAGGTGTGAGCTGGTCCATGGTTGTGATGTAAAATTACTTTTTTGAAAGAAAATAGTTGGCGTTTTTCTGGCAGCTCGATTTTCAAACGGTCCAATAACGATGAATACTATAAACCTGTAATAGTTTTATCCTTTTCCAGATAGTCGAGGAAGGTTATTCCTTGCAAACCCAAAAGACAGTCCCCATAATCTTTCCAGTCGATTCAAACGAATTGCAAACAGAAAGAAATATACCGATCTGGCTGAAAGTTGGTGCGTGTTCTTCCAAGAGATGTTACTAACTAAACATAACCTCGTTACACGCCAGTGTTGCCATCTCTCAGCCTTGCATGGGATTTTCAAACGAACCTCTTATATAGGGTATTACAACGAAATCCGATGGTTTTGATTTATCTACATACTTTAAATTAATATAAAATTGCGATTTTTTAAAATTTATTCAAAAAAGAAAATCATTGAAAATATATCTCACTCCATGAAACCTCTGTAGGGTCCCAAACCACGCACATGCCCTGAAAACTAGATCCAATATCAATTCTTGCATTCCCGGAGGATGTAGTCGATCAGGGATTTCTTGCTGGTGTGAGGACCTCTGTTTACCCTTGACTCTAGGAATCAGGTTGGGTGAGCTAGGAGGACAATTATCCTTGGACACTCAGTTGTAACAGTGCTTCTGGATCCAATTGGCTACCTCCAGGGCATTCCTCAACTCTGCAACCCTTTGCAAATATTCTAAGTCTCCAAGAAATTGCAAAAGTATTGTTATTTACAACGAAGTTGTTTCGTTGTAATTGAGTCTCAATTCTAGCCTCAAACCTTTCCTCAGTTATCAAAGTCTATTTTTTCGACTTCATTTCATCTCCAAAATTATTCAATTCTTGAGTCCCTTATAAATTATTTATAATAAATAAAAAAGTAATGACTACCACCAAAATTCAATTTTTAAGTGGGGTATGAATTTTTTTCGTTAATGTTTTGCTACTTACTTTAATTCAAATGGAGGGTTTTTACCCTATAAAAAGTACCTTGAAGGATTGTTGCATTTACCCATACAACTGACATTAAGTTATCAAATATTGGCTCTCATGGCGGTAAATACAGCTGTTTGTATTTCTGAGAGTTGTTCTTTTTAATGAAGAGATGTGGGTTGTGGGAGACTGAAAGATTGAGAACTATCTAGCTTCTACCATTTCAATATTCAATTTAATAAAAATTCCATGAACAGGGTAAAACTGTGTGGAAAAAAATACACTTTGAAACTCATACCTGCATATGCTTCTAATTTTGTTTTGTTTTTTTACATAACTAATTTAACAATCAATTTATTCAAAAACATAAAATACTTCAAATATTTTCATTGATCATGTTATTGGCAAGTAGCGGTGTTTTTGTGATTCTAATTTTTCTATTTTAAATATTTCATATTTTATTTAATAAAATATGAATTTCTTCCTGATTTGGTCTAGAACCTATATAATTATAATCTTTGACACAGATATACAATTTCAATTTCGAATATAATGTTCTATTCAAGTGATAACTAATTTATTTCGTAACTTCACATTTAAGTAAAAAATTACTCCACTTTTTATTGTATTATTACAAAAGTAACAAGTCCTTTAGTCTTCCAAATATGCGTCTGAGAGGAAGGTTGTTTAGTTATAAACTTGTATTTCAATCAATACAATGTATAGTTCAAAGTATTGTTTTCTAATTGGCTTTTAATATTCCCTTAGCCAGATACTTTAGGCCCGTTATTTATTTTTCCCTGGCAATCTTCCTTAAAAAGTGCATTGTACTATTTTTGTCTACCAAAATATTTCTCAAGAAACTAATAACAATTGTCTTTAAGTAATTATGAGAGCAATATCTAGGTCCGCATTTTCTTTTATTCAATTCAATCTAACTTAAATTTTTCTCTTTTTCAAGAATTTTGCTCAGGAAAAAAAATTATAATCATTAAAAACTTCATCTATGTTCCTAATGAAACTTGATTATTGAATTACTTATTAAACAAAAGTAGGTTAAATTATGAAAATCTCTTTAAAACCTTGGAATATAGGACTAGGATTTTTTTTGTTTTTTTTAATCTGGAGTCTTATACTATTTAACTTTAATATATACGCGTACAAACATATTTTATAGATATTTATTTAAATATACATGAGGAAGACTGAAAAATTAGAATCCTCTTCGAGGCTGTCTAGCCTCAGTTCTAATAGTTGGAAAATTTTGTACTTGGCACCATTCGAAAAAACTGAGAAAAAGCTACAATTTGATGGGGTTTTTTCGTTTTTGTGCAATCAACAAGCAAAACGGCAGAGGGTGTGTGATTTCCTCCGTGCACAAGTCGATCTCCGATCACGTCAAGCGAACCTTTAGGACCGATCATCCAGCTCAGCTAATGGTCCTCGGTGTCGTCGCGTCTGACAGCAGCAAGATGCCTCCCTCAGGTACCATAGCTTGCCATGATTGAAGAGCACGTTCCCCAGGAACAACTATGTGTTAACCCAAGACGACGCCCCCAGCACACACGTTGAAGACGTTGCAGCATTTCTCCAGGGAGAATAAGGCTGCATTCTGGCCGGCAGACCTCAAGACTTCATCATCACCTGACGTGAACCCCCTGGACCTCGCTGTTGGGTGTTTCTTGGAGGGCAATACAAAAAAGACTTCTCACCCGAACTTTGATTCCCTGAAGGCCGTGATCACGAAGGAGTGAAGAACTTGTACTCGGACACCATCAAGGCCGGCTGTGCTTCTGTTCGTCCCTATTGAAGTTATCATTCAGAATATACGGGGACATATTGAATAAAAAGTGTACAAAATTGTTGAATTACCAACTTTTGCAACAAAAGTTTGCCATAAAAATGGCACAAAAGAAAATATGTTAGGTGAATACGGTTTTTAAATTTTTTCTAACTTTTGAGTCCTCGCCCTGTTCAGGGCTCAAAGATTTGGGTCGTCCTGGATCTAGAAGGTGCGTACCACCATTGACTGGTCCCAGACTAGGTCTTTTGTCTCAAATGAAAAGGAACATGAAGTTTGTGACAATATAGTTAGGACATGTTTTTATGAGGATCTCAAATGAATGTCTCACAAGAAACAAACAGGCCAAAATCTGGACTCCCCAGCTTCTTTCAATATTAACCTGATGGACTATTTTGTCCGTGGTTACCTTGAGACACACACTAATAGACGTCCCACACAACTAAGGCAAGTCTGGTGGTTGCTATTAAGGAACACTTCGCATCCATGCCCAGGGACGTTGTCATCAAGAACTACTCCCACTTCAGAGACTGTATCAAGGCTGAGGGCAATTAAATCGCTCTGACCCTCAAGACACATGTGTACAGGTTCCGACTGGACGATCAATAATTTACTAGGAGTCATTAGAACAGAAGAACAGTAGCTTAATGAAGATGGTTATAGTTGGAATCCTTGTATATAATTTGTGTTATAGTATTCTATGTAAGTTAATTTAATACTCATTATTATCTAATATTTATTTAAATCTGTATCACAGTTTCAACATCTTTAAGGAATAAATATGTACTTTCTAAAAAAGGGCTTTTATTCATGTTGAACATATAAAGGGTTTTCAATAGAAACGCTCACATTTTACGTTGATAGGTTTCGAAAACAACGTCATATTTGTTATTGTTTCTTTGACAGCTGTGCTCAAAAATAATTGTAGTTTTATCATGGAGCAGTAAATACTCAAGCAACGCTTGCAAATTATTCAAATTTATTACAAAAGTGGTGAGTCTTTGATCCAAACTTTAAGAGCATTAACGCCAATTTATGGTCAACGTAATCGACCTGCAAAATCAACAATTCAACGTTTGGTGAAAAAATTTGAGTCCACATTCACGCTACATAATATTCCTGTGCCAATGAGACAAAGAAATGCACGAAGTGTAAAAAATCAAGGGCATCAATTCAAGATGACCCAATTTTGTTCTCAATCTTTGGGCGTCTCTGTGACATCGTTGTGGCGAATTTTGCGAAAAGCCTACACCCGTATAAGATCAAGTTGACACACTGAAGCCGCTTGACCACTTCAAACGTCGGGAATTCGTAAAATAGGCTGAAGGAAAATTCAAAATGATCCTGATTTTCAACGTAAAATAATTTTCAGCGATGAGGCACATTTTTGGCTCAATAGCTTTGTTAACAAGCAAAATATGCGCTATTGGGCCGGAAAAAAACCACACGTGATTCATGAGGTGCCATTAAATCCCCAAAAAATTACTGTTTGGTGTAGATTGCATGCTGGCGGTGTGATTGGGCCGTACTTTTTCGTCGACGATGACAATCGCCACGTTACTGTGAATGGAAATCGTTACCGCGCCATGATAACCGATTTTTTTTGGTCTGAATTGGAAGATATGGACTTGGACGATATGTGGTCTATTTTCTTCGGGGTCACGTGAAAGCCCTGGTTACACCAATAATCCGTCGACGTTAGAAGAGCTCAGAACAAATATTCAACGCGAAATTGCTAAAGTTTCAGCCAATTTATGCGGAAAATTAGTCGAAAATTGCGTTCAACGATTGGACTTCGTAAAACGTGCACGTGGTGGTCATTCCAACAACATCGAATTTCATTCATAAATTAACTTGAAAGTATTTTAACGGCAAATAAAGAAATCGTCGATATCTCAAACCGTTTTTGTTTTATTTAAAAAAAAATGTGAGCGCTGTTAATGCAAGACCCTTTATAAGGATGTCAGCTAAATCAAAATTCAAGTTACCGATCAACGATTGGACATCAGTCTGAGGCTCTCGCTATAATAGTGTATAACAGCCACAACGCAAAACAAAATCAAGCAGGAGCAGAATTTACCCAACCTCGTCCACCACGACTTGAGAGGCTGTCAATAGGTTCAAATTCGCTAGAAGATTCAATGATAATATTGAATGCCGGATGGGATCGGTTTAAGCAAAATACAGTATTAAAAAAGACTTGGATCATTCCACAATTGTTTCAATACTGAGAAGAATCATTGGGTAAGGCTTTGATAAAGGAATATCCAATGATTTTGTTACAAAGCGAAAATAAAGTTTTACAATCAATCCGTGAACTAGCTGGCATGACCTACAACGATATTTTTTTTATTTGAAATAAAAGTATTAAAAATTACATTTTTTATGTTCGTTTGTTTTTAGTACGAGAGAGGGTGTGGATTATATCTTCAATGCCTGTATTTCTGCTTGAAAAGCAACGTGGGTTTATACTTTATATTCAGTGAAAAAATGGAAATGATTGTTTGGAAATTTGGAAATCACCTTTCAAGTAAATCTAGAGGCCTTGTTTTTGATATTAAGTTTAATTCAAGTCTTCAAAATATGTAGAATTCTAGTTCAAGTCGGAGGGACTACTATTGAGAACAAATGAATCCCAGACAAAATGAAATATATTTATGTGTAATTTATTTTTCCATAAAAAGAACCCTTATTAAAAATATATGTAAGTAGATGCGTGCAAGGACACGACAAAACTTGTCGTTCCTCTCAATCACGCAAAAATAGAAGCCCTTCATGTTAAGAGTGGAGTATGAACATATTTACATTCATCAAAAGAGCTCGGATCACATATTACCTATATGTACTTACTTGTATACTGTTTATTTGTAATTGAATATTAGTACCTATGTGTTTTTTTAAACTATGTTTATTTTGCTTCATTTCTTGGGAAACACAGAGTTCCCTTGATTTAACGTCCTCTTCTCCCCTTTTATCAACTTTAGTATTCTTTTTTTCGAAAATTGAAGGGGAGAAAAACCACTTCAGAGGACCTAATGTATATAATGGCCTCAACATATAAACAATCTTCAGCCAAAAGCAAGTAAAAGAGAAAATTGTAATCATTTTTTTAATTCACCTATACATAGACGCCAATATTTCATAGACATAATTGAGTAAATTATAGGGTTTTTACTTCAAATTTGTGGGAGGATTAGGATATTCAAGAATTTTGGCTATAGTTTAGAATCTTTATTTTGTTATTATTATTATCTATCTATAGGGGCGTCCACAGGGGGGTGGGCTTTGGCCCCCTCACAAATTTAGGAATTTTTCCTTTAATTTAATATCCAATTTTTTATCAAAAAATTTTATATTTCAAATTTAATTTTTGAAATTTTTTTTCAAAATTTTTATTTTTTTTGTACGCAGCTGTAGATTTTTGAAATTATTTTCAAAAACTTAAATATTTTAACTTTGTTTTCAAAAAAAATAATTTTTTTATGAAATAGCCATAGATTATTGAAATTTTTTCCTACAAATTTAATTTTTCAAATTTTTTTTACGAAATATTTTAATTTTGGTGTTTATTCAAAAAATTCTATAAATCCAGCTCCCTCAAAATATAATCCTGCGCATGCCTTGATCTATATTTTAAATGTGAATGTGTATGTTTGTCTTTCAATCATGGCCAAGCCAATGAATGGATTATGCTAAAAAAATTTAAGAATTTCGGTTGTGCAACAGTTTTTTTGGGCTTCAGGGTATAAAGAATAAAGCAACTACTTCCTCATCTCATGGAAGAAGAGTGGCTTTGTATTTGTATTTAAATAAAACCAAAATGAGAATAATTCTTTAAATAAAGGAGAATATTTCTTTATTAATTTTAACTTCTTAATGTTCCAGGCAACGCCGGCCAAATCTACTCTCAGTTATTTTCAAACCCAAATTTATTTACATGAAATACACATTATAAATTAAAAGCAATACTTAAGGCATCCTACAATAATTTAAGTAATAAACACATGTCTATTGGATCACTATTAAAAAAATTAGAACGAAAAAAAAAAAAAAAAGGTTTAATACACAAATTTCAAATATCACAATACTGATCCCAGTGCTATCAAACAAAAAAAAATCTGCTATATAAGTGCCTGGGGTTGCCCAAAAGAGCACACCAAAGTGGTGGTATAGATAGTTTGAGCACCCCGTATGTACACCAAATCATTACAATTAGCACAATTATTTTTTCCTTTTAGTAGAATTCACCTTGGGTTAATGCATCGAGGTTGCATAGTTAGTAATATAGGTAGTAGTTCATGACATCTTTGGTACACTTGGCTCTCAAAAAAGGTATTGTCATAGCTAACAAAACTTAGGCAAAAATTGAATTCGTGGTTGTCGTTTCGCCACTTACTTTTACCTTTGGTCTTGGGGAAAGTAGTACTTTAGAGAGCACTAACGAAGGACCAAAGAAATGTTCAACGTTAAAAATAAAATTATGTTAATTGTTTAACTATTTCCGTTCAGGAGTTCAAAAATATACGGAAAGCATGAAAAGCTATATGTTAGCTGAACAAAAATTATTATAGACTTTTTTAGACTTTTCTTATAAAAAAAAGAAGAGTAAATCATGACCTAAAATTGTTTAAAGTTGGTAGCCTTTGATTTTTTTTAAATTTTCAACATTTAGAGATACAACAATTCAAAATCTTTTTAATTTAGAGTGATAAAGTCATGGAATTAAAAGTAATGATTTTTTATTGTTAAAAATCATAACTTCATCTATATGGTATCTTATAATACAGTTTTTTTATTTTACTATGAAAATTGGATGAAACTATCTTTTTTTTTTTACCTATATACCTAAATAAAGTTATGATTTTTATAGCTAATGATAGTTATACCTATAGTTAATGATGTGTTATACTTGCTTTTGTATACTTGATGTCACAAATCAAGTATTCCTCAAAACGAGAATTTCTTCATCTTTAAAAACTCAGAACTCAAAATTTATTTACTTACACATCCAATGTAATTGTTGTCAATGATACTCCATACCAAATTTAAGTTAAATCCGTTTCTTCGAGAAAATGTATTGCAGAATGACACAATAATGGATTATTTGTTCTCAAAATGGAGTATGGGTTACTTTTGCATATTTTGACAAATTATTATCGATTTCTATCAACAAATTACTCTTATTATTTTGGGTGAGTCGCAAATCCCATTTAAAGTAGAATTAAATTGTTCATCACAATAACAGAATTAGAAATTGACCTTTTTTTTAAAAGACTTATATGTTGGGGCCAATATTAGTCTTTTAAATGAAATATAGATTCTAAAACTAGCCTCTTAATTTTGATCCCCGTCTTAAATTGGGAGGTTATTTTTTGGTGGACGGGATCAACAACAATGGGAAAATAAAGGGGTGACCACTGGATTATAAAAAAAATAAAGTTAAATTTCAAATGTTGAATTCTATGGATAAAAAAATTTCAAAAATCTACTTCAAATATTAAATTTTTTTTGGAGAAAATACAAATTTTTGTAAACAGCGATGGATTTTCAAAAAAATTTCTCCCCAAAATTTAATATATGAAATTTTTTCCAAAAAATTTATTTTTCTGTGAATAGTTGTAGATATTTAAATTTTTTTTATAAAGAATTCCATATTTGAATCTGATTCGTTGTTCCAAATATTCGTAAAAAGGCACGGAGCTCTCCTTGGATTCCGAACCAGGAGCAACAACATAACAATTGGTCAAACTCTGGAACTCGGTGAGGCGTTCGTTAAGATGGAATTTTGAGACCTTTAAAGGTAATTTTGGGGCAACAGCAATGTGGGTTGACGTAAAAAGTCAAAGTAACTGTGTACAGACGTCGTAATTCGTGACCAGAATTCAGCAAATAGTCACTGAGGACTCAGGGAAGTCGAGGAAAATATTTTGTTTTTGTGAACACATCTTCTTTTGTAAAAATGAATCTCGTTATCTTTGTTTCGTTTAAAAAAAATGCGGGGGAATGAACTGTAAGAAATTAACAAATGAACACCTGAACGGAAATGTTTCTGTAAATGAACAAATGAACGAAAAAAACCTGCTCAAATCCTTTATGTTCACTGTCTTACCTCAGCATGAATGTGTGAATGAATCAAAACTATGTAATTCCAAATTTAAGCTTCAAATGAATGTGTAAAAGGCGTGGCTAACATTTACTTCATATAAAAATATATAAATGTAATTGAAAGACTGAGTTTTAATCGATAAATTCAGCGTCTCGATGGTCTTTCACAAATATATTTTTTCGTGAAAGTCAGTAGTTATTATGTCATTTTACAGGATGTACAGGGTAAACCAGAGTTTTGCGGGTTGAGATTTCGTTAACTAAGTCTCTTTTTTATGCCTTGGATTGGGAAGACGTTTCCCTTCATAGTGCAAATGAAGTACAAAAATGAGGCAAAGCCAATATTGAGCACTTGTGTTCTAGATCTTCCTCTGATCTTTACTCCCTTGACTTTGTGATGAAATTAATGGGGAGAGGAAGTGGCAGTTTCTAGGTTCACCAAGGACTGTCACGGAGACCAAATATTACGAAACACGTTCTGCGTAATAGGTACAAGGGGTGACAAGGAGTCTCTGACACGTTTTCAGAACAACGGCAATCACATGGAAGGATATTTTGTCATAGTCGGTCTAGTAATTGCTGCAGAGGAAGAGCCCCGAATTCACTTAAGCCTCGCTCTGGATTGAAAAAAAAATATTATAAATTTATTTTCGAAAAAAGATCATGAAAGACAAATTGGGAAATGTATTTCTAAAAAAAGGTCATAAAAATCAATTAAATGAAATATGGACATCATTTATAAAAAAGGCTTCAATAAGTTTTGGTTTTATCTTAAAATTAATAAAGCATTAAAATAATAATTTATTTATAAATAAAATGTCTTTCGATAAATATTATAAGATTTGTTTCTTTAAAAAAACAAAAACAATGAACAATATATTTATCTTCTAAAAGAAACAAGACCATTTGAAAAAAGAAAGGGCTCCTCCACCCCAGTTTATGATTTTAATTTTAGTTTTAGATTTATAAAAATATCCAATTATTCTTATCCTTAGTCAAATTTGCTTTTAGGCATCCCCTGTAGCAATGGGACCATAAGGACCAAATAATAAAGTTTTGAAGAAATTTTATAGCTATTACTATAAAAATAATTTTCTCTTTTAAATGCCGTAATTTTCATTCATCTAAAAAAAATTTATTCTCTTAAATTTTGCCTCTTCTGAAAAAATCATTCGTCAAGTTCAGCATTGAAAAAAAAAAAAATCTCTTCAAAAATCTCTCATTGGGGCCGATCCTTTAGACTGTCAGTACTAGAACTTATTAAAAAAAAGAGGAAATCATTTTGAGCGACGTCATCAAGATTTATAAGTTTTTAGGTCTGAACTGGACATTTTTTGCATAGGACTCTCATTCTGGGCCACTCTGAATATTATAATTCTATTATATTAGTAAGAATTTTCCAACAATCAGTTGAGGTATGATAATAATAAAAAACAATCAGAACAAGTCTCTATGTGGCATAACTTTTATATATAGTATGTGTGTAGATATTCTCTGCATTAAGTACAAATATTTACAGGAAGTAACAATCAGAAACTAATGTACAACAAAAATAGAATAAAACTTGTTAAGAAACTTTTGTATTTTAAAATCTTTGGTGTTACTCCTTTGCTTCACACACACACACACATTAAGAAGTTTTTCCTTACAATCCCTTACCAACATTTTTTGAATATCAAAAGCAATGGCCTTTGCCTCATAAGTCATATATTATATGATTAAAAAGTATTATAAGCAAATAAATATCTTGTAACAATAGGTTGTGTGTCTATAAAATGTTCCGCAATTTATAATTAGTATAAAAATAATATCTTAATATTCTCACCATTACTTTTTTACAAAAACAATACATTCCTGGGGTTTTACCAAGGATGTGGAGACTGAGTTTTTGGAGTTGCATATTTCTGGAGTCGTACAATTTTATATAGATGGAATTGGACGAATTTATATATATATACATACAATGGATAATTAAATTTAAAGGAGGAGAAGGTGTGTGAGAGGAGATATAATTATGTTTTTACATCATTAATAGGTATATTATTAAAGAAAAGAGTAGATTATAGTGAATTTATTCAATATTAATAATAATATTGGGGATTACAATTAGACAAGCAACATTTTTAAATATGTTAAAGAACATTATAAATATTCTCAATCAATTCATTTATCATTTTGATCTCCAGTATTCAATTTTTGAATCATTTTTTACTATTTAGTTTTCATTGTAATAGAACCTTTTGCTATATCCTTTTTGAATATTATCATTTACTTCAGAAGCTAATTGTTTTGCCAAGCAATTGAAAATTTGACCGAAGTATAAAAATGCTCTTCATCACATTCAACCTTAAGCATTTCCAGAAAGTAGAGGTCTTTTGCTATTATTTTTAAAATATTTCAATTAGTAAAAATATTCTTTTGGATTTTTTTTTGTTGTATAATTTTCTTGAATACTTATTGTTTTTAATTTATGAAGATATCGAATAATAAAACGTGGACATTAAATAAAGAATGAACTACGTCTAATTTTTGTACGACTTCAATACGTTGTAACTACTACGGCATTCTTGAACGAATCATTGGATACCCTATGGATAGATTTCAATGTAAAGGCACCATGAATAAACTCTTGACCAATGAGATTAGTTAAGAAAAATCAAACGTTTTTACTACATACCTAGATATATTTAGAAGTATATAAGTGTAAATCATAGTAAATTAATCAATTGTCAGATATATTATAAGGCTAAACAATTAAGACAAGAAATTAATTGAAATCAATGAAGCACATATATAAATTCATATTTATTTAGTTACATTACACCATATAAGAAAATAATTTTAAGTGTTCATGTCATATTAATATGCTTTAAAAATGCCCAGGAACAAAAACTATACATATTATTTGTGTAGTGTCAAGGAATACTGAAATAATTGTTGTTATATACCATTTTTTCCCGTCGTAACCATTTACTATTGTCCCTAATTTATTTATTGAATATTAATGTGGAGATCCTAAAACCTGACGAGAGTGATATTCAGGCTAGTTGACGATCAGGAAAAAAATTGTGATCAGAAATTCACTGCGATATAGCGATATAACGATCAGTGCTATTTGCGATCAGCGATCCTTTCAATTTAATTACGATCATATTCAAATATACAACTTCTTTAAAACTATATATGTATATATATATATTTTATTATATGAAGAAAAAAAAATATATACCTGGAAAATAACTAAAATATAGTGTGCCAGGGAATAATAAAATATCCAACTAAATCATTTATCTTCTAGTTCTTTATTTAACATTAACATGAGCTGCTTCTCAAAGCTGTCATAAACAGGATCTTTTGACATTGGAGAACAAAAGATCGCTACTGGCACTACTGAGAAGCACGACATTGTATCTTTGAAATACCTTTTTAATCCTTCAGTAGGCCAAGATCAATTATAGACCTTCATGATCATCAGCCAGGGATCTTTCCACTTCCTGCTTAGCCTTATCCATCTTTTTAGGACTTTTGTGAAGAAATTACTCTCTTTCTGCACATCCTGAGACAGCTGGCTGAATGACTGATCTAAAAATAAGACAGTCTTCTCGAGATGGAAGATAAGCTGATATATAATTTTGTACAAATTGATCGGATAGCATTTTTTTACTGTTTCTGTTGAGATGTAGCTATATACAGATCAGGACCGATTGCGATACTGTAATCAGCGATATAATATCGCAATTGATCGCAGATCAGAAAAACTCTGATCAGCAAGCCAGGTGATATTTAAATATGATGACATGTGATTTAGACTCACTAAGTTTAGAAAATCACTAAAATAGAGACATATTTTCCAAAATATGTTTAGTAAAGTTTTAAGATATGTCTTGCGGCTTTGCTAATAAAGATATCTACAATAGAGGACCACATTAAATTCATGGTCCAGGATCGTCTTATATTTTCTTCCGTTGATAGAAGAGACTCACAAGTCATAATGGGATCGGAAGCGAGGATAAGTTGTCTAGAATTACAGAAATAAAACAGACTTTTAAATGGATTCAGTGTCATACATTAGAGTTGTTTGTTTGTTATGTACATCAATCACACTTAAGGACTCAAATCATTGAAAGAGTTTTCTATAAGTTTCAATGGAAGTGCAGAAGATGAAGAATTATAAGTATCTTTGTTTCTCACTGTAAATTTCATTCAAGTATTATTCATCATAATTAAACCTATTCTCAGTTCTTATAGGAGTAAACAATTATTCATTACAAGATCTAGAGCGACGGATGTATATTTGAACCAATGAGAACATATTTGAGCGTTAAAAGACATTTGTACAATGAATGATACTTCCGAAAGTCGAAGGTTTTCATCCGGTCAAAGCCTTCCAACTAAAAAATGATTAATGTTTGTTATATTTAGGATAATGTACCCAAATATCCCCTTCAGTTCCTGCATATCAAAATTAATACTGGTCCTAACCACCTTTTAAACTCAAAATTAGATATAAATATAACATTAATTAATTACTCCGTAATTAAAAATATGTTCTATGTATGATAAAACTTGTAGATTATTTCTAAAAAAAATAATGGTACATCATTGTAGCTGTTATCATGGATTCAGGAACAAGGACTACCCGTGAGCATTTATTGTTTGAACGTCCCTATGATATACCCTGGAATATGTTGGAAAATAAGGTAGTTTAACTTAGATACAACTTGTATCTTAAAAATTAACTTCTGAACGGAGCAAGAATATGAAGAAAATAACATCTTCAAATCATTGAAATAATTGCCTCTAATGTCAAGAGTATTTGGGAGAGACAAAAAATACTTGAAGCAAACAGTTGACAAATTTGTAGAAGAGACCAAAAACTGCGCGAAGAAGATAAATTTGAAAAGACGATCTAGTGATTCATATGTTAGTAAGTTTCTGAAAAATTGTAGCAACTTTTTGATATTGCTTTATGTTGTTGCTATAAAAATGAGAAAATAAGTTATTTTAAAATTAAAAACTGTACTTATGAGGCATTCAGAAAAATACTAAAGAATGAATTTATTTTCTATGTATATGAATCATAACTTTTCAAAGAAGGTTCCTTCTTCCATTGACAAGAAAACAAGTTTATTCTACATATAAATAAAAGTCTGACAAATTTGTTCGAAATCAAGAAAGAAAGGACCAAGAGACTAAATAAAATATATCAAGAATAATCTAATCAACAAAATGAGTTTTTTAATCAATATGGAATAAATTCGGATTATGAGAGTCATTTAAGTAATGAAGTAAGTAAATCAGTCAAACAGAGGAATAGCGCTGACCTCCGAGAATCTAGCCAATTTCTAGTCAGATATGGGCATTAAAGTTGTTCGGTTCCAGCATATGACAATGCATTATTAAAAGATCTGAAACTCTCAACTCCCCAAAATTTGCTTTCAGTTACGAAGGTTAGTAAGCAAGTTCAAGAGATAGAATTACAATTCACTAAATGTATTTTTTTTTAAATTGTATTTATTTAGTTTGATGGCCACAAAGATCTTACGAAATATCTACTGAGATCTGAAATGATGGAGGAGCAATCAACTGTGATTGTAGAACCTGACGCTGAATACACAAATCTTTTATCACATATTTCTGGAAGTCAGAGGATATTGAAAATGAATGGTTTCCATTAATAGCTTAATCTGGAGGTCTTGATTCAATCAGAGCAGTTAGAAGGGATGGGACCACAGATAATACAAGGCACAAAGGTAGTATTATTAGACTTTTGGAACAGAAATTAAATATTCCATTACTGGATTATTTGTCTTCTTCATTTGAATGTGTTGCCTATCAAAAACCTTTTTGAATTTAATGGTACAAAGTTAAGGTGACCAAGGACTTTGAAATGAGTATTAGGTACCTATGTATCAAATTTCTCTTGTATGAAGATAAAATTTGAAGCAATAAAAGGATGTGTTTCAATCATTAATGAGTCTCAAAAAACAAGTTTATTACGGATCAAAAAATAGGTACATCATGGAAATTTGGTTAATTGTTCAAAAAGTACAAGATTTGGTTACTAGCTTATTTCTCAAAAACATCCAGGGACGTGTCACAATGTAAAATGGATCACTACATCATCATCTCTCTTGAGTATTTAAATTCAAACAAGAAATCCATCAAAATAACTTACAAGATGGGTTGTCATAATTCCTAATATTTATGCTCCAACTTTTTTTTCAAATAAAGGAGTATCCTGATATTAAGTTTGGCTCTAAACAACTCTTTTTTTGTTCATACTACCTTGCAAGCTATGTTATGTACTTTGTATAAGAAAAATATAAGCGGTTTTTTTTTCAAAAATAAGAATTTGCTCAAAACGCGGATTGTATAACTGTATTTTTTCAATACCTGGACTCTATAAATGAATGAACTAATTTAACATGCTTTTTAACTAAACAATCGAAAAGTTTATTAAAATAAGTTTTCTTTTTATACCCAGTGCTATGTCGATCCTACATTTTTATTCCGAGTCCAACCAGGACTTAGACATATAACTCCTAAACAACTATACTCTCTGTCATTCGCGAGCAAACATATTCGTGGTTACACTCTATAGTTTATACTTATAATATGTTCTCTGCTCAAGAATAATAAACACAACTTAAGAAAATATATATTCAGGTAGCAAATACAAAAAACCTCTTCCATTATGGTATTATTTTCGTCTATTCCCATGACGCTAAAAGATTATCTCTCTTCAAGTAAAAATGGAAAAAACTCACTTGGATTTGTATAAATTCAATAACACATGGGCTGAAAAGTCCCAGACTTAACAAAGTGTAGCCTAGTCAGAGTCCTGACAATACTATCACTGTAATATCTAATAAATATGAATATTATGTTTACAATAGCCTTAAATGTAATATTTTGTATTTTTCTTATCAATTGAATAAAAATTAAGTGAGTTAAATGCTCAAAAAAAATTGATGATTGCATGAATAGTTTGTGAATTAAAAGGGTTTTTTTTTAATCTATAAGACATTTAAAAAAACCATATCCTCCTAAAATTATTTATAATTTTGGAAAGGAGTAATTATTTATTTGTTACTGTTATTACTTAGTAAAAAGATGCATAAAACTTAATAAATATAATTGACAAAGATGATTTAGGAACAATTTCCATAATAAAGCAAACATCATTGCAGGAAAAGTGGTTTCTATATTTATAATAAGTTTTACTACATAAAAGAAGGATCATGTTGAGCAAAGTTGCAATCTAAAAAACTTTGATAGGAAAAATTGTACTACCAATCAAAGAAAAATATCTAAATTGAATAGTGCATTGTAAATATTTAATATTTATATTCGTGAAGGATAAGTATCATATATATTTTTTTTAAATCTAGTAATATTACTTACCCCAAGGTTAATAGAATTACAAGGTTATACCATCACGCGTGTACGACTGATGTTTGACTTCAACTATGTTTTTATTATTGACGTCATAGTAGATGTGTGGTTGCGTGTTTTGTCAAAATATGTTTTCTTGCCCAGCAGTCGGTGCGATACATTAAATTGAAATTTCTAGCAATAGTGAGGTCATATACTGTGAGTGGTTGGGCGTTTTGTCAAAAACTGCCTGTCTTGCCCAGCATTCGGTACAATACATCAGATTGAAAATTCTAACAAGCCCGATTAAATGATGGTCTAACCTGTATTTCTATTAACCTTGACTTACCAAATTTTTTTCCGTCATTTATATTGGCTTATACTTTACAAAACCTTATCGACCGTAATTATTGATCTCATTTATCGAAATTTTTGGAATATATCTAAATGTCAAAAATAATTCTATGAAATATTTAGTACACGTAGGCGTATTTGTTATTACGTCTAAGGTATTTGAATATTTTTGCTATTCCATTCTTTGTTGGAGTATCCTGGGACTATAATGCTATACAGAGTGGGGAACCAAAACTTGCAGTAACATTTAAGTAGGCTTTGTAGGTAATTTTTTAACGACAGCTGAAAAGTTAAAAAATTTTTGTTTTTATCGCATGCCTCTAAGTGTCAAAATGTGAAAGCAACAACAACAAAGGTAACACGTTTGTGATCACCAAAGCACCAGTGTCAGTGCCGAGAAGGCCGCATAGAACGCTTGTACCTCCATCCAGACTTCCTATAACATCAAGAAATCCATTACAGCCCCATATAGCCAAGAATTATGACAAAATATGCAGTAACAATGTGGCTGACTTCCTGCCTACATCCAGCCTTGACCTCAACATCCCAGACATTGCAGTTTGTGGCGTTTTGGAAAAGAATGTCTCCCACAGACGCTATCATCTAAATTTAGACTTACTCTGAGCTGCCATCATGACAGTGTGGTACGCCATGGACGCGGTCTTCATCGTCAAGACCTGCCAATCTATTTGTCGACATATAGAGGCTTGTTTTTGCTTGTGAAGGAGAGTATATTTAATTAAAATTATAGCTATACATATATAATCGCAATATGAAAAATTGGTTTAAGTTGTCTTTCTTTGATTAAATCAAAATCTGTATACACTATTTCTTTCCCATAAAATATAACTTAAAAAGAATTAAAATGATGAACTATAATTGGAAAATGATATTCCTACAATATTAAAAAAAAATTACAAAGAAAAAACTCTATGGATATAGATTATATAATAATGAAGATACGTCAATGGAGAAGCCAAAAACTCAATGTGAATATGAAAATATACACGCTTTAATAAAAAAACTAGGCTTTCACAAGTCCCTAAAATGTAACGAAGTTTTAAATAATAGCTGATATATAATAAGTAATAATAATTCAATTATTTCCAACGGAAACCACTACTACGTTTTATATTAAAGAAACGCAATAAATGACATAGGTATTTATTATATATAAACTATAAGTAATTCTAACGAAGATGATGAAGACGTGATACAATTAGTTTTTAATAAATAGATCCCTCATATACTTATTTTTGAAAGTTCATTGTTATCTGAGGCTTTGAAAATATATACTAGACTTTTCCGTATTCTACCCTTTCAGGGGCGTCCGTTTAGTAAAAAACAAAAATTCCTTAATTTGGGGCGAGCTACAGCCCCTTCAGTCCACCCCCTGTGGACTCCCCTACTTTTTTAGTGCAAAGAATGAAAAAATTGACTGGCAAAATTTGAGGTCTCTCAAATCATTTTTATTTAAAAAAAAAGAAGATGTTAAATTTCAAAATTAGCCATTCTTAAGCCAAAGTTGATGCTATAAGTCGAAAAATGTACTTTATATAATTATTAATATTTATTTTATGAGTACAAAATATTGTGTAACTTGATGTTATAACTGATACACCAAATATAGGCAATAATGCATACATTAGAGGATGAACAACCTTCTCCCTTTTCCAATTTTTGAAGGTATTTTTTATTACAACTACGTAACACTACGTCAGTCTGAAAAAATTGTCCTATAATTACTATTTTATCATTTTTATTTTTTTACATTTTTTCCTTCACCATTGTTTCCTGACACCAAACTTCAAAGACAATCCCTAGATGAGATGGAGTAACTGGAGAGTTTCATTTATGCTGTATAAGTGCTACTCCAGCTAACCAATTAAATGAACATTTAAAAAAACTAATTAAAAATATATTGAATCTCTATAAATTATATATAAACATTATATGTACTTTTTTCTAGGTAAGGATAATCTCATTAAATGCTAACATTGGTGTTGCTGAGATATATTGGACAAAAGAAAGAATTATGCATGTACTTTGTTTACTTCTTATCAAAAACCTACAATTAAGAAGCATATTACACAACAAATCTTTTGGAAATGTTAAATAATTATGATTCAATATGACCTTAGAGTTCAGATGAATATTTTTTTCCCTCTACAGAAGTATGTTCCTCCATTTTGTTCAATTAGGGATACATTGTTTTTGTAACTTATTTTCTTTATAATAAAGCAAAGTTTAAAAAAAAAAAAAAAAAAAATCAAATATTAAATTTGTTAAAAAAAAATTGAAAAATCTACATCTATTCACAAAAATTATAGTTTGCCCACATGACGAAAAAAATTGTTAATAAAAAGCAAAAATTCCTTAATTTGGAAGGGGACACATCCCTCCAGGTCACCTCCTGCGGACGCCCCTGGCACCTCTGTATCATTTTATCTGATCCGTTGCACAATTATTTAAAGTAATCGTTTGTATCTAACTAATTTCGGGCACTTTTCTTCAAAGTTTGTGAAAAAAGTTGTTAATTTTTTTTCCTTTAGAGATGATAAAAAAAGTATGTCCTTTAGTTCATACCTTGATAGAGGTCACAATACTACGTGAATACATATGAATTGAATTTATATTCCAAAACTTTTAATTAATTTTGAATGAGTTAATTCTTATTTTCATCAACTTCATAAGTTGTGAATATTTTGGGCCAAAATGAATGACAGCAGACAAATTAGCAGACCTCTGGCGGCTTGCCTGTTGTACCATATATTCTTTTTAAGCTCTGCACTGAGCATACCGCTAACTATCGGTCTTTAGTGACGTAATTTATATTCACCCTCTTTTTTTATCAGTGATGTGTCGCGAGTCAATTCTTAGGTTCGAACTACTCGACGAGTTTTTATAAATAAAAATCATATAATTAAGCTCTAAATCAAGGTTAGACTATCATGTAATCAAGCTTACTAGAATTTTCAATCTGATGTATTGTACTGACTGCTCGGCAGGACAGGCAGATTTTGACCAATCACGCAAACCCTCATAGTCTATGACGTCACTATTGCTAGAATGTTCAGTTTAATGTATCTTACCGGCTGCTGGGCAAGGAAAACATATTTTGACACAACATGCTACAATTCATCTACTATGACGTCATTATTAAAAGCGTGGTGGAAGTCGAACATCAGTCATACACTTGTTATGGTATAACCTTGTATTTCTATTAATCTTTCTCTAAATAAACTTATGATCAATCACTACTTTTTATTATTGGAGGTTACGAAAGATAAACCTAAAACTTATCACAAATCTACTATAAAGAGGTACAATTTTATAGATAAATGTGCTATTAGTAGATTTGATTCACTTTAGTCCGTACCGTATATTAGTATCATATTTATGTTCCATATTGATACGGAACCGCCCAGCTCTGCAATTTGACTAAATAGAGTGGGAAACAAGCCTTTTAAATAGTAAGATTGATTGAATTTAAGAGCTATCTAGTGAGTAAAAAATAGTGTATGGATGTTTGAAAATATATGATATTCATATTTTCGATAAAAGATAACAATGAAGGCATATCAATGAAATCTCGCAGGTGTTTTGCATGAATCATCGAGCATGTGTTTGATATTTGACTCAGTTCAGTCAAATTATATATCAAGGTAAATTTATGCTCTAATTCTGGTAGATTGAAAGAAGGAAGAGTTGATTTTATAATAGTAAATAGCCAAAATATTTATTTGTGCCAAAACCGTTGATCCTAAGAGGCTGAAATTTTGCATGGGTTCCTTTTTCGAACCTAGTCAGGCTAAAATAGGGATGCCGATAATACTATAAGCAAAAAACCAAAACCATATTTTAGACCTTAACGAGACTATGTTAGCGGTTGAATTATGAATTAATAAGTGATTGGCGTCTCAAAAAACAACTATACGAATAACTACGTTTTCTAAATTTATTCAAAATCAAAAAAGTTATGGGCAAAAAAAAAATCTGTGAAAATGGCAATTTCGTTTATTTTCAGTTGCAAAAAAAAAAAAAAAATGAAATTCGAATGAAATATGAAATTCCTAAATATTTATGTAAATAAAGCTTGTTAAAATATGTCTGGTGATTTGTTTGCATATAAATTTGACAAATAAAAACTGATGTTTAACTGAAATATCTGTCATTTTCTGAATAAATATAATTTAATTTTTATCATTTTGTCTCTTTTATTTCATCAAACGTCATTTTTCATTTTTTAAGAAGGAAAGCCACAAAACGAAGGATTTTGTACATAAAATTTTAGACACTAACTGTAATTAAGTATTTTCAATTTGGTGAGACTTTTACCTTACCTAAAGGGATTATTGATATATTGTGATTAGTAAATGGAGTATAAAATGTAGTCCATTTCCCACTCCATCCTTATAATCATAGTAAGAGGATTAAAATTCGAATTATGAGGATCTTTCTCGACAACAACGAAATATTTATATTATGAATATTAGTATATAGAAGTATTCTGTTTATACAATTATTTTCTGAATAATTTTTCAATTTTTTTTTGAATAATTCCTCCCTCCTTGGACGAGCAACGCCACGTAACCCTTTGCTAATATTGCTTTGCTTTGCTACCCTTTGCAGCTGATCTTCTATATTTTTCTTATTGTCTTTTTATTATTTAGAGAATAGTTATTAATTATTAGATTCATTGAATTTATATATATTTTTTAAATAAGTATCAATGGCAGAGTATGAAATGATATGAACTCAAAACGTAGGCCCCTGATGTATATTAGTATAAAAATCCAAATTCTATCTACTACCTTTTTTGAGTTCATAATAGGTAGAGTCGCCTGTTTTAGATCCTATTAGAGTCAACTTATGAAGATTATTGAAAACAGCTGAAAGGAAAATGCAGTACATCTTTGATTATTTAAAAAAGGGAGCCGTGAAGAAGTTGAAACCGTCGTAGTTGACCAAAACATTTATAAATAAGCCTGTTAACAAAATGGAGTGTGCTTCAAAGATTCAATCCTCACTGTATTTTACATTTGATAATATTTTACTTTTTAAAAGTCTTTAGTACATATAAGAGGATTCCTAAGAAGATATGGTGTAATTTATTTTATAAATAACTATACTTTCCATTGTTTTGGTCAATTAACTTTCGGCTTCAAAAAATTTCCCGCGCTTGTGCTCAGCGTAAGTATTCTATGAATTTTATCTCTTTGAATACGACTCCTTAACTAACTACAGAGTCACCATCTCTTTAAGTGAATTTAAGAGATAAACTCCATCTTATTTGACTCAGAGCTCATGTTTATTTCCTTCTCCCCTTTCGTCACAGCTGCTTGTTGCTGATGTAACAAAATATTACGATAGCTAAGCTATTCTCCTCCAATACATTCTTCAAATTTTCAGGGTTGATTATTGCTTTCTTTTTTTCAACATGCCCATTCTACACTGGATTCTCATCATTACTAATAGAAGTCTACGTATTGCATTATTATGAATAAACGTAACTATACTTGTTTTAACTTCTATACTTTACAAGTGTAAAGTATGAAAATAAGCCGCAAGTTCTCCTTTTATATAGTCACAGGAAAAGGACTCAAGGGTTAAGTCCTTTAGTCTCAGACATTTTTAACATGCCCAAATTATTCCCGATTCGCATCCCTAACGACGTGACTACTAGTTTTAAGAAACAATATTTTAGCAACGAGCGTGAGTAGCTAAAGTTTTTGGCTTTATATTTAAAAAGAAAAGAAATGCATGTTTGCTGATGCCCAATAATTCCGTGGAATGACAGGTTCTCCTGCTAGAAATTAAATAAAGTATAGGAAACTCTCAATCCCTCTTTAACTGAATTAATAATGCAAAGGTCGTCTATATCTATCAAAAGTAGTGACGGGGTGCACTGTATGTAGTTTCCCTGATTTATATCATAAACATATTTTGATCTAAGCAGTAACAAAGTAGTCCGATTAATGAAATATTGCAGGTGTGTGCATATAACATCGAATGTCCTACAGGTTTCACTGTATATAATGATCCCTGATGTATATAATATACATATTTTTGATCTGAAGCATTAATTAAATATTGCAGGGTGTACATATATAACGAGAACACTGTTTCTTCATATTTCACATATTTTTAAAAGCAAAATTTGCATTTTAGACGATGCCTAGTAACTCCGGGCAATGCTGGGTATTACCGTTAGTAAATGAAAGTATTCTTCTCCTTTATTTTTACATACTATGTCCCAAAAATACTCCTTCTCAGGTGATAGTTGTTGGTAATAGTTAATGACTCAATGATACTTTCAAGTTCAATTTTGTTTTGCATATAATCTTTTATCATATATATATTTTATGAAGTAAATACGATCTAGATATTCTAAGACGCTCAAAAAATGAGCATTACTCCTTTTAGTCGGAGAAGAGTAACAGAAAAAAAGAAAGAATGAGGGAGATCTCTAAAGATCTAAAATAATATTATTAGTTTGACTTAGCTCTCAGAATGGTCATGTTCATATAACGCAAAAAAACAACACCATTAAAATAAAATAAAATGCATCGAATCATTAATTTGCTGGATCTAAAGGATAATATCTGCCTTCGTAAACAGTTAAGTCTGTGTATTGTACAATGCACCTATCTATTTTTCATGCATGTATGTACCAATAGTACCATGGACTTGTTCATAAATGTAAACTTTGTCAGCTGAATCAGATGAGCACACTTTCATAAACATAGATATCCGGGTTTTGCCAAGATATTGAAGTCTAGGCATGTTCGGGATTTAAAATCTCCACCCGGTATATACCTATGCCGATGATCCTTTAAAATCTGAATACTTTGTGTTTTTAACTTCAAGGAGATATAAGCTATTAACCAACAATAGAGGCTCAACAAAATGAAATACTATAAATAAATGTGTGTCTCCGCTCTTTTAATGATTAATATACTCACCCTTAGCGGCAATGGTGTCTTCCAGGGGGCGGGGGCGCAAGGCATGGCACCATCTACGTATATAGTCCTCTGTCATGGCGTTGCAGTGCTGTCTGACAGTGGCTTGGTGTGATTCCGTGCTTGAATGACGGACACTGCAGGCCTTCCCTTCTCAACATGCATCCAAAAGGTGTAGTGTGCGGGTTGGCATGAGGGCTGAAGGGGAGGGGCCAAAAGTGTCAAAAAAGAGTTCAAAATAACTCAAAAGAGTCTTGCAACGTAGGACATGGGGTTTTTTCATTGTTGGTGTCAAAAGTGGCCTCTCCATCCTCAAAAGGCTCTTTCCACTCACTTTTTTGATAGCTCTCTGGACAGTCTAGTGTGAAATCCCGAAATCTCTTGCATGGGCCCTCATGGATTGAGGTAATGGCCTGGGATATTTTTTTTTTTCAATTCCTCCGGATCAATTTTGGCCCTTTTGAGTGAGCGCTTCTTCCTCTTCAACTTTTTGGACTTGCTGACGGCGTAAACGGTGGTCCTGGAGACGACCAGCGTCAAGGAGTACGCGGATAGAAATTGGTGGATCACGTTCAAGTGTCATTTTCTCGACTTGCACGTAAGCTAGAGAGCTCAAGTTTGTTTAATTTTGTATCTAATTGTTTATGCTTTAATATGTTGAGATATGAATTAATTTCAATAACTCAAAACTATATTAATTATTGAATTTGAAAGTGACCAGATTTCAATGTACCAACTACCCGTACACATATTTGTGTTTATTTCCTTCATCTCATTTAATGAAACGTAAAGAACGCTAAGCTGCTCTGCTCACAAATACTCTTCAAATTGTCTTGGTGAGCACATTAATTTTCAGTTGTTGTTTTTTTTGCAAACCCTCAGATCATATTAATTTCATCACTGATAATTTTCATAGAGGAAAATAGATTAAAGAAGGTTTCGGAGACAAGCAGAGCTATGACAGGAAGTTAGGTCTATTTAATTGAGTATATGTGAGCAAATGGTGTTCCTTTTTTTTCTAAATCAATTGATAAATTATCATTATTATATACCATAGTTTTGAAAAAGGTAAACATACTTTGTTCTTCATAAAGTATAAATAAGTTAAATGCTAATTAATAAATAAATTTGGTATTAAATAATATAATTTCCTTTAGGTAGCTGGATTAAAAGATTTTCTTGAAAAAAAAGTAATCTTTCATAAACTGTGCAAAGAGCTAAATACCTTCAATAATTAAAATTATTTACTGATTAATTGTTAAACATTTCTTCAATGGCTACTCAATTGCTACATAAATATACAGGGCGATCTAAAATTAGATTACCATTAACTAATTAACATAATTAAATTAATACTATGTTGTTTAAAGATTTCCTTACCCAAGTCAGAAATATTGTGACCATATGCTTACAGATTAATATTACGTTGTGGGCTGAGACCTACTCTGAAAATGAAGTGCAAGAATGTTGTAAAAACAGTATTTTTGGGCTCCATCTCTACAGGATCTTAATCTCTTTGACTTTTAAATGTTGAGTATGATCGAGATGGAGGCCAATTCAGTTTCTAGGCTTAGCAAGGACTCCCTGATACTATCTGCAAAGATTGTAAATCCAAACATCATTTTTCCAGAGCGATAGTTTTTCAAGAATTGCTCTATTTGGGGAGGGCTAAAAAAGAAAATGAGTAGTGGGGAGCACGTAAACATTAAGCAGGCCCTAATGAAGTACTTGGGCCACGTATTGAACATCCCTTCTTTGTAAACAGATTTAAAAGGTTAAATGCCCCTATCCCCTGTACATTTTTCTACTGACGATTGAAATAATAACATAAATGTGAAATATATTGTCCTTTTTTTCTTCAAAAATCATATTTTTTCTAGCTACAAAGTGGTCCAGATATATTAGGAAAATCTATAAAGGCTTATATTGAACCTACTAGATGGGGGTTGAACTATATATTTTTTTATATTATTGGACAGCAACATTTAATTTAACTCATTTATTCATAATGAGATCCGCCTCTTTTGATAACCTCGATCACACGGAGCTGGACACCATGTAAGGGCCTGAACGAACTCGTGTGGATCCAAGGACTACAGGACTTGAACTCTAAAAACGAGCGTGTGTATTTTACCAGAACTACGTGCAATTCATTTTCTTATTTGTAGTTACGAATATAAGTTATATACTTAATGCCAAATGTATACCTATTCCATTAATTAATTATCGTCATTATCCATTCACTGTTCATAACCCACAATTTTGTTCAGATTAATTGAATATTAATTTTATTGTCGTAAAATTCTTGGTTAGTATTTTTAAAATATTCTCATACTATTTGTTTAGAATCAAGCAAACAATATTATATTAATATTATGTTTACAAACTTTCAAAGAATGGTTTTTATGGATAAGTTTTTGTGGACAAATAATTATTAATAAATAGAAATTAAGCACCAAGTATTATACTTGTAGTATCAATTACATCAAAACTTATTAATTAAATTAGTATAAATATTATTATTACTTAATAATAATATTTATTGTATCTATGCAGAGTTACACATAATAAATATATTAGTATAATATTATAATAGCATGTGATGGTTATTTTCTCCAACGTCTAATCGTCTTCATCTAGGACAATTGTATATTTTTATTTTTGGAGTTTAGATATCCGTTGTTATTGATAAAGCCTTTGTTTATTTTGTGATTATTTATTTATTGTTATACTGTCATTTGGTCAAATTGGCCCAATATTAACTTCAACATCACTGTTAAGATGGCTAAATGTAAAGTAGTTGTCTTTTACATATCAGGATATATATAGCAACGTCCTTTATATAAGTCAAAAAATGCCAAGAATGTTATAAACTACTACCATTTTTTTTATCCAATGATGTGCTCAACCATTTACAAGAAATTTGATAAAATATAAATAATAGAGGTTGATAAGTTTCACCTCCTAATATAATTCATCTATCTTGTGTCTTCATTGTTCATAATTTTATAATAAATTATGAACAATGATGAAACAAGAGCATATTTTTTCGGTCAGTCAAATAACTTATTTTTAAATATATATATATATATAAGTCGAATTCAAGAGTTAACGTCCATATTAACAATTGTATGTGATGATGATCATTCTTTAGTAGAATTCTTTCCACATATATCAAATAGAAATTCAATTTGATGAGTATATCGTAAATGGAGCTGTTCACAAGAAATTTTTACGACCATTAGTAGAATCTCAACTATTAAGAGATAAGCTCAAATGAAGTCTCAAAAGTAAAGTTGCGTGTTTGTGGTACGTGAGTTAGTGTGCTTTAAGCATTGAGTCTTATTAAAATATGAACATTGTCCATCTGACGATCGGTTCTAGGCGAGTTACGAGTCTTACATATTGAGTCCCAATAAAATCTGAAATTTCTTTTTTCTAGTCCAAATCGAATCTTCCTGGAGTTCCAAGTCCCAATTTTATAAGAGTTAACTACAGCCCATGTTAAAGTTTCCAATTCTGATTAGTGAGTTATAATTATACTTAATTGATGATCAAATAAACTGATTAATATTTTCTTCACTTTACTTCTATGTATTGAATGTAACTGAAGAAAACAGCACGCACTTTTAATAGGTTGCGTGAGCCATTCAAGACCTGAAGTAAAAGATGTCTTTTGTGTGGATCCGGCTTTGCCATTGTACGAGTCTTGGAATTCTTCAGGGTCTCCACAGCCGAATGATACTAGGCACAAGCCTCATGCTTTACCCTTTCCAGGCTGTTTGGAGGCCAAAAATCCTACATTTTGTTGGCAAGACATCCTCCCTCTTTTTGGACTGTCTTATTGGAAGGTGTAATTTCTTCCTTGGGATTCTCCATCTAACCAGATAATGAAATCATGAGTGCAAAACCAGAACAAGTACAATGGCAATGCTGAATCTGCAAAAGGTTGCCCAGGCCTGCCAAAGCTTCCGGCGCCATGTGACCGAAATTATCAGAAGAGGGGGATTCTATGAAGAATAATTGAATGCCATTAGATGTAGCTTTCAAATAATAAAAAAAGTAAGGGTTCTAACCCCATCTAGTTCGTTCTATATATGCCTTTAAAAAAGTTCCCAATTTATCTGTTAAACTCTGTATGGTCCTAACTGTCGCATTATGTAATGATGTAGACTTTATTGGATTTTGAAATTTGTTCCAAATAGGCAAATATATATTTTTATTTACATGCTAAGTATTTAATATATTAATGATTATATAATACATTTTAAAGGTTCAGGGAACCAGGCCCACCCCTTCTGCCAACTTTGCCTATGTTTGTAGAATATATATGATCTATAAGCAGAAGCACCCGGTGTGGGGTAAGATATAAGTTTTGTTTTAATTAAATAGAAAGGGTCTCCCTACAAGATACTCTCCCCTTTTTAGGAGCACACTCACACGCAACTACTCAATATTTATATCAATTTATATGTGTCTGTCCTCAAAAATAATATAATGGGATGACTCTACTTTAGTCTTTAGAGAGTTCAAAAATAAAAAGAAACAATATTAATTCTAACGTATCAGCATAAATATTTAATGCATCAGAGACCAATAAGAAAAACAAACAGAAACACTGCTCTCCTTATCCATGCACACGCCCGCAATATTTCATTAATACGACTACATTATCAAAAATAATTAACTGATTTACTTAAGGGAGCACTATATAGTTATGCTACAAAAGAAGCAGTGCTCTAATCTAATTAAGTTTCTCGAACAGCTGATCGATAAGAAGTTTCGTGACGCATAAAACGCCGTAAATATGTACATCTTTTAAATAATAAATTTGATGATTTTTTCTTAAAGACATTTTTAAAAAATTACCTAATTATGTTCTAGAGGGTTTAAACTATATTGGCATTGCAAAAATTCAAGAAAAAGTAGTAACATAGATATATATATATACAGCAAATAATTAATAATTTTTTTTAAACCTAAGAAAGCTTGAACATTTTTTATTCATTATTGAAAAAAATATATAAATTGATTTAGAGAATCAGTTTTTATGAGATACAGGGTCTAATAAATTATGACAGGAGTGTCATGTATATGTTGTACTCATTCCTTTCCGGTCACTTAACCTCGTACAATTCACATTTAGGAAAGGGTAGGTTCCGTGATTCAAACTACGACAGTCCTAAACATAGTTTGTGTGAGATAATAATTAACTAACTTCTTGCGTCATATTTAATACGCCGGAAACCAGTTCTTAGTAGGTGCGATTCAAGGAGAAGACGGATTAAATTTTCGACCACGAATCTCCGGATTACTCAGTGAGTAGCTAATGGATTTTAATAATTGAGGTATTTATGGGAAGACACACTCCATACACAGCGTAAGAACCCCTTGTCAAAATTATATTTTGACTTTTTTTCAGGCTTTGTAACATACCTACACTGTTTAAAATATATATACTGTAAAATATGCTTATAATAGACATCATAAAGCACTATATACAGATATTCATGCAGACAGAAAGATAATCTTTGCTGTATTAATATAGATTAGATGCTGAAAAGAAGGGGCGTCGGTAACCCCCCCCCATTCCCCCCCTCCCCCCATTTCATAATATATACATATAAAATAAACCTATTTCTATAAGGATTATTTTATATCTTGTTAGTTTTTTGGGGCTAAACCTCCCCCCACTAATGATGAAAACTAGAAGAAACGACCTTGCTGAAAAGTAAGGTCAAACGGCTTGCCTCATTATTATTATAACTGCTAAGACTTTCATTCTCGAATATTGTTCTTTTTAGCAAGATCCTGGGAAACCAATTTTTTTGAAATTGGGTAACCCAGGAAATTTCGGAGTGAGATATTAAACAAAGTTAGGAGTAGGATCCACCATTGTCCGAAGTTATTAGGGTTTGAGGAATAGACATACTATGCTTTAATAATATGGAAGACCTCTCCCCGAGAAATCATCAGTGTTACTCTCCGTTGAGAAAATAAAAAACCTCGCTTAAATTGGTAACAACAACAATACGTGTACGCTAAGAAATATTTGTACCTACTAATAACAAGACATATATTTTTTTAACCGGGCTTAGTATATTTAAAATTTGTACTCAATGATTGTGGGAGTGATTTAAGTATTACCACTCCAGGATTCTTCGTGATACATAAGATTTTTTTTTTTAATTTAGAAATTAAAGGAACATTTTTCCAGACTCAAAATCATTTTGATTTTCATTTTCACTCTAGTCTGAAAAAACACATTTGCGAAAATACTATTCTACCAAGCCTGGAGCGTGCTCGCATTTATAATTCCAACCTGGCTCAAAACACATCATTTTCCTTTCAATCAGACTACTTTAATCAAACCACAACTATTCTATTTTACATATGCGTGAGTATTTCATTCTCCCAAACACAACAATTGTACGCAGAGTTGCGATTTCCATGTTTTCTCTCTTTTTTTATAGATAGCCATGGTGGCCTACGTAGTTTTTATCATATGGCTCGTATACTCAAATTTGCAGCCGAGTTATAGAGTGTCAAGCTTTTTCCATGGTGAAGAGGAGGGGATATCTGAGGAAACACTCCTCATTGTAAGGGATAATGGCTCTGGAAATATCCCAAGCTCCTCATTGTTTCTTTATGATGAAGAAAAAGAAGATACATCCATTCTTTGAAAGGTTCATTTATATATGTGGTTCAAGTAAATATGTGTAGTTGAGAGGATATCCCGTCGATGGTATTTGTAACACAATGTTTTTTAATAAAATAATTTAAAATATGGATATTATTTATTTACTACTGTAGAACGAATAGGTATAGAGATGTTTTTTAAGAGCGCGAGGAGAAGACAGGAGTAAAACAGATGGTATACATGAGTGAATACCCTTCTTAATATTAGTTGCTGGTTGTATGATTTTAAGGGGATAAAAGGACTCTCCTCCATAAAGAAGAGAGCATTAGAAATAGCATTGACAATAGAATTAGTCAGGGAAAATATTACAACTATATTTAAATCTATGTAGCTATATATATTATTATGCATTTTTCAATAGATTTACACCAAAGATAAGTTAGCATTTATCCCAATGTTTGTTTAAATTTGTTAAGAACTTATCCCAAGTGTATTCAATATTTGAGGAAAGCAAGAGGCCATGTCACAAAGTATTAAGTCATTTTTCTCTTTGAGTATGAATACTTATGGAACGCCAAATAGGATATTTTGTTACTTTAATCCCAAAAATCAATAAATTATTATACTTTTTTAAGTTAAAAGTAGTTGTTGATTAACTAGGGATGTTCTAAATGAGGGTACTAAAGTTTCTTGGACCTGAAGTTCATGTTGCTTCCCATCCACTCATGTACAATATTGGTAGTATGGGACAGAGCCCCGTCCTGCTGGAATATGTACGTGGCCTTGTTGGACCTCTTCATAGTCTTAGTGATCTATGGAACCACATTTTCCTTCAACACCATCAAGTGATTGGCCGTGGGTAACCGGTATCCAACAGGAAAACAAAATGTGAGGCATTTTTCCAGTTGATGCCACAACGCCCAACATCATCACAGAGGCCAGATGTGTGGTCTAGGTCATGATGCTGTTTTTACCCTTGCCTAAGCATACTCCCCTGATCATTTTGCTTGCTGTTGACGTGGTCAACAGTAAAGGTCTTTTCATCAGAGGAAAAATTACCCGGTTGATGTTGTGCTTCCGATCATTCAAGAGTTGTTGATATAGCTAAAAAAGGAGTTCTTTTTTACGTTTGGACAAGAACGGCCTCTCCATTCTTCAAAGCAACTTTCCTGCAGCCTTTCAGATGGCCTTGTCCACAGTATACCGAGACACCTTCTTCTGCTTGGGGTTGTCCTTAAGGTTGTCCCCATCAGAGAAACGATAAATGACCCAAAAGACTTTGGCCTTCCTGACGTTTAAGGCATTCATGATGTCCGAGGTGGTCCTCTCAGTGCAGATTAAATTGCTTATGATGGCTATTCTTGCCTCCATTGTGATATATACATAATTTTTGTTTACAACATGTACATCAATCAAAAGCTTAGAATCTAAGATTTCATCAACAACACCTATTGAACACTGTATTTTTAGAAAGTCTTATTACTTTTTCTACGCCGAGTATCCTAAAAAAATGAAGCAGTCATAACATTTTAAAAGATCATCTGCTAGTAACTATGAGAGAAAGGACATCGACACGAACCCCACTTCAACATGGACATATAATTATAACCACCCATCAAATCATCCATATTACTGTCCGTCATTTATGGGCAGTTATCCCTAATCATGATCATTTTGGATCTTTAAAAAATAGAAACCGAAAATCTACATTGAAACCCGACAATTTAAAGAATGTTTAAAAGGAGAGCAGATTAACTGTGTTCATGAGTCGTTTGAACACCTTTACGAGGGGGAGATTGAAGATGGACAAAAATAACTCGGATGTCCATTTTCAGTTTTACTCTGAGTGCAACAAGGACTTAAATTTTATAACAAATTATCAGGGTTTATGAGCACATACAAATATTCAATCCAGTTTACTATACATCGATGAGAACTTGCACCTAATTGAAAAGGAAGTTTACTCCACAGGAATTCAATAACAATGACAATAGCTTAGAAAAAGTAAATTCAATCTTCTGTTAACCACCTACAAAAAAATAGGGGGGGGCTAAAAAAATCCATCCAATTTTTCTCACAATTTATGAGCACAAACATTAGTGATTACTTAAATAAACTTAGACGTTGTCTTCACAAGATTAAAAGAATAATCAGAACAGCTTTGGAAAGTAAATAAACACTGTTCAGATTGCAACTAGCAAGACAAAAATTGCACTAGTTTTATTTAGTATTTTCTACAACAATAAAAACGTTTTTCTTCTTCAAATTTTTCCTTTCTATTTCAAAATTCGATGTTCATGTCTCGCTTTAAAAAAAACATAGATCTAGTATATTTTCCTTTCAGCTGTTTTCATTAATTTTCATAGGTTGAGTCTTGTAATTATTTATAACAGTTGATTCTTTCTACAATGAACTCAAAAAATGTATAATATAGGATTTGGATTTTTATATTAATTTATATCAAACAAGGGTTTTCCTTTATAATTTGTGTCATTTTATACTCTGTCACTGATAAGATTATCAATTCAATGTATATTCTTATTCTATTCTCAAATTAATAGTTAACAGTTGGCAACAAGATAAATATGGAAGTCTAGTAACCATATTTGTTTTTACCTATTTAATTTCCTTTCTCATTTGACCGTAAAGGTTGAGAGCGGGGAAAAAAGCTAGTCGTGGTTGCGAGTGAATAAAAAAGCTCGACGTGATAATGAATGTCTATAAAAAGGCGAGGATAAAAAACAATTTTTGATCCTTTAATACAATGAAGAATGATAATAACGGTCTATAAATGTACATAATATGTGATGTATCTAATTTCATTTAGATAAATAATAATGTCACTGCTGGTATTTAAAACACTTTTTGGACTGTTGAATAGGTATACAAATAATTGCTTCCACAATATCATTTCCTCATACTTTTCATTATTCATTTTTCACACAAATTTTAGAGTGGTGATTCCAATCATATCGCTAAGAAATAATATTAATAGTAATTTAATCTTCTTAAATTGCTTATTCAAATTCTGTAGAAAAAAAAGAAGATGTCACTTACTTGACACTCTGGACTACAATAATGCGTCTTCCGACATACAGAACAACAAAAATTTGGTTTTTTTGTACAATTTTGACAGAAAATATAACCGTTTATCTGACTATCTGAGACGGAGTTTGTGGATTCCATTCTCGGATGATGTCCTGTGTTTTTGGACTCATTTTGACTCTATAACAAGGAACACAAAAAACTAAGCCTTTTAGATTATTTTTGGCCATTTGTAGAGGAGGCTATTATTATTATTACTCGCATATTGAAGTTTTGATGGATTCGAAGGAACAAGTTTTTGGCCATGAAAGGAAATTTTTGATGTTGTTGTTGAGACCGGTCTTGTTGATGTTCCATTTCCCCACTGCAAAAGGACGTTGAATGGCCAAGACTAGGAAGGATATCGGAATTCTCCATAAGGGAATTACTGAGTTCATTCGTCATTTCAAGGATCTCTCGAACGGTTGGATCCTCATCATTTCCAACTGTACCTTCATTGATAAATTTATCTAAGGCTATGTCCGTATCTGGGTGATCATCCTGTTCGAGAGAAGAGTCCTTCTTATCCGCAGTTGAATTTGATTTTTTTACGACGAGGAGGTAGTGTTCGATTTCTTGAATGTGAAACATTCCCCTCCTCCTTGATTGCTCCTTCCTCCTCCTCCTTTGGTTCGGAACTAACTAATTTGTCAAGATCTATAATGGTAATTAAAGATTATCACATCTATGAGATTAGAGCATGAGATTAATAAAATACCCGTAATTTCCTCTTGATCGAATTGATAAAGGACTTTAAGAGATCGATGAATCACAACAGGAGATGTTTGCTTGATGAGGCCTTCTAAGCGGATGTCTTGTAGTAGGCTTTCATGGCTTTGATCTAGGCAATCTAAGTCCATAATGATTGACTTAGTTATATCCTCTGTCATGTTGGAGTCTATGGAGAGCGTATGAATGTGATTGTATGCCAGGAAATAGGAGATATTAAGCCTTCTCTACTGTAAAATCCCTTTAAGAAGAAAATGATTTTTTTACAACAAAAAATGCAATCCGATACTTTTCCTTTTAAGTTTAACCTTCTCTAGCTATGATCGATCATATACAGCTCCCAATCCCCTCCTTAGAGAAGTAGGCACTGATTTGAAATAATAGACATACTAATCAAAGAAAGAATAAAACTAGAGTTACTAAACTTCCTCTCAAAATATTTCATTAAATTAAACATTACAAAATTAACTCATTCCAAAATAAATCCGCAAAATACAAATAAGGTTTCGCGTCTGATTTATTTCAAAGGAATGTTGCGTTATCAATAAAGTTATTATTTTTTTAAAATTCAATAAGTTATCTCACTCAGGGCCTTAGAAAAGGAGAGTCTGGTCAAATACTTAATTAGTTACAAAATTAAATATATTCATAGAAAAAAATGTACAAATAAACAGATAATTTACAAATTAAGAAACAATTTGCCTAATTTTTTACGCTTTTGCTTGCATTACTTGCCACAAAGACATTTGAGGCACCTTTAAATTTTATATTTTAATCTCTACAATAGAAGATTAGCATACATACAATTACATTTTTTTTTAGAATTTACCCAATGCTTTAGGGTGACAAGAAGTAATAAATTAATTGAAAAGATTTGTCTGTTGATAAAATATCCCATGAATAGTATTGTTCATCTGACATATTTTGAATTGTAGCTTATAAATAAGTAAATAGCTATCTTTTTCAAACAATGAAATTTAAGAATCCTACAATAAATTAAAGAGTTCTCTAAAAAGACTTTATTTTTAGAAAGTAAATTTAAAGAAAGAGTTATAGTCCTCAGTATAATATTTTAAAAATTAGAGACATGAAGACTTGATAGTTTTGTGAATGCAATAACCTTCCAAGACAATTTTTGAAATATTACAGTTCAGACAAAAAAATAGAAATTTTTTGGTTAGAGTTAACTTTTACTTTTTAGGAAGCTGTTGAGATATATCCTCCAGATCAGTAAGGAACACGGACTCATCAAGTTGATAGCTCAGAGTATCTTTCCCAGAGATGTACTGTTACAAATTCAATAGTCTAAGACAATTTTTAAACTCCTTTACATTTGGAATAGGATTTTTTCTCAAAAATTCTCAACACAGTCTTGAGTAAAGCGGCTACACAACAAGAAATCTAATTTATAAATCGAAAGAAACTTATGCTGCAATGCTATCAGAAATGCTGTACTTAAAATAATGCCGCTTTGTTTTGGCTTCCATCCATGATAGCCATTAATTTGTAAGTTCTCAAAAAGATATCATGAGGAATAAAAGAAATCCATAGTATCTTTATATTTTGACATTAAACACATACGGAGAGCAACAGAGCGTCTTCTGGAAGTGGCGAGGTCAAACCTAATCCCTACTTTATCACAAAACAATACCGTCATGATATTTGTTATCAAATGATCCAATAGAAACGAACGCTTGAATTGACGCTGCCGTTTGTCGGCTGAGAAGGTTCTTTGAAATAGTCCAGTGTTAATGGACTTCTTTTACAATTTTGTATGGAGTTTATATGACACTTGGTCTATATCGCCTAATTTGATGGACCCATATCACAGGTTATCGACCCAACTATCAGATCAATAGTTGAAGCTGATGTGATAATTTTCTTAATTATGGAAGTAACTTTCTTCGGGTGGAATGAGTTTCCAGTAAAATGAAATGCTACGACTTGTTTCCAACTAGTTTGAATACCTTTCAACATGAAGCACAAAGCATGAGTTACGAAAACATTGTTTTCACCAATAGATGAATATCATTTTATAGATTGTCCATCGAATACAAAGCCACACCTTATTCCCATTTCATCGAATGCAATAGAACAATGGCGTTCATTAGGATGGAAGCTTTGAACTTTCGCCTTAAAATATAAAAAATCTGTTTACTATACATGAATAATATTAATTAAATTTAAAACTACATTCAATAAAGTAATTACGTCCTTTGTAGTACCAGGATTGAAGTCTAAACTTCCAACCGTCTTTTCAATGTTCTTATACTTGGTAGTGAAAATCCTTGTCGAAGTAGTATCTCGTATCCTGTGGTACCACAATAAATTCGTAGCTGCAATGCTTTTTTTATGGTGCAAGGAGACCAGGCAGCGACATTCTTTGTATAATTGCACAGATAAAGTATCTGGTCCTCATTAAATATACGATGAATTGCCTCAATCATATATGTAATATGTACATATGTATGTATAACTATGACAAAAAAAGCAAAAATAATTTGACTCAATTTACCTATAGAATGAGCAGTCGATGTGACATACTTCCCTAAAATAGGCTGGAATTCGTCAGTTTGTGTGGAACACTCTCGTACATCAGGTTTGAATCAAATAGTTTGAGTAGCCATCATTTCGGAAACTGGTTCAACAATTAAAAATAAAATTCAGTGATTGTAATACAAGTTCTCCGACTTGGGAAAAATTGTAGGTAGATACTGAGGCTTTATCTGAGCTAAACAGCCATTGATCAAGTAATCTCATGGTAGGAAGTATTTTTCTTGGTTTTGCTCATAGGCAAATTTGCTGGGGATTACACCAGGTCTTAAATGCCTCCGTTTTCGGAATGAAAAATATCTTGCTCTTTGAAGTGAGTAGACCATAAAACATGTGAGCCTTTCGGATCGAGTTCTCCCACCTCAGAACACGTAACCAAGCCGTATTTTGGTGTAAATTTTTTGGAAAACAAGAAAATCTATATCTGTTTAACTGGAAAAGGCTTATTCCGGCATCCAAAAGCAGCACAAGCAGGCATTTTTGCACAGAAAAATTATTCTTATTAAAAAACAATGACTTCAATTCTTTTAAAGTAGGGGTTTTGAGATATATTTACTAAATCATCTGACGTTTCAGTTGTAATATCACTCGATCTTTCAACTTGGAATTTCACATATATTAGAGAATTTGTGATGATTAATAATTTATTATCTTTTAATATCTCTAAAACTACCAATCCTGATCAAAAGTAAATATTAATGGAAGAAAATTTTAGCAAAATCTTGATTTGACATAAATATAGAAATATATAGAAAATAATATAGAAAAATGTATTCATAAATGAGATATATTACACTTATTGTTATAACAATTTTGATATTTAGGGTGCTCATTTTTCAAAAGAATATCACTCCTATTTTGCTCATTTGGGCCCAAAAAAACGCTCAAAAATCCTTAGTCTAAAAATAAAAAAGTCGTTTAATAGGTGAAAATGAGATCATAAAGTCAATTAGTTGCTGGTAATTGGAATGGCTGATGTTGTCAATCTAATAAAGTGTTATGATAATTAGAAACTATAAATTGTACAGTCTCCTTATACAAGTTTCAAGTTGTACAGAAATCCCAATTTGTTCACGACATACGAGTATGTATGTATACATCATTTTCACATCGTATCATTTTTTTTATATCATTGAAATATGCGTATCAATTAATACTAATGACGAATCATAAACCAGTTTTTCTTCCATACTTTTGGATAAAATAAAGTAGTAACTTTATCATTTGAGAGATTCAGTTATATTACTCTAAAGCTCTACATAATTCATGTGATTAGAAGTAAACTCAACTGTGGATGGCGGAGTCATCCTAATCCATATATGTTTCAACATAAAAAGGGCCATATTTTTTGAACTATTACTCGATGGAATGGAGCTACGTAGCTCAGTGGACAAAGCGTTGGTGCCTGACACCCACTGCAGATGTAGCCCTATGTCATGGCATCCCAGTGCTAGCTGACGGTGGCTTTGATAGGCTCGGTGTTTGGATGAAAGAAATTGTAGGCCTTACCCTCGATATGTAACCAAAAAGTGTAAACAAAGGAATTTCCATCATGGCTATAGGGAAGGGGGCCCAAAAGTGTCAAAAACGAGGTGAAAAGAAATCAAAACACTCATTCAAAAGAGTCTTGCAACGAAGGAGATGGGCTTCTTTCATTGCTAGTGTCAAAAACAGTATCTCCACCCTAACAAAGCTCTTTCCACCCACTTTTTGGATAGCTGTTTGTAGAATCTGGTGTGAAACACCAAGATCTCTTGTAAGGGGTATCATGGACTTTAGGGATTGACCTAGATAGTTCCTATAGCTCCTCCAGGTACAATTTTGTCTTTTTGAGAGAGCATTTCCTTCTCTTTACCGATTCGGGATTGGTAACGGCGTAGACGGTGGTCCTGAAGACGCCCAACTCTTTTGAGTGCACGATTGGAAATTCGTTGATCACGTTCAGGTGTCATTTCTCGACTTGTACATAAGGTAGAGAGCTTAGATTTGTTTTGTTTTGTAATTATTTGTTTATGTTTTAACAGATCGAAATATGAATTAATTTCAATAACACAACCTTCATTAATTATTGAATTTGTAAGTGTTCAGATTTCAATAGACGATCCAGTATTGGATGCCAAAGTGGGACCAACAAGTAAATGGACTTAAACCTTAATGCACATCGATAATTTTTCTCTTTATATCAGACCTTAATATGCAATTAAAATATGTATGTATATCCTTATACAATCTTATTTCTATTGTATAGTCATAAATTAAGTAAGACAAAGGATATAACTTCGCTACGTTAAGCTGAGGGAAGCAAAGCAAAATGACAAATACATGATATTCTCAGTACGAATTTGGAAACAAATATTCACAACTTCTTCGACTTTTCGTTACCCTTCGAAGTGTTAATTATCTAAATAACTCAAAAAAGTGGGGATCCTTCTCCTTATACTTATTATTAAAAGGTTGGGAGAATTGAATCTCAACTATCCTCTGTTGTTGTCTCCAATTTCGAGATAGAAAGAGAAAGTATGACATGGCGGCAAATTTATACAGGATGCCCCAAATTTCAATATTTATCATTAGCATAAAGCAGTATTCAATGAACGTGTAAAGTAGATTTTAACCCATTTGATTTAGTTTCATAAAGATTTATTGGAAATTTGTCAATTTTAAGTAATAGAAATAACAAATATGAGCCCCAATATGTCGTTACCTTCAATGATGATGTATTTTATTGGGTCAGTAAAAAGGGTATGTATAATAATTCGACGTAAATTAAGAAGACCCATAATACACTTATTATTGTTTTTTAAACTAGGGTTTCCGAAAAACTCCAAATGAATAAATGATTAAATTTGAAGAAATTGAGATGAATAAAAGATGAAGGAAGGTCATGAATTAGGTAATAATATCTATTTTATAGTAGTGAAGGTCGGGGTTGGTTGTAACAACAGTTTAAAAAAATATTGAATGTTGAAGGATTATATTTCAATGTCTTATAGTAGATTATTATAGATCGCTAATCAGCAGTGTTGTGTCGTTTTTATATGTTCGGTTTAACTCATTCTATATGCCCGCCCCATCCGTCCTTAGAACTGATTACAAAAAGAATCGTTTCAAATTAAAAGAAGTGACCAAGGACCGAGCTTTATAAGTTTTTAGGACTGATATGAAGGACTAAACTGGACCTCTACAAGGACGGACACAACACTTATACTAATCAGTATATTAGATGGCTCTCAATTACTATCTACAGGGTCTTACTCTGACTAAAAAAGAATCTCAATTTGAAGGTTAGTTTTCTCTATTAATAAAGCAATGTTTATCTGAATTTATGAAAAACATAGGGTCATAGGATGCACTGTATTTAGTGTTCTATGATGAGTATCATATAACAATACCGTGCAATGAAAAAAGGGAGTGCAAGGAGCACTGTATAAAAAGATTGAAGCATCGCAGGCTTCAACTCATATTGAAAAGAAAAGAAAAAGGGAAGTACTTTACATGAATTTTCTGGGTCAAATGAATTGGACTCTAAATGAGGTTGGTTAAAAAAGAATTAAAGTACTCCTTGACTCATCAAATCATATTTAAAAAATGATCAGGATGTCATTTTTTCTTATTCTTGAGGATAGAACGTCTCTAAGTATTGAGTGTGTAGGTATGTCTTATGAAAAACGGGGAGTACCACCAAGGATTTGTTGGGAAATTATCTTTTCTATTATTAAAGCAAAGTTTGTATGTTCGTTGACGCCTAAACGATACAAGGAAAATTGGAGCACTTGACGTAACTTTCCCTTTTGTACTGAGTATTACAAACCTTAAATTTATCATCAAGCAGTGAGCTTAAAATTTTGACAAAGTTATATCAAATGATAGGCAATAATCAATAAATCAAATTATTTCAATTGCAAGAGAAACAGTGCACAAATGACTGCATTATTGCAAAAATATTACACTGGCCAACACATACCAAAAATACTTAACTTACGAAAATAATACATTATTTTTGTTACATGTGGTTTTATTTGCATATTGGCTCCTGATTTCAATTTGTCACTAGTTATTGGTTAACACATGAGGTTTTTGAACTATACGTTGATTAAAAGGTTAAATTTTATTCTATTCTAACCCAGTGATCCATGTCAGCTTTACTGTCCCAGTAGCAAAGTAAATAATGGTATTTTGTGTAACCTCCTTGTTTACCCAAAAGGAAGTTTACGATTTTCAAATCCAAAAAGATGAACCACTGGTGATTTTAGTCGTTCAAGTACTATTTTGATGTTTCCATACTCCTCCTTCATGGAGACTTAGTGTTCAATAGGGATACACCCATATATATTACCATTGTGAAGTAAAACACACTTTAAAATTGTATTTGAGCTATCAATAAAGAGTCTCCAGTCACTTGAAAGAATCGCAGGTAATCCCACAGCCACAAGAAGCCTTTCAACGTCACTGCAGTATAAGAATGGTCCAATTTGGACTTCTTTTTTTAAATGTTGAGACGTCATAGGCTTAAAATATGCATTTGAGTAAAAATAGATTAATGTCAAATTTTGAACAATTTAAAAAAAGTTTTAGAGGTCCCGCAACGAACTTAATGTTTTGAAAATTTACGGTTTTTTTTCGAAAATTTTGTCTTCTTCTTTGACTTTTCATTAAAGTTTGCATAGGGTTATTAATAACTAACTATGCCATTCGTTGTAAGAGTACTTTTGCATTCTATCCTGTTAATCCCACAACTATTTCATTTTTATGTGTCAAATTACGACTTAAAATATATTAAAAACAGTTCCATTTTTAAACAAAGAATACTTAAGCAATGGTGGAATCGACAAGACGTCAAACCAAAGATTTCTGATTACTTGGACACGAAGAGGCTCAAATAACTGGTGCAAAGTTACCTTCAAGATGGCAGGTTTTGCTTGTTTTTTTGTTTTTTGTAACGCCATATAACATTCAAATAAATCATTCATGATAGTGCTTCAAAAGTGATATCGGATATCATATTGTTTTGGGAAAAAGCTGGAATTCCTGTTCGTCCTAAACCTTATGCTATTATACAACTCAAAAAGCTTCATTGTAAGAGGCAGAAGCTTAAAAAGGATAAAAATTGTACAATTAAAACTCATCAATCGTATATTGAGAGAAAACTAGAAGATTTGTTTGACATTGCGCATAAAAATTCACTCATTCTCATCAAGAATCCAGAAGATAAAGAATTTATTTTGGCCCAGAGAGAGAGAAAGGAATTCGCGGATATATAGGCGTAGAAGATAAAGCCTATTCTAAAAGAGTAATGAAAGCAACTATGAGGCGAGATATAGAATCCAAAAGGCTAGAAAAACCGTATAACATCCACTCAAAAAAAGAATTTATTGCTTACCATGATAGTGACGAAGAAAATAAATTGGTAATAGTGATAAGGATTATAAAGTCCATTACAGATTACAAAAAAACAACAACTTAAAAGTATTGTAAATTCTGAATTGGCTGGATCGAAATGCAACCTTTTTACTTGAATCCACAGTTAAAAGTATTCAAGATTTCAACATCAGCAGATAATCGATACGGAGGGCAAGGATACATGAGAGAGATAAAATATACAGTAACTTGAAAGACAATTATTGAAGACCCTAACAAAGAGAAAAATAATAGATCGTATACCTGTAACTTTGTCTGGATTCGGTACTAGACAACTTGTGGGTGTTCCTAGGTTGGCCTCTGGAACTGGCAAGGCCCAAGCAAAAGACATTTATCAATTGCTAGAGGATTGGAATGTTCAAACATTTTGTAAGATCCCTATGTTTTGATACAACAGCAAGCAACACTTGGGAAAATCAATGGTGTAAGTGCATTACTTGAATCAAAATTTAAAAGAAATCTTATATACTTACCCTGTCGACATCATGTATTTGAAATGGTTTTAGCAACTGTTTTCTCCATTTGTATGGACCCTTTATCTGGGCCTGATATTCAAGTTTTTAAGAGGTTTCAGAACGAGTGGGAAAAAATTGCCAAACAGACTTTAACGAGGTCATGACTAATGATTTGAAAGTCATTTTAGATATGAATAGTTGTATAATTGACTTTTCTAAGAGACAACTCCATAGTTTTCAAGTAAGAAATGACTATAAAGAGTTATTATAACTTGCCACCATTTTTCTTGTAGGTATTCCTCCTCCAGGTAAACACTTTATAGCACAAGGAGCTATGCACCATGCTCGTTGAATGAGCAAGGCATTGTACGCTCTCAAGATTTATTTTTTTCGAGATTAATTTAAGCTCACTACTAAGGAAGTTAGAGGAATTTGCAATATTTCTATTTTTATCGTCAAAATATATATCAGAACTTGGTTCACAGCTCCTGATGTTATATTTGCTCCACGGCAAGATCTTAAATTTCGGCTAGGCATGAATTTTTTTGAAATACAAATCCAAGAGTATCAGAAGCTGCAATAGAAAAAATTTCAAGGCATATGTGGTATTTAAGCGACCATAATATAGCTTTGGCGTTTCTAGACCCAAAAGTGTCCTCTCAAGAAGAAATAAATATGGCACAAGAAATTAAGAATCCGGAAAAGCCCATTAATCCATCAAATACACCAAAGCGAGCAATAATAAACATGAAAGATATTGGGCAATTATCCTTATCAAATTTTATTTCAAAAAACACCATAAACTTTTTTACATGTTTGGATATAACAATTAATTTCCTTCAAACTAACCCTGAAACTTGGAATTCAAGAGAAGATTATAAGGCTACGTGTTCAATCATCAACAACTTAATAGGAGAGGAGTTACTCTCATAAAAGAATTCAACTCTTTAATAACTACTGACGAAGAGCAGAAGCAATATTTATTACAAGTTGTCCAAGACCATCGAAAGAGATTTGCCGATTAGAAAAAAAGTACATTAAGAAAGGACATATTATTAAATTTTTTTAATATCAACAACACTCATTGTATGTACATAATAATTAGAATTATCAATTTTTTATCTTGATTGCTCACAAAAAAAATTGGTGATTATTTAAGAAAATACATTTTTGCATATTTTAAACGAATTCGATGACTTCCTGTAACAAAAGAGCTTATTGAACAAACCTATAATTATTATACTATAATATTACGAATTCCTCTAACTTCCTTATGTTATGTATAGCTTGTTCTTTTTATTGGATCCTTTAACATTTACAAGGCAGAAGTAGAAAGCAGCTAGATGGTTTGTTGGTTCGGCACATCAAATGTGAGCTTAGTATTTTTTCCTTGAGACCATGATCACAGAGCTTTCAAGACAAGTTGTGCATACTATCTGAGGTGCCCAATTTTTTGTCTTGGTCTCCAAGAGGTACTTTAAAATAAGCAAGGTACACACTCTTAACGAAGGGAGTTATGTTCCGTCTTTGAGGTGATCATCATTTCAGTGAAGCATCCACAGATATAGAAGGATATATTTGCCTCGCTACACCACTTTCTTCTCCGTGTGGATATAGACATGGCTAGCTTATACTCTTATACAGATATGTTCCGATTTCGTAAACAGCTATGATGGTTATTTAAAAAATGTTTGATAATCCCGAACGTTTAGTAAATCCAAATGAGAGCTAAACTAGTATCGGTTTGATTAAATAAAGGATATATTGATTGCTGAAGGAAAAACTGGCACAGAGCGAGTTATATATCAAAACAAAGTAGGTACTCGAGTCAAAGAGAGAGAAAGACATACATACAGAACAGGAACACGTGGTATCATTAGAGCCTTTTAATGTAAACTTCCACGAAAATTTAAATATCAGATTGCACACAAACTTGATGTGATGGGGCAAATCTAAGCATATATTCGAAATAAACAGCCCAAATTCTATAAGAATACGTTGTCAAAGTTCATGCAAGGAAAAAAAAATTAAATTCTGGTAACCAGTGTAATACTCCCTCCTCAAAAACAGTTTTAATCCCAATATCTTTTGAAAAAAAGGTGCCAAAAAGTATTGATTTTTTTCAGGATAACCTGCATATATATCATGTATTTGCCATGCCTTTTTTGATGTTCGAGAAGTCTTCCCTATATACTATTTTAGGTATATATAAAAGAGTACTTGTACAATACCAATGGCTTCCCTTCCTCTGGCCTTTGCCTTAAAAGAAGTCAAGTGATTGAATAAAGCAATACTAATACGTCTTGTAAAATATCATAACTTTATTAAATTCTATCATAAATAATGTGGGCTTCTGTATATAATTACATCAAAACAAAATCAAAAATGACAAAACGATGAATGAATCAATCACCGGAGTAAGTTGGAGGAGTTGAATCTCACAAAAGATAAAAGCTTTTTGGTAAGAGACTACTGCTCCACTGACTCAGAACGATTAGTCCTCGACTTAAGAACAAAAAAAACATACAACACCTTCACGTGGGAAATGTCTTATCCAGAGAGGAGCGGGTTCCTTTGAATCCTACTTAAGCTGGAAGAGATAGATCTGACACTGGAACTGCCTTTGAATAATTGTGAGGCTGACGTAGACTCATACAGGGTATGGTGTATAAATGTAGTGTCCGGGTTGTGTGTAGAAATGCCTGAGACCCAACTTCCAGCTTCGAAGGATTCAAATATCAACTGATGCTTTTAAATCCAGTTTCTTGTGCTTTTGAATGCTTTATGATTAAAATGCAAATATGTGATCCTTTAAGAAAACTCCCTCTTCTGATATATATGTAGACACATACACGGCATTATAAGATACGCAGCACCAAGACTTTACCAACACTTTTTTTACTGATAAGATATAGAACACCTTTAGGGCTTGGCCACTTTCTATCTCCACAAACTGATAAGACACACATTATATGTATATTAGCACGTATAGCATTATTTTGAAAGGCAAAATGAATCATCTCTTCATTCCTCATCTTCTTCTCCAAAACCCATTCCTTATGAACCCTTAACCCCCTCCACCTAAAAGGACACGAAAGTAACTTACCCTTGATTCATAATAAGATATGAATTAGGTAAGACTGAGAGGGATCGGCTTAGATAAACATTCATACTATATACCTATGTATTTCCACGATAAGAAAGATTGACACGTTTAATTTTCATACCCTTATCAAAATAAAATAATAGCATATCTGGGTAATCATTTATATGTACATATAGCGTTTAATATTTACTTAAATTATTTTGACGAAAAAACTCCATTATTTGAGTGGAGTAAATTTGAACAAGATTATAAAAAATATTGTTTTAAAAACGAAAGAATTTTTAGATAGAAAAAATATTTATTCATATATGATCAAATTGTATGTATTGAATGGAGTTTTGAGCAACTATAGTTCAGCTTAAAGGACGAATAGGTCATTATTTTAATATTAATTATTTTGTGGGAGAAAATTGTTTAAAAATTGAATGATATCAATTGAGTAGTATAAAATAACGACACTTCATCAACAAAATTATAAATTTATTTACCCTTTCGTTGGAATGATTCTTGGAAGTTCTTGAACAGCCTGTGAAAGTTATGTTCCAAACCATGTAATTAACAAGGTCGAAAATATCACTTTCGGCTCCAAAAATTAATAAACTACATCATCGAATTGCGCACTTTTCGAATAGAAAGAAGTTCTTCCCACTGTCTAGCAAGGTATATTGGAGAGGAATTATATATGAACTCCGTCGAGAAAGAATGGGAGGTACTCCAGCATTTTTTGTCACCAATATCCTATATTCCTCGACAAGCTTGAGATGCTTGGGAGTGTGCTAAAGTGGTTTGATCTAAATTCGAAGTAACTTCAGAGATAAGTGATCTCGAAATAATCCCTGAGTCTGAAGTGTACAGTTTTAAATTTTATTTGCCTTCATAAACTTTAGGCTTTGATGGTTGATTGTGTTCGCCAAGCCTCTTTTCCATAATGGGAGTTGAAAAAATGAATTATAAAGGACTTTAAGAGAAGGAAGACCCATTTAAGCTTGAAAAAAAATAAGCGTGATGATAAACATTTATGCAATAATATATAAGGGCAAAAATCCCTTGGGCAAATCTTCGGCCATCGGTTAAGATGGTATGTTTCTGTTTTATTTGACTTCAAAAAACATGAAAGTGATCTTTATAAACCAAAATATCTGGTAATGTAACCTTTAATTTTTGCAAAATACGTATTTCAAATAAATTAATATCAAGATATCGAAAACTTAGCTTAATTAATGTGATATTACAAATTGATATTAAAGATATAATATTCTAAACGTAATCATTGATATCCAGTTATATAATATCGGATGAAAAATTTTGGTATTAACATACGAATTATATGATTGTATTAGTTATTAAAACTATGGAATTATTTGTTCTATTTCTTGATTTTGGGATTTTAAAAATATTAAGTAAGAAGTAAAGGTTGTCCGTTTTCTGCAGTGTTTCTTAAAATATCTAGCTCTCTTTCTACGACTTTTTCTATGTGTAGTGCCTCTTTTTGAAGTTCAAAAATATAATATAAAGAAGAAAAAATATAGTTTGGAGGTACATGGTTTTCAGATTCCAAATATATTGTTGTTATTTCTTAATCTTCTTTCATAATCAGAGAAAATCCCTTGTAAATAGATAAAAAGTACTGAACCCATTCTTTTGAAGTGTAATAAATTACTTCATTCAGATCAAAATGTTAAAAATCATAGTTTGACGTAGAGTGAACACATACAGCTTTATAATAAATAAAACTAGCTCTTTGAGATATTATGAAGGCTTATTGATAGTAAAGATATATGAGTCATGAGCTTGTCAGCTCATATTTCAAAGACAACATTGAATATTGACCTGAAACCAAATCCGCCTGTTACTAGTAGCCGATCAGTATAGATGCATTTCATTCCCCCAGAAGTGAAAACACCTCGCCGTGCTCATGATGATATCTGCTGGACATGAGAGCAAAATCATTGCAGACATATTAGAAGTTACTGAATCGTTTGTTTCTAAAGTGAAACATGATACTTTGAATCTGTGGCTTCTAGAATGGAACATTCCAGAAGGTTTGACCTTGAGCGAGACGATGAATTCATTAAAAAGATCCAAAGGATAATGGACAACACCCCCATGAGACCCTTGGCCATGGAGATGAACGTCAATGAGAAGACCATCAGAGAATGAACATCAGCTATAATTAATACAAGATGAGAAAATGTCAGCGGCTCTCTGGAAAGATGAAGGAGCCTGATAAAGGTCACCCGGCTCCTGAACAAGCTCAAGCATCATCTAGAGCCAAAAGTGATATCTCACGAGAAAAACTTCTGCCAGGATTATTCCATTAACCACCAGAATAACAGTGTATATGAAACGTTCCAAACGTAGGTCACAAAACTAGAAGTTTTATTTAATAAAAGTTTTTTTTTAAAGATAAAAACAATCAGGAACACACTATCTCAATTCAAGAAAAAGATTTTTTGCCTCGTGTTATTTATTATAACACATTTGTGACCCAACAAATTATAAAATAAGGCTAAAATTCCTTAAGATTATCATCACCATCTTGCGGCTATGAATGTTTTGTGAGTTTGTTCATGACCTATCAGAACATGGACGTAATTATGTAGGTAGTTGTTTATTAACCAAGACTCGGGATCGCTGAACTTTCCTACTGCTATGAATATCTGCTGATGTAAACATTGTCCAAATTGTCTTGATTACAAATAAAAAAGAAAAGTATATTTGTATGTAAGTTTGATAAACATGATATATAAAAACAAAGATTAATATAAAAACTATAGTCCCAGGATATTGTTGACTCTCAGAATCAATATTATGAGTATAAGCGTTTTGTTAGTTTACTCATACTCTATTGCTATAAATTTTAGGATGGTTTGCTATTTCATTTTTGCTACAAAGTCATTGCTTTGGAAAACAATGGTCATATTAACATATTTAGTTGTTTTTTGGCAAAATTTAATATGATATAATAAGTTAAATAGATAATGAAAATAGTGAGTCATTTCCTTTTACATGATGAAGTATCTCCATTTAGAAACAAAATACTCCCTTGAACAGTTTTATATTATACAACTTTATGTTCAAAGATATTTAATCTATTTTGAAAGTGATTAAAATTACTATTTCATCGGCTGAGATGGGGACTTGGTACATGCGACTTGACTTTTTGAATGATGGCATTGGAGTAATTAAAATGAAATAATTGTTGTTTCTTGTTACAATGAATTCGAACCGTTTTTTTACCGGTGTACTTAAGCTGAGGGAAAAGAGGAAGAAAGAACACAATTAAATAATTTTGAATGAACAAAGACATAGTAAGTGTTGCAACAGGGTGGACTTTAATTTGACATGTTCTTTGTCTTTTATTCAAGAAATTGTTACACATTTTAACAAATGCTGTGAGTATTCGTAATACTTTATTGCTTGTTAATAACTTTTTGGCTTGAAATGTTTAAATTAAATAGAATGAGACTTGCAACGATCATCATCAGAATCCCTTTGACTTATCACTGAGAATAAATTTAAAATATTCAATTTATAATATTTTGCAGCTAAATTAAGGTAACTTTTTTCAGCTTTTTTAGTCAACATATCTCAAGACAGATTAAGATCAGGGTCGACCGTAACCCTAAGCTTCCAGTGGTTATTGGATAACGTAATAGATACGTATTCGAGTATGCTGCCAAGGATTTTATATATTAATATATGGTCGTGCTTGGCTCTGACTAAGTCATCAAGCATTTTTTTTTTTTTTTTTTCAGTTCATAACCCGAGTTTTATTTAAACGATTTTATAACTGTATTGTACAAACTAATAAAAAAAAAGCATTTAAAAATAAAACATTTTATTAATAAACAAAACTGCATTCGAGAAGAAAAAGTAAGTAAAAGTCATTACATTTTCCTAATAGGAGTCCAATGTAAACGATGCAATTAAATTTCAAGAACTAACGATGGAATGAAAAGATGTGTTTAGATGTAAATCCTACATGACGCATTTTATGAAAATGAATTAGTTCTGAACCAATTTTAAAACTATATTGATTGTCCGAAATAGATGAAGAAAGAGGAGAGGAAGATTAATTGTGCTGTTTCAGGGAGACCACGTTAAGGTGAGCACTCTTGTTGATACCTTTTATTCAAGCCACAGATGTAGGAGTTGAGAGGCTCTACAATCCGAGCTTTGTATGTGGCTTGAAACGCCCCTCGCAACAAGACGTGCGCAAATACCAGTTACTTAGTTTTGTCTATGAGAAGCACCTCCTCGGGATCCTACCCAAGCCACCTGTCGTTCATGTAACACCTTAGCTTCCACAGAGATCTTCTCGTCCTAAAAGAGGGATAGCCTGCTTGAGCGACAAGAAGAGGCCCAAGGACTTAATGGACTAGTGCTTCTTAATAGCCTCAAGAAGCCCTACTTCAGCTTCAACACGTAGAAATTGTACAACCAGGTCTGTTATAGAGGCTTTATGGACCAGTCCGAGTCATTGATCTGACCACTTATGGCGATTTGTTGGGTCATTAAGAAGTTCATGATGCGATTTCTAGTGCCAGATCTGTTGTGCTCTTTATGGATTGAGGTCCTCCCCGAAAAGCCTCCCATCAGCAAGCTTCTACAAGATGTGATAAATTAAGACTTCTTCTCTTGATTATTATTTGTTTCTTCTTCTTTTCACTCATCAGAAATATAACGGTTTTTAAAGAAGTTGGTTCGAACTCTTTATAAAAAGGTGCAACATTCATATTTGATATATTCTATTTTAAAATATATTAAAGTTGAATTAAAGCCACTCTTTTTACACTAATGAATGATAAAAATGCATTACTGCATTACATGACTTCCATTGTAGGGAAAACTCATTCTAAATCTTAAATTACATTTGGAAGATACATCTATGGTATAATATACGTATGAGGGCAAAACTTCCACAGGGCGAAAATTCCCAGGGCAGAACTTCCCAGTGTGAAACTGTCTAGCATAACATCCTAGAATCCTCCAATATAGCATGATTTTGGGCCAGAACCATCCATTAGTTCTTGGAAGCTCTTATCCAACCTACATTTTAACCTATCCAACTTAAATGCAGACATGGATGAATCCTATGTTTTACTACTGAGTATAGACACAAAGTTTAGTGGTAGAATCTTAAAAAATATTTGATTTAACAAAATTATATTTGAACTGATGAAAGATTGTACAAAACCAATCAATTGTATTAATTTAAGCTGCAAATCTGTCAATACAACTTCAGCACGTTAACTATAGCAATGTCTAAAGCAGTTATTATCGTATTTTTTCCCCTGAGCTCAACTGTAAATAAGTACTTACTACTCTATTTTAAGGTATTCTGTGATTAGATATACTTACACTTATTCAAGTTGTATCAGAAATGTATACATTAATTTCTGAGGATGCGGGAATATAAAGAAAAGCTTTCATATACATAGAGCCAATGTCATATAACAACCTCTGAATCTTTGAAGATCTAAAAATGTCCATATGTTAAATCAAGAAAATATTGTCAATTTCTGATCTACATAGGTGTCTCAATATGCCAAGGATTATGAGGGATACCTTCCAAAAATGTATTACATCTTTTATGGGTAAGCACAATGTTGGGTGTAGGAGGCTGAATATTTGTATGGGTGCCTCTTTTGAACCTGGTCTAAGGCAACTAAGACAATGTTGCTGATGGTAGGTGAAGGGGGAGTCTTATCCTTACCCAAAACCAAAAATGGTTTTTGGAAGCTCAAAGAGACTAGATAGAAGGTTGAGTTATAAATCAAAAAGTGCCTGGCGTCTAAAAAAAACTATATAAATAATGATGTTTTCTAAATTTATATAAAACATCAATAAACAAATTTGGTCAAAAAAAGATATCGATGAAAATTACAGTTTCGTATTCTCAGGTGAAAAAAAAAATCAATTTCCAATTTGCATAAAAATAAAGTTGCAATAAATTTGTTTGCTTATAAATTTGACACAAAAATGATGTTTGACTAAAATATCTGTCATTTTCTGAATAACTTTTCCATTTTTTTTCTTTTTTTTTTCATCAAAAGTCACTTTTTAAGAAGAAATGCTAGAAAATGATGCATTTGAAGCTGTAATTAATAGTCTTTTCAATTTACAAAACATTTTATAATATAATTTTTGCAACATTTTCAAAAATGAACCAGTTATCGAGGGTTATTTTTTCGACAACAAAATTCTTTATAACTTTTTTTGGTTTTACATGTACGAAAACAATCCTGGTAGTTTTGTGTTCCTCATTAAAATGAAAATAAATACTATACTCTACTTTTTTGCAAAATTAGTGCAAAACAGGTTTCTTTCAATTTTCTTTGCGAATTTTGAGTTGGGAATTTTTTTGAGGAAAGTAAAAGATGGAATTATGATCTAGACAAATTTTTTCATGCATATTCAGTTATTTGAAGTTTATAACGCAATATTTTTTCAATTCATAATAAGACATTTCAAATAATATACCAGTCCCATATTTTAATAACAGATGGTTTTTTTGTAAGAGTGTGAGGCGAAGATAGGTGAAAATTCTTCTTTTTGGTGGGAGATGTTAACACTACAACGAGCAATGAAATAATGAACAAAAAAGGAGAAAGAGCACATGTCTCAACCGTTTTTCCTTTTCTAATCAGTAAATTTAGTTGTTGTTTTTTTGTACACATTCCCTCTTTAATTATAATACATTATAGAATATAACGCTCAAGCACATTGAAGGTCTCTAAACATTAAGAAAATTGCATTGACCATTATCAATGGGATTTCACGCTCCCTTCTTGGCCCGAGCAACGCTTAAAAAACGGGCTAGCAAAAAAATTCACCTGATTTTCATCACTAATAATACGCACTTTGAGTAGACGATTTAGAAAAAAAATGACGTAGCTCAATGGGCAATACGCTTGGGGGAAATACAGAAAGAATATACTTGATGTATATGGACTTCAAAACACAATTCCTGAGTCAGATGGATTAATTCTAAAACTATATTGTTTACTTATCAGGTCAACTCCATCTGACAAATGAAAGGAACATTTAAAAAAATATATATATACCATATATAATATTTTTCCATAGAATGTATGACACTTTCCATGTGCTTATTAATTTAAAATTTACATCTTTAGTAATGAAATGATTGGTTTCTAGTTGTTTTATCTTATTTCACAAAGAAACTTAAGTTAGAAAAAAAAAACTCCTTAATTTTTTGTCATAGATAATTTTAAATCCATTATAAACTGTAAAAGAGCTCTAAACATATTCTCACCTATTTTTACGGTGTCAAGAAAAAATGGCAAGTGAAAAAATGTCGAGAAAAAAATGGCTAGACTCATTTTAACTGATATAACACCTATAACCCATATAATATATATTACGATAAAAGAAAAATAAACAAACATGACAGCGGTTCCAATGGAGGAAGTGCTTATCACTTAATTCTCCGTTATCAATTATAATATCATTCGAAATGATGGATTATTCATATTCGACAAGACTCTTGGATTGACAAAAAAAGCATTTTAACAATACTAGGCAAGATTACAGAAAAATAAAATCATTTTTATTTATCTTGATCATGGTGGGTTTTAGTCCATTTCTGGTGTTCTTAAATGACTAATAATTTTTCAAATACCTTTAAAATGTTCGATTTACTAGTAAAATATATATGTGTGAAATTCATCAAATTCGTGATTTCAATCATTATTTTCGGCTTATGGATATTTAAAAAATGATTAATTTTCATCTAATTAAGATAAATATATATCCATGGAAAAACATCAGAAAAGTCGTTTAAGAGGACTTAGATAATGATAAAAGTTACATCTATCAATTTGTGATATAATAGATATGTTTACTTTGGGTTATCACAGCATGAATATGATACATTAGTTATTATTTTAATGTTGAAGCATATCAAACATAACAAACAATTGGAATAATCGAGAGACACTATTTTAATTTAGATGTGCTTTTCATATGCTTCATTCATTAAAGACAGAAATATTTCCATTTTCTCTAAGAATTAAAACAAAAGAAAGGATACATATTTTTTTAATAAGGCATTTTTTTAAAGATAAAATATGGAATAAATTTCTTTTATATTCCTTATCACTATGAATGATGAATAACATATGAAAGTCTGAAGAAAAGAGTATCGTATTTCCTCGTTTTTCAATAAATAAATTTAAAAAAATATCTAGAGTTCAAAACAAGATACGGTATGAATAAAACCACATTATTAGTAAACAAAATACACTTGAACATAAACTTTATTAATTATACTTTTATTGGTCAAAATTTTGACAAATTTTGACCATGTTTTAGACTTCAAATCGGATACTGGGACCAGCACTCTACAGGAACTCAAAGTTGTCAAATTGTTCATTTTACAATGTGTCTGTTCGACAAAGTGTCCAAGAACCTAAATTACAGTCTCAAATGGTCACTATTTAAACTACAAATCCAAAAATTATGTAGACAGAAATGAATTAAAGATTAATCATCATCAATGACTAAATTTCAACATTTTTGAATTCGAACTATTGCAACTCCTTGAATCCCTTAAATTTAACTAATTAGGGATGATACAACGTCAAAGAGTCGATGTAATTGGGCATGAGCAATCTATAAAAACCCATAAATATCTGCAAAATGGCGCTAATTTACAAAGCTGTAGTAATAAATACAAAATAATAATGAACAATTACCATGAACACGCTGCTATCTTAAAGATAGCCAATGAAAAATAGCTTATTTATGTGATAATTTTAAACTAAAACGATTTACTATAAACTATACTTATATAATAGGTAAATTGCTATTGTCAAAACCTCTTTGTTTACAATTTTTTTGGTTGCTAGTGCCCATTTGATGTAAACATAATCAACCTGTACTTTCTTTTGACACTCTTGAAAATGGAACCTATAATTGACCATGTAAAAATACTGATTTTGGTAAATATAAAGCAATTTTTCAAATGTTTGACCCAGTGATTTATGTATTATCATTGTCATTGCTAACTTGCATTGTTCCTTCTTCAACCATAAATATAATGAAGATTGAAAATACATATCAAGACAAACTCGCTCATTTTCTTCTTAATTCCCTTTTTTAATTCGTATTTAATATACGTTCTTCCTTTTTGTGTTACTAACTGAAACATACACATACATTGATTATTTGATAATATAGGATAATAAACGCCAGGTAACACTACTATGAGGGGCGTTAGCAGACGATGGGTTGAAGGGGTTGTAATTCCTACCAAATTTAGGAATTTTTGCTTTTTAATTGAAAATTTAGTATTATTAGTATTTTTTTTATATATTTTAATATTTGAAAATTAACTTTCTTTAAATAGCTATAGGTTTTTGAAATTTTCTCGAAAAAATTTATATTTGAATTTTTTTTTCAAAAAATTTTATAATTAAAATTTAATTATTAAATTTTTTTCTAAAAAATTATTTTTGTGACTAACTGTTTATATTTGAATTTTTTTTTTTTTTGAAAAACTAAGTATTTGAAATTTTTGTGAGAAGGTCCTGATTTTTAAAAAAATTCATAAATAATTTTTTTTGAAAATAGATTTTGATGTATGGAAATTTTCCAAAAAAAAATTAACTTTTCAAATTTTTTCGAAATATCTTTAATTTTGGGATTTCTTTCCAAAATAAAAAACCAACCCCATCTCCCTCCCCCTATCCCCCCAAAAAAAAGTATATATATATATATATAATCCTGCGTACGCCCTTGATATGTAAAATATCTACTCCGAAATAAACAAATCCCCTTGATTCTAATTTTAAAGCTGCAGGAACCTTAAGGTATTGACATATTTATTGAATATAATATTCAATGACTCCATAATTATTAAACACACAAATGTTTCATTAGATACAGTTTATGACTGTAAGTAGGTATATAAATGTACATGATAAGGGAAAAACGATCCAACTCTTCAAAAATACTTGTAAATATCGAAAGTAAATAAAACTATGTATAATTTACTTAAACAAAATTGTTTATCAAATTTAACTGTAGTAATACACGTTATTAACCCACATCGAATGTTCCTTCAAAGTTAGGAAATCACACATGTCTACGTTTAAATACATTTTGTGTAGAAATAGAGAAACACTTTAATAAGGGCAACGCATGTGGACGCGTATATAGCAGGGATGTCCACAGATTATATCTTGGGGGGGGGGGTCTTGGTTTTTGATTTTTTTTTGAAAAAAACATCCAAAACTACAAAATTTCGATTTTTTTAAAATCCATAATTATTTATAAAATATTTCAAAAAAAAATGAATTTTTGGAAAAAAAAAAATTAAAAATTTAGTTTTTTGGGAAAAAATTGAATTTTCTCGATAAAAAAAATTCAAAAATACACAGTCTCTCCACAAGGCCAGTTATTTTATTCGAAAAAAATTTCAAAAATTAAATTTCAAATATTAAACTTATTGGAAGAAACTTTTACCCTTATTTTCTTGTAAAATTTGTTCATTTTGAGCGAAAAAAAATCTATTAAGCAGCAAGCATTCCTTAATTTGGGGGGTATCCTCCAGCCCCTGTTGACACCCCTGACTAGGCTTCCAGCTATATATTAGCGAGTAGTCCCAGTCCCGTATCAACTCTTAAGGATGCTTTCGAATCACGAACAAAGTTCATTCCATGTACCAACATGGCTAGATGAACTCATCATAGAAAGGTTGGAGACAAAATTGTGGATATAATATCGTTGTGTAGTAAAATCCGATGTACATTATCATTGCGAGACAAAATTATTGCGGGAAATATCATTGTAAGCAATATGATTGTGAGTAATTTCATTGCAAGACATTATTTTCGTGTACAATTTCGCTGCAATTTATATAATATTCGGACGATAAAACTATTGAATGATAAAGTGCTGGGCCCCAAAGCAGTTTAAACTCCATTGCATAAGCTTCAAGGGCCTCTTCTAATATGCTTTAAAACTAAATATAAAGAGCTGATGGGCCTCCAAGCAGGTTAAATTCTTCCTCCACCCCTTTCCTGAGTATCAAAGAACCCTTCTAATTTCCAAAAAAAAACCTGGCCTTCAGGTTGTAAATGTGAAGTGTCCATTACTGTTTAAACTCCAACGCCAGGTTTATATTCATCCAATGTTTTCCACAGTTTTAGATCGATACAGGGGAATTTTTCGTTTTTTTGACAAAATTTGAATATTAAAAAATTTCCCCCGGCCCTGAATTTGAAGAAATTACCTTATTTAGGAAATATACATTTTAAAAATTAGTTTTTCCCATTTTTTCGTTTAATTTTTTTCTTATAAAACGATACCTTTTTCTCCATCAAGACAAAAACTCCTTCTTTGTTTTTTAGGAGGGGCAGGTCCGGACGATCCTGAGATAAACCAAAATTTACATTGTATTATATTGTCAGCTCTTGATTTTTCAGCTTTTTTCTCCTAATCAGTGTGCAAAACAACGTTGATTGGTTGAATTACAATAATCTATTGTTAAGCTGTTAACAATCTCTAACAATTATTATTGGCAAAATACTATCAATTGATTTTGGGGATTTTTTTTCTTTTCGGATGCAAGGTTTCGAGACACAATAAAGTTATTGACGTTCTATAACAATAGCATTATCATTAAAGGCCCAGACCCCCTCCGGCGATGAATGTCCTTAATTGCAAATCCCTTTCATTAAGCATAAATAAAAACTTTTATCGTCCTTCTGTTCTAGCACAATTGGTAAACCACGAAAGGATACTTAAAGTTTTACCGAACGAATTAAATTGATAAAATAAAGTATTTTATTGTAATCTTTATGAAAAGTGAAGTTTTAAAGATGTTCAAGGACCGATAATGTTGAAAGGGCAGAAATGATTTTAAATCCTAAGTCGATCGATACAACACCGGTAATCAGCGTGTGACTGAAGTTGCCAAATATTACCGATATTTGATTTCCCTGGAATGCAAAATCCAATTCCTCAAAATAAAACTACAGCATTAATTGTTTTCATTAAATAAAAAAAAAGGTAATATATTTTTTAATTTATTTAACCCTTGAAAAGGTCATTTTTGAAAGTTCTTTTAAGTTTAATACTTTCTATAAGGTAATCAATTTGATAAAAAGTATTTGATATAACATTTAACCATAATATTTTTTTGAAAACCAACTATGATTAAAAAGTAAAAATTTGTACAAATTCTAAAATGTAATTTCTCCAAATCTTGGCCATTGATATTTTTTTCTACAAGGATGAAGAATATTATTATGCTTCCAAAATACCCATCATTGTGCTTATACTTGACTATTCTTTTTGAGATCGCAAATATAATTTAAAGTGTGGCGAAAATCACAAATTAATCGGTTATTGGTTTTTAACTCCAATGTAATTGTTATCAGCCCCTAATAATCCATATCAGTCGTGTCATAAATTTTAGCATCTATCCATTCTTATTTATGATAAAAAGCGAAGTTTGTCAGTTTAGTCCTTTTCTAATCGGTATACTTAGTTTTTTCAAAACACAAATCCCTTCTTTAATGATAATTCATGAACATTTTCATTATATGTTAAGATACGAATTAAATATAAACGCTGTTATTTAAGATGAATTTTATTTGTTTTTATTAGTGAACGCTCTAAAAACTAAAGTACTCATTAGTCATCCAAACATTTTTCAAACTCTTATTATTATTGATTTATTCTTTAGGAGAGAAAACTTCAAATGAATTTAAATAAGGATTGAGTAGTTACGTGTGAGTGTAATTATGAAAAACGGAAAGTAACACTGAGGATTCCTTTATGAATTTTCTTCTATATTATGAAAAGAAAATTTTTCTTTTAGCCGACGTTTAATTACTCCGGGAAGAGCCAGGTACTACCGCCAGTATATGCGATAAAGAATGAACAATTTCCTTTCATTTGTTCCAATGAATGATGAAGCACAAAGGGAAAATATACAGTCCTAAAAGTTAAATATAATGTATAATGTAATCATTATATTTATGATCAATATAAAGATTTTTAAGTTTATTCAATTTGAACTTATTTCTCCACAAAACCTTTAATTACATCGATAAACAATCAATTTTACTCCAATGAGGAACTAAAAACATAAACAAAATCACCTTGTTCTACAAAAAGTGTACTTCCATCAAAACCTTCCAGAATATATTATCATCTCTGTTACTTAAACAAGTTTTAGGGTTTGAAGTTTTATTTATCTAAATTTCATTAAGATTAGATCCCTTTTGATATAGGCTTTATGTCCTTAAAGATAAGGGTATAAAAGTGATTTTTTCTGCATGACTTCAACAATAGATAATTTTCTATTATAGGGGTATGAGCGTTGCAATTAGTATAGTTGATGATATTGTAGAGAAAAACGTATGCTAGGAGAATTGTTTAAAATACTGATGTGATTATCATCTGCCTGCTTTATTATGATTTTTGAGGGTATAACGAATGTATTTATTAGCAAAATATTTAATGAAGATATACTACGTATAATTGACTTCGACGTTTTTTATCCGTTACAGTTGATTTGAAAACGTCACACTCCATGAAATTGTAATTCATTATGAACCTTATTCTCAGAATAATAGCTAATGAAACGACAAAGTAGAGTATTTGAAATATATTTGAAGCTCAAAGTTTAAAAAAGATGGCTTTAATTAAATATAATCTACATACTAAAAAAAAAACCATTAAACATTTAAATTAAATATACAAAATTAAACAATTAAAATCATATAACTATTAATAATAATAAATTATAAATACAGAATATTGAAATAATAGATTGATCCAGATAATTTTTTCTTGTTCTAACATCGGAATTCAGTTAAATATGTCATACATAACTTTAGGTTGCAATACACAAGCGAGACGTGGAGTTTAATCAAAAAGATAATCCCTCCTCTTCTTCATGTGGAAGTTGCTATATACAATTGTGCACAGGATTGATATATCTCTACCGATGAGATCTAACTAATTATTAATAATAAAGTAAATGTCAAAATCATAAAATTAGACAATAAATATACTAATAAAAAAATGTTAGAAATAAATTCATCGTAAAGATTTAGAGCAAAAGCTAATTATGTAGTAATGTCCGGCGATATTACTCCCTATTAAGAGCATCAAAAAAGATTTTTCCCCGTTATATAGGTATGCTTATATAACAACATACTATTATCATGAAGGATATACACAATTGTTCATTATAATGCAACACCCAATGTAACTACCCTCGTTGTTGTGACCATTTAAACAGTTGTTTTTACCTTTTATGAGTTTTCTGAACACCATTTCTTGGAGCCCATCAACCATAGCTAAGCCTTAAGTGATAAAAAAGTAATATTTATTGACTATGTAATATTGGAAAACCTAATTATCATACCCAAGTCTTAAAGCGAAGTAAGTAGTCTCAGACAAACTAGTTGCAAACCATCCAAAGCTACTACCCCCGTTGTTGTGAACATTTAAGCAGTTGTTTTTGCCCTTTACTGAGTTGTGTATCATAATTCTTGATATGTTTAGCTAAAATAGAATAGAATGGTTAGATTTAAAAAAAAATTGAATACTTACTGTGAGATAGTACAAAATTCAGAGTTCCATTTCGATATTCGTAAATACTTTTTACTGATAACTTGATCGTCATTTGGTGTGGATGACTCAAAACATTTTTATATGTATTACTATAAATGACATCAGTAACAACATCCTCCATTAATTTAATGATGGTTCCTCGGGAAGGGATATGTTTACCCTTGTATTTCTCCATAAATTTTTTGAACGTAGATGATTAGCAATGGATAAGGTTATATTACATGCAATAAGCATCGTTGTGAGATCAAAGTTAAAGTCTGACTTGATTTATTCATCGTTAAATTGATTTTATAGATCCATACTTTTGTTATGAGATGAGGATAATGAGTGGCGTGTAATTCTAGACAGGGGACTAAAGGCACATTTATATTGACAAATCCGACAAACCATCTGTTTCTCATCTGGTAAGTATTTTCCAAATTCCTGGGCCTCCATTTTCATAAATCCAGACAGAAGGCGACGTCATTTTGGGGATTTTATTCAGTTCTCTATCGACTATCCCCATCTAATATTATTATATTAATATTGAATAATAAAGGCGGGAATGATAACGTTCATGATTGATAGAAGAAGATGCATATTATTTAATCAATGATGCCATAAGTAATTCTTCTTTTCTCCTCGCACGCTTTTCTATTCTTACCAAAATTATCACCCTTAGCAATTAGGAAGGCAAGAAATAATAGAGCATTTTTACTGACGTCATAAGTTGCATAATATTTGAAGGATTAACCATTTTGGGGGCTCAAAGTTGATATTTTTACAACATAAAATTGACCAACATTCATGAAACTTCATCAAATAGCTTTACGAATAAATAAAACTTTATACCAGCATTAAAAACTCCTTAATCCTAATTATAAGCAGTGAAGATAATCCAAATAAAATTTACTGAAAATCCATAAAAATGGCTAGATTTCTAGAATTAATTTTATATTTGAAATTTAATTTTTGATTTTTTTTTTGAAAATAGCTATGGATTTTGACATTTTTTTGGAAAAAATTTTATATTTTAATTTTTTGTGGATATCTGTAGATTTTGTTATTAAAAGATTTTATTTATATTTTGCTTATTTACCTTAAAATTCTAAATTAAAACGTTTTACTATAAACTATAATTATATAACAGGTACATTTCTATTGTAAAACTTTCTTGTATACAACATTTTTTGTTGCTTCTGTCCATTTGATGTATATATTATCAAATCTGGAGCCCCTTTTGACACTCTTGAAAATGCAACATACAATTTACCAAATGAAAATACTGATTGGGTAAATATTAAGCAATTTTTTCAAATGTTTGAACCTGTGTTCTTGATCATAATTAAACATAGCTTTACGCAAGGTTAATAGAAATATTAACCTTGGCTTCACGTACGTAACTCAAAATTCTAAAGAACTTTAATTTATGTCTAAAGTCTGTATCTGTCTCCGTTTTTTGAAATAAATGCTGTTTTATCATTGTTTTTCTAAGCAGAACCTACATCACACATAAACTATTTTAATACAATGTTGGATAAAATCCTGCGTATCCCCTGGTGACCCAATGAAATTCCAAATAACATGAATGTTTCATAAAAATATAGTTTCTTTGAAAATTTGAAGTCAATCACTCAAACATCTATTGATGTATATAATTTTTTCATTAATACCATGCCATTTTTATGAAAGTCCTGTTAATTTTTAAATATGGATAACTTAACAACCTCTAAAGTATCCAAAAACTGGCATATGTTATCAAAATCCAATATAAATTCAAGAAAGTGCTGTATTGGGAGTATATTACATAATGAAATTTGATCAGATCCTACTATGGGTAAACTTGAGCCTGTGGGGGAGGTTGATACCCTCCCTGCCTCAAATACTTGTTGACAAATTTTTCCTTAAAACATATTGATGAAAAAAGGATGTAGCCAGGGGCAGTTGATACCAGGACTGTTACGGCCTTTTTATTTCCCAAAGCTAACAAATGGCCCTTTTGATAAATAATTTTAAATCGAATTACTTTTTTTAATGCACTTTTTGGGGTCTCTTTTCCTAGCCTGGATCCATGTTAACTTCTTTTTAGAAAAGAAAAATATTCCAAAAAAAGTCATTTTCTAGAAAAAGGTATATTTATTTTTCATAAACACCTTCATATCTATTTTTTTAAAGTCCCTATCTACATAACAAAATAAACCCGAGTGACATCGTATGTTTTCCGACTATGATTAGTGGGGAAATGTGTATATTTTTTGGCTGTCCCATTTTTGGAATTGGTAATCTGAAGAATGAATATTCTTTTCCTTGGTTGTTGTCATTATTATTTAATTTCGGATTTGTAAACTTCCTTTCTTAAATATATTCAAAACCTGATTACACACTTGTTTGTGTCCTTAAAAGATGGAGAGTAACCTAGCGGATTTCTTGTGGAGTTATAATTGTGTATAATCCCTTGCCATAGCTTATTGTAGCGTATTTTCTCCAAAACATATTTCAAATTTTTCAGGGTTACCATATTGATTCAATTATGTACACATGATTTTCATCACTAACTATGATACTCCATAGAGGGGCTTTTAAGTTGGTTTTTTTGTTACATCCCCCCCCCACACACACACACACCACAATCACACATCTGACATCGTACCGTCACGACTACCCTGTTTGCAAGTTGCAAAGCTTAAAAAATATTAATTAAAGAGAGAAATAGCAAAAATATAACTACATAATGATGTTGAAATATTAAATTTCATAATATCATAGTAGATTAAGATATATTATAGATCATTTTTCAGTATTATTATAGATCGGATAAATTAACTCCAAAAAACTCTTCAGGGACTTCCCTAACTAAAAAAACCTCCAGGATGTGAAGTGTAATTACCGGGTGGTCCATTTAAATTGCAACACTTACTGAGTACAAGTCGAGAAAATGGCACTTGAACGTGATCCATTCCAAGCAGTTGTGCGCCTCCCGGACTACTGTCTTTGCCATCAGCAAATCCAAAACGTTGGAGAGGATGAAGGGCTATGTCAAAAAGAGCAAACTGGAATCGGAAGAGGTAAAGAGAATAACTCAGGTCAATCCCTTCATCTCCATTAGGGCCCATGCAAGAGATCTCAGGGTTTCAGTCCAGACTGCCCAGAGTGCTATCAAAAAGTGGTTAAAAAGAGCCTTGTGATGGTGGAGAGGCCACTTTCGACATCCCATCTCCTACGTTACAAGGATCTTTTGAGTTCTTTTCAACTCTTGTTTGACATTTTTGGAACCCCTACAGCTCTGATGCCAACCCCATTGACTACACATTTTGTGTGCATGTAAAGGGGAAGACCTGTAGCGTCCATCATCTAAACACCGAGGCCCTCAAAGCTACTCTCAGCCAGCACTGGGACGCCATGACAGAGGACTACATCAGGAGCAGGTGCAGGGCCTTTCACCGCCTGGAAACCATAATTGTCATTATGAATTAATGATTAAGGGAGCTCCGGCAAACATCTATTTATATAATTAATTTTGTTGAAATTCTATTGTTAATTAATAAATTATATCTTGTTGAAGTTAGCATTCTAAGTGCTCAGATTTTAATGAACCACTCGATATCTCAAAGAAAAGGTGACAAATTAGTTTCACTGTATTGTACAATTGTGATGTCAATTTGAGGGCATTAGAGTTTTTTATATCCGAGGAAAAGGGCTGTTGGTGACTGCATTTTTGGTGTTGTAGTATTTACCTATTTCATTTTTTTAAAATAATATAACAATGATTCAAATCAAGCTTAACCCAATTTTGAATTTCAATAATTCAGTTTCAATTCAATAACCAATTTATAAAACCTCATGCTAGGAGATTGATTAGGAAATGAACAGCGTCCGAGGAGTCGTTATGACTTTTTTCCCCAAGATAACTAAATTATATTGAAAAATTATGGATCTATTTTTTTGTGTACAATTATCAATTACTATGTAAATTGATTACTTTTTATGGAATGTCTCACAGCATACCATTTGCAAATCACTAAACTATGGAGTAGTTGGTAGCCAGACTTTATGGGGACAGTTGACTATGGGGGACAACCAAAGAAATCACTTTCTCTATAAAGTCCCTGAGAGGACTTTATGGAGGCAGTTTTAGCGATAAGTTTTTTCTAAGTGCCGAACAACCTAAATGTTGGACAGATATTTGATATAACTATGATGATAATGTGAATTAAAATGCTTTAAAATAAGGCTTTTTCAACCATCTTTGAACAAAATATATAGAAACACTAGTAAAAACGTCACTAAGTGTAATATTCTTTGCTAATTTGAGCTCATTTTTATACTGATAAATTTGAATTTTATTTAAAAACACGATAATGAATTTAGTGTAAATCAAATACTTTCGTGGAAATGCTTGTAAATATGTAAGGTAGTATTTCTTTGGTTGCCCCATTGTGGTTGGTCTCAGATTATGTGATGTTAGGACCAAGTAGGGTGTAATTAATAAGGTCTCGAAATTTTTAAATAATGTCACAGATTATTTTTGGTTCCTTTACTTCTGATCTAATTTAAGTGACTCTGAACTAAAGTTAATATACTTTTTACTGTTATAAGGACTTCAGACTTTATGATAATCATGTTACTTTAACTAAAGTTAGTGGGTCACCCAAAGAGTTAATAAGAATAATTTGTTGATAAAAATCGACGATAATTTGTTAAATGTAATCGAAACTCAATTTTTATTAAATTAATTCTACCTTGGTTTTGTTTTGACGGCCCACATATGTATATACAATTTAAAAAATAACAAATGTGACTTAAATGAGATTGGCAACAAGCGTGCGTGTGTAGTTAAAACACAACACATTTAAATTTAAAAATAGGGGAGTACATACTTATCATTATTTTTAAAGCTAAGTTCATCGACGCTTAATAACTTCGACCAATATAGGGTACTCCCTCTAGTGCACGTGTTATAATGACAAGCTCTGACTTTAGTAGATTTGTTACCATATTTGTGAGAACTTTATTCTTTCATGTTTTTTTTCCACAGTTCATAAATGAACGACATATGGCAACTTTACTGAAAATTAACGAAAGAACAGAAAAAGTGTGAATGAGTCCAAGCCAGTAAAATCTGTAGTGAGTGGCTTCCGAGCATTTGTCTGCAATGTACTCCTTAAAACCAATATTGCTAACACTACAATATTCTATCACCAAAAGTGATGAAGTTCTACTTGATTTATTAATAGATGTATAGTTAATTAAATTGACGACATAATATTACACCTACTTATTTTAGGACAAACATTCTGCGGAAGCCTCTGAAAAAACAAGGAGATTGAAATTATAAATAAAGTAATCGCGCGGCTCGACTGGGGCGTATGCAGAGGCCCTGCTAAAGGTTGAAAAGAAGCATGGACAACTCCAGGGCTCTCTGCAATAATAATACAGGAAACAAAGGTCTTTAGATGTCATTCTCGAGAAGGTTGCTAAGTTCAGTCCGTAATGAGACTCTTTTGGCCAATGTGAAGAGCTCCATTGCCTCAAATTACATGACAATCATCATGAAACTGGGTAGGAATAATCATGAGTCCCAGAATGGACAATGGTCATCATGGTAGTAAAATAAGATGAAATCCTATAACAAATCAAAAGTGATGCTGCTAGTCTCGTTGTTGGAAAAAAAGAGGTCGATGGTCAAAAATAGGGATATTTACTTATTTCTAAGGAGAAAAACGCGGCAAGAAACGATATGAGAAAGACCTTCATATCGAAATAACACGATCAACAGACAAAACAATATCATATGCATAGCTACCTATATACTCATCCGCCATCCTTCAATAATCCAGTCTACCTTAAGTAGGAGATGTTCATTGGTCTCCAGCTGCCCGACGATTTTTTCCTATGATTTTGAGTTTTTTGTTCTAATTTGTTATTCAAATTTATGGCACCACAAATTAATTCTTAAATATATGGTACATAATAAATTATATAGTTAAGACCGTTGGAAGCCCTCTTATATTTAGATATAAAAATATGCACAAGGACTTATGTTTCCTCCAGTATAACAAAAGTATCAAACGGGAGCTCATTTGAAAAACGAAAACCGTGCTAAAAAGTACGTAATTATGAATGCTATTTAACATGTGTCAAACACATCAAGTTTATTAGAAATCATTGGAGTTATATAAAAAAAAATAATTTATGATAACTGAAGCATCGAAGCTAAGAAAAAAAAAAGTTGAATGAAGGAATCTAGGGGAAACCAATGAATTTTCCTAATTTACAATTTTCATATAGATGTATTTAATTATCACTCTAAGTCACATCATATTCCAAACAATGTAATCTGATATTGTAATTATTTTTCTTCAGTTCCCGACGAAGAGCTTCTACATGTGAGATTTCAAAGTCTGAATATAAGACAAAATTAATGACTTCTAAGGACTTAAGATCAATAGCAAACTTTTTTTAACAGAATGAATGATATAAAGCATCCTGTATAGAGCATCAATGTATTGAGTTGACTCAGAGGATTATCCTTTAATATCTTTTCCCAAGCTGCATCTAGGGTGTATCGGCAATCCGTATTCAGAAGACTAATTTTGGACACATTTTTAGCGTTCCGAAGGATGTAGGGAAGTATGAGGTTTGGGTTCCAAGACTTTCCAGAGATTACTAGAGTTGTAATATGTTTGAATCTGTAGGCTGTGCTTTTCCGCTCTCGATGATAAAAGTCCACTCCACAATGAACACTCGTACTACTAACACCTTGAAGACCCCGTATTGTGAGACAGCGAATATAGGGACACTCTTCACCAATGAGGCAAATTTCTTTAAAAGAGACTGGATCTATGGATCGGAGAGTTAATTCTTCGATGTGTTTCCCTTTACATAAAATAAATTTCTTGAAACGTTCCCCTGCACATGGAAAGCTGTGGAACTCGTACACTTTAGGCTTGAGAATACTCGACTCTGCAAGTGATTCAAAAATAGCATTGCTACGTGCTATTTCTCCAAGCTCCCTTCCAGTATCCCCAACCAACTCAACAGAAAAGGGGGCAGTCAGAGATACGTGCTCCACATATGGAATGGACTTCTCTAACATGGGTATATTGACATATTCAGGATTCATTTCACAAAAGTATTTTATTTTAAGAGGCCAATTTTTATCAGGGTCAAATCCAGCATCTATGACACGGCCCATTGAACCAAAATTCAAGTGCTCCAGTTTAGGAAGGGACTTGACCAAATGGCGAACACCGTTTATACTTATTCCAGAAACAGAGCCTACTACATTAGTATTGTCCACTAGAGATGGAATAATCTTATTCATTATGATGCTTTGCAAATCCTTACATTTGGCAAGCTCGTAAAGACCAACATCCGAAACACAGAGCTGAAAAAGAACATATTCATGAATGAGTATGATATATTAACATTTGGCATAATTAGAGTATAGTGTACCATTAAACAAAACGTGGATACATTAGAGTGCGTCGTTCGAATTGTACTCTCACGAATCTTGGAAACAATGTTAACATGCTTCAATTTTGGACAATGCCTTCCAACAACACTAAGTATTTCGTCTGTTGTGATCATGTTGAGGCGAAGTGAGGTAAGATTATTAAGTCGAGACAAATGCCGACACCAAAATATTTCATCCATTCCATCAATCAAATTTTGTGGGAGTTCATTACCATCAGGATCAACAGTGAATCGACTGAGTCCAGGATAGAGGTAAATTGACAATTTGATTCTTGGATCACGAAGCCAGCTTGTAATACAATATGAACGGAAAGATTCATCCTCATAGGAATTTACGAAATTTCGAATGTCACATAGGTCTTCAAAAACAGTAGTAGGGAGTATATCACATAGAAAACTTTGGAAAACCTGAATGGATTCCCTACAGTCCTCAAAGGAACCATGCTCTAGAAATAAACGCCTAGCTGTTTTATCTACTTGATATGCAACGCCTCTAAGACACATGGCATAAAGCCCCAAAGGACAATGTCTTGGGGCCATTATGACTATCTCAATTTATAAAATACCAAAATTAGAAGGACATTTTAAAGTATGTATATGTAGTAAATAGATTATATTAAGATAGATAGACTAGAAAAAGATTAGTTTCATTGAAGATAATAACTAAGTCTCTAATATTATTAATTATTTCTCATTCATCTCAGTAGATGAAGCAGATATCAACTCCAATTCCTTTTTTAGCTTGTTGATCTTTTCCTTCTCATTCAGTTCCGAAAGTGCTTCCTTGATTCTAGTCAATTTCATTCTATTCAATGCTTCTTCGGCAGGGTAGATCTTGGATTGAACACGTCGGAAGGAATCGTCTAACAAATTATCCTAGAAGAGAGAAAAAAAACACAAATGAAATGACTATTGATTGTACATTCCACCTCTTCACACCTTATGGTATAAATGGAAACAAGCTACTGGGAAAAAAATATAGACGGAGAAACGAAAAACTTCCAATTTCCATCCCCCCATAGTCAATTATATCGAAGAAGATTATTTATTCAAGTTGAGGCCACACTTTCAATTTTATTCTATATATACGTTTCAACAATACATAGTATTATTATATATTATAATACTTCAATTCAATATTCAACACTACTTCTATAATCATAAGAGTTATACAATACTTAAAATAGAAAAATAATGGAATTCACCTCACTTACAAACTTTATTCATTGGCTCTTCCTCCTTTTTCTTTGTTATTCAAGGAATTTGATTGGATCATGTTTCCTTTGTAGCTTTAGTGGGATTTCATTCCTTTCTCTTCTTTTTCCCTTCTCTCATTTACGATCTAATAATATTAATATGCTAAGAGTTTAAGACTTAAGTTTATATTTATATAGGTATATTATTGATAATGTGTATGGCACGTCATTGTGTGTATCACAATTTATTATAATAAGTATGAACAATATATAAAAACCGTTGGAAGGTTGTTCAAATCCTGACATGCAGCTAGTCCGGGACGGACTCCTCCTTTGAAATAAAATGGGTCTTATTTTATTTTCTAAAAGAACAAAAATCGAATGAAATTAAAACTTGAAGAAAAGAAAGAAAATGTCTCCGCATTTTTATCTTTTACGTAAATCGATTCTTATACTGATCTTACTGATTATTATGACTTCCTTGGAATAGCCTATAATTAAGGGAAAAGGGGAAAATATTTATATTTCAATCCTTGTTAACAATTTTCTTTTGAAATTCAAGTTATCAAAATATTGCTATATTTTATGAAAATATAATTATTTTTAATTAATTTAAGAGTTAAATGAAGTCAATCAGTTGAATATTCTGTTATATATTAGTGTTAAAAGTCATAGAATATCTAAGGGTTGATATTGACATACGCTAGTTGGGTCAACTACATATATATTTTTTAAATAACAATATTAATTTACTGACATTCAGATATCTACTATACTATAAATTATAATATAATATTATAGTAGGTGTTTGTCCGCTAATAAAAACACATAACCGGGGTATTTATTCCACAAACGGAGACAAATACAGACTTTACACATAACTTATGAAACTTATTTGAAACAACTTTTATCTTATGTCACATAAGATAAAAGTTGTTTCAAATTCTAAATCTCTTACTTAAGGCCATGTTTAATTCTGATCAGACCAGATTCCTGAGCTCTGGAGGGCTAGTTAGTTGGGTTTTTTTTCTTTGCTAATAAGTTGATTTTTTTCATAAAACAAGATTGATTCCCCGTGCCTTTTAGTTTTTTAAAGTAGGGGTTATATTTTCGAAAATGCACCAGAAAATTTAATAAGAAAAATGGAGAACGTACATATTTTAAATACAAATTAAAACAGGGAATTATGAAGAGGATTAACGAACGGGTACATCCTAGTAACAATACAAAATAATTGGAAATACGAATATTAAAAACAATATTTCCTTCTCTTTTAATCTCTTCCGACATCCAGCTAGTATATCCTGGGCCTCATGGATTTCCAATAGAGAATCCTTCACAATGACGTATCATTATTGTTTCATTTATTTTTATTAAGATGGCGTAAGGAATATTTTTAATCATTAATGAGCCTTTTACCTATCATTCTTACTTATCAGACTAAATACCTATTGTAAATTTTAATCCCTTAGTATATTTAGGGAGTGTAAGATTGTACCCCCAATGAAGTATTGTTATTGAAAACTCTTTCTCTTGTCTAATAATCTCCGTATAATATGTACTTTTTTAGGAAGGCTTGGACCCGTTCACCCCTTTTCCGTTCTTACGTTTATTCGTTCATTTTTGAACTGTGGAAAAAATAAATCTAATAGAGTAAAGTTTTGTGGGAACGATAAAAACTAATTTTCCCATGATATGGCAACAAATCCAGTAAAGTGAGAACTTGTCAACATAAGTTTACTATAAGTCTATAACATTTGATACAAGTATATACACGCTCGTTGCCACACACCATATTATGAAAGTTATGGTCCTATGGAGAAATTCCACTTTCATTTATTTACTTAATAAATATTAACGAGCAAATAGTTTATAGTCATATTTGTTCCATTATGGGATTTCTGTTCAAATTTGACGGATGGGATAAGATACTCAAGAATATTAGCTTTAATTTAGAGCCTTCCATTAATTAATGTGACTGCAATTGACCCCATTATGGTCTTTTGAATATAATTGCCTATATTCATAACCTCTGATATTTGTCAATATTTATTATAACGGAGTTGCATAAAAATGAAGCGTGTTGATCCTATCTAGCTTTACTCCCAGAGAAACAATATTATTATCCCTGTATTATACACTATCATATAATTATTTATACGATTTTAGGCACCATTATAATTAAGTTTCCAAACGTTAAAAATTATTTCCGACAACATTTTCACCACCGGCCGATATTTGAAGATATTCGAGCTTTTCATCATGAATTGACACTTCGAATGTTAGGAAGGGCATTTTGTTAGCCCATTTTTGCAAAATGGGATGCAATTCCTAATTGTAAATGAAAAACCTCAAAATCCTGTGAAAAACAACCCCCCCATTGTAACCCGAACATTTTGGAGGGATCAGCCGAAATTATCATTTTCCAAAATTCACCGAAATGTGTGTTCGGGGTACAATTTTTTTGAATGGGCTGAAAAGGAAGGCAGGATGATGGCGGTGATATGGCTCTTTATTGAGGGGGAGAATATCAAGCATGTGTACCAATCACTTTTTGTTAATAAACTAGATGAGAATGTCCTTTAAAAATCTACCCTTGGATTTCTTTAATTGTGTTTATTATTTTGTTTTCCCAGTTTACTTTGAGGAAAATCAGATTATTAACCAGTCCATTGAACATGAAAACCCTTAACAATAAAATGTGGCTCCTGGAAGGTATCAAGATTTTCATGTTGAAACCAAAAATGAGCTCTATTAAAAATATGGCTCCAAAATTTCAAAACAAAGATGTAGATAAATGGTTCGCAAAAAATCAATATATAACTTTAATCAATTGGGAAAAAAATGAATATTTTTTTATATAAGAATTATATTATAAGATTATTATAATCAAGTTCCTTCCTCAAGTCCTTTTCCTACCTCATCATCATCAAGAATTAAAGAAAGGCGCTTCAAATGTATTGGGTGTTCCTTATATAAACGATATTTAAATAAAAAATACCGAAAATGTTGTAAATTTTGCATTAATAAAAATTCAAGACAGTTGTTTAAAAAAATCATTTGTAAAAACATTAATAAATAGTTGAATGACTGTTATCTCGATCCTCATGTTTTTTATTTCAAATAAATTATTTTATGTTCAAAAATTCAAAACTGTGTAATGAGTATAACACATTGAGGTGAAAGTTATGGACACAAACGAAATCTCCGTATAATTTATCCTATTGCACACATTTATCGAATTACTTTCAAGACTTTACATACATAAGGAAATTTGAATACTCAATAATCATAAACTATATTCCGTATTATGTTTTTTCTTTGATTCAGCAAAGATCGATGACTCACAAGTAATATATATTTAATTGAGTTTCTAATAAAAAACTCATCACATTAAAGGGATGATTAAGAACAAGTATTACCCAATAAGATCCAAATTATCGTCATTCGTTTCTTGAAATTGCAAAAATAAAGGAACTCAAAAGTCAACTTCAGTACGTCCATCCATTCTTCCTCTTTTCAACTGCGTATTTTTACTTCATTCCGTCTTAAATGTTGATAGTTATGTATAATTTATATTAGACAGGAGTGCAAAAAAAAAAAAAAATCTTCCGTCAAAAATAAAAATCTAATATAATGAATACAGAACAATCCAACATTGAAGTCATCAAGGAAATTATGAATACAGAAACATCTTCCCAGCTGCTTCAATAAATACTGATCGTAGGCTTAGAATTAAGGAATCACTGTCCTCCTCATCTTCCAATTGTACTTAATGTAGCCTCAATTGATTGTCATAATAAATTTTGAAATATACTATCAGGGCCATATAAAATCTTTTAAATCAAATAACGTTCGGGAGCTAGTTCATCCACAAAATATCAAATCTTGAGTTTTACATATCATCTTTTAGTTTAGAAAATGTTTATAATCTTGAATTTTCGTATATAATAAACTAATAAATAACAATTTCTTTATTATGTGTTGTCAAGAGTGAGCATGCTTAATATTGAATTTAAGTCAAAGTATTATAGGCTTAATTTTTCCTATATATAATGATATCGGAGTACGAGAAAATGTTGAGTTTCTTTATTAAAAATCAAATAGTCCAGTAACTGTAAGAAATCGATCAAAATAATCAAAGCAACCAGAAAATATTTAGGAACTTTTAGAGCAAAACATCTTTTCTACCATTTTATTTTTCTCTTCACTACTATAAAGCATTGATTGAAATTAAAGTTTTTAGTAGTGATATGTAATCAAATATGGAAGATGTTTAATTTTCATAAAAATGTGATAATTGCATAGCCAAGGTTACTAGATACTCAAGTATCCCAAAATCCTAGTATTTACAAAAATTTAAAGAAATTTCATGAATAAGGATAAGAAAATAAATCATCATATTTATATTCTTGCAGCCTTGGATATATTTTTTAAAATCTTGGATTTATTCTATATACATCTGGGGCTATGTTGAAAAATTTAATGGCATCCCTGTTCTAAACTATAGTTAAAACTCTTTTTGTATTTTAAGTCATCCCTTAAGCCATTAGGGAATCCAATTCTGGATGAAATTCCAAATGTTCACTTGTTTAGACTTTCTAGTAAACAGTACGTTTGATATTTTTCATATGCTTTGTATTACAAATTCAGTTGCTGACGTAATGTCAAGAAATCCAATGGAAAGCAAAGATGATGTAACTGTGGTGTTGAAATAGTAATTTTGTACAAAACATAAGCTGGGAAGAATCACCTGCAATTATTTTTTGCTTTATTTATTTTGATACAGAACAACGTTTTTTTGTATTTTGTTCATCATGATGGAGGATGGAGTTCTGAAAAACGATCTCTCCAAGGAGATATAGGAATTGAAACCTATTTGGAAGTATCTGTATTACATGCGTGCAGGGCCGTACGTCAGTATTGCGCTTTGAATTCGCTTCAGCGGATGATTTTTGAAAAAAAAAAACCTTACTCAACCGTCCACCAATCATATAGGTATGTAAATATAGATGAATTAAGTCATAGTTAATTATTAAAATCTATTATATATATGTAACTTATGACCAACTCATAATAGTACTGAGTCATTATAATAAAATTACATATTTGTAGCAAGTCCACCCAAAAGGAAGCTAGATAATTTTTCTCAAAATTGAACATGGAATACATTTTCCAAGAAATTATAGTTCAAACTATTGGGTTCCTTCTTAAAGCAAAATTGTGATTACGGGGCGATTAATCGAAACAAGAGAAAAGTTGACGGAATCTAATGAAAACAATCGAGGAAACTAATAATGGAGCTTTTGTCCCTGCGTTCAACGACAATCATATTCTCAAAGATAAACTGGAGGCTGAAGTAAAAAATTTGGTTCAGCAAAAAACCGGGCAGGTTTTGCCAAATGGACTTCACCTGATATCCAAAGTGACGGAAAATATAATTGAAGATGTCAAGACTTGTGCCAGCGATGATGACTACTGGTTCTCTGTGATTGTTGATGAGACATCAGATATGTCAAACACGGAGCAGTTCAGTCTGTCACTGTAACCTTTTTTCTTCTTCTTACTAGCTTCAAATAACAGATATCTGACGAGTGAAGGCATCAGAAAGAGAGCTTCCTCAAGTTTGTAAAAGTTACCCAGACTGACGGCAAATATTTGTTTGAGAAGCTTCATGTTGAGGCTGTCATAGGATCTCGGCCTTAATGTACATTTTCTCCCTGAATTTTGCGGACGGTGCCTCCAACATATCCGGCATTTAGAAGGGTCTTGCCGCTAGGAGTGGAAGGAAGCAGCCCCACTGTGTCTACATCCACTGCTACGCCCATGTCCTCAATCTTGTAGTAGGATCTTCTCTCAGATATAACTCTGTTGAGAAATACAATGGGGACAGTACAAATTTTATACAACTTCATTGAAGGGTCACCAAAGAGGTCAGCAATCTACAAAAATGGGTGAAGATAACAAGTAAAGATGAGGAGCATGCCAAGGTGATGACCCTGAAGAACCAGTCTGCTAGCTGGAGTCTCTGCTACGATGCTGTACACGCTGTATCTCTAGGGATGGTCAGAATCATGAAGACCCTTATAATACTGAGAAAAGATATAGATACATTGTCGAGTTCAACATTTTCTTTTTCTTTCTGCTCAACAGCATCTTTTTCCCTGACTTATTGTTTTCTCATTGTGTTACACTCCTCAGACACACATCTAGCTTGTCAGATGAACTTTAAGGCAGAAAGGTTGACCTAACAAAGGCCCGAAAACACGTCAACCTAGTGATTAGGACTCTTGAAGATCTTAAGAATGAGAAAATCTTTGAATCAATCTGGAAACTTGCTGAGTTGAAGTTGTCTGAGATGAAATCAGTATTTGACCAGGAGGACTCAATTGATTTGGAATTCAAGGAGCGAAGATTCCAAGGAGAATAAAGTGGAAAGGAACAACTGAATCCTACTTCCGTGAAACACATTTCGATGTTGCAATCAATAAGATTGTATTAGAGCTTGAGAGCAGATTTGCCACCGACGATACAAACATCACAATGGATCTCATTGCAATCGTCAATGACAGTGAAGTGGAGACCTGTGTCATTGAGCGTGTCGCCAATCCCTACAGACTTGAACTCGAGCAGCTCCAGTCAGACCATGCAATCTTCCAGCAATTCAAGGTTAATATTATAATGTTTCATTTTGCATTATATGTTTAAAATTTATGTTTCTCTAGGCAGATATTGACACAGAAGACATGGTTTCGTCACAAATTGCTGCGGAGTTAATAAGCTCGGGAGTGTTCCGCCTGATGCCGGAGCTATACAAGGTGATCGTTATCCTGGCCTCAATGCCCATCAGCAGCTGTGAGGCGGAGCGGTCATTCTCCTGTCTCAGAAGGCTCAAAACCACATGAGGACTACCATGGACCAGGAGAGGCTCTCCTCCCTCACCCTCTTGAACATGGACAGGGTGATGGTGGACAAGGTGCTCCATGAAGACATGGACAGTTTGATTGACACCTTTGCGTCAAGGAAAGAGAGGAAAAACTTCTTCTTCTAATCATGATAAAGAACACATGCATTTTTTTCTTCATTTTTTTCAAACACATCACCACGTATACATGCGAGTTAAGAACATCAAGACTTGTGAACATAATTTATTTTCTGTCGATGTAACCGTTTCATGGTATATTATAATCTCGTTCATTATCTTCATCCGTTATTATTTTAAAAATATTTAAGGAGGTTTAAATTGTTTGACTTAATTGTATAGTTCAAAAATTTTCTCTCATTCTTGCACCGTGCATTTTATACTCCATTATACTCCTTCCTTTATGAATAGGTCGGCATTGACTTTCCGTCTAGAGTTTTTCCTTTTCATTTTATTTTTCCCAATGTTTGCCTGAAGAAAATAATGGTCATTGGACGATATTCTTGCAAGATTTAATCTATGTTGTAGCATTTGCCCTGTTTAAATATCCCACGTTCACCACTGAAAATCAACCGTTCACCCTTGTAAAGCGGACCGAAAAATCTTCCAAACAAAGTGATCGTACCAGAACTACTTCACAAGGAATTATTTAAGATATTGCACGCAGCTCCTCAGGGCACATCAGCAATTACATATCATGCGTCATCATGTGTGTTTTGGCCTGGAATTACAAACGAAATTAGGCGTAAGAGGGACGTATGTAACTCATGCAACTATATTGCTCCTTCATATACTAGATGTCCACCAATACTTTCGAATGCCCCAGGCACACCATTTGAACCCATTGTTGCCGACTTTTGTGACAGTGGAAGTTACAAGTACATTTTGGTCGCAGATAGATTGTCGGGATGGGAAAAGGTGCCCAGTTCATCTGATTCTGAAGGAGCAAAGGGATTGTTAACAAACTTGAAGAGAGTTTCTTTCCTACATATGAGGTCCTGGGACATAATATGCATCCTATGAAACGGCAGAATTTAAAAAAAAATGGGGGATCATCCACAGCACGTCCTCTGTAGAGGTGACAATTAAAACAGTCAAGGTAATGCTGGAAGACAACATTGTTTGAAATGGAACTTTGAGTAATATCTTAAATGGTAGAAATACGCCATACCCTAAAATAAGACTTCCCCAAGCCAGAATAAATTTTTGGTACACATATGCAAGACTGTTTACCTCAGTCACACATATAAGAATAAGAAAAATAAAACACAAAAAAGAAAAATCCAAAGTTGAGCCAATTTGGGAAGTAGCGTGGGACCTAAAGGAAAAAACGAGGGGGAATACAGATTTCTGAAACTTTAGTGGCGGGATGTAAGAGAAGGGAACCCATGAGAATACATGACCGTGTGATTATCCAGAACCAACACGGACCTCGACCAAGTAGATGGGATATTAGTGGAAGTTGGAAGGCAATAATGTAAATACAATAATGGGAGATGGTTGATTATTATTCAGTCATCTTCCTACAAGTCCTTGGGGGGGGGGGATAGTGTCCAAGCTATCTGTAAAGACGAAGGTATGGTGAGGAGTTAACATCAAGGCAAATCTAAATAATTATTGTGCGTGACTGAAAAAATATGCATTATGGATTATGCGAATCAACGACAAAACATTGAAATTCACTTTGTACATTTTATAGTTTATTAGGGGGAAGGGGGATAGAATGTGATTTTGTGCTTTCGCTCTATATATGGCATGCTTTACTGGTTGGGATTTCCGTCCCTCTTTTTATTTTATTGTTTACTCAAGTTGGCATGTTGTATTAAGTACATATGTTTAAGTTTGTTCAAGCTCAATTCTGCTCCAGGTCTTACATATAACGATTATCTTATCTTATACACTCCAGATTGCTATAATTATTTATAGCGACGAGTCTATGACATATTACTTATCACTCTAAAAGGTATTATATTTAAGCATCACATATTTTAAAAACAATGGCTAATTTTATGGCTTCGAGTACACCCCAACATATTACTTCTGTCTTGAGAACATTTAGGGAGTTGCTCTTGCCTTATTTTTGTTTTTTGAACCCTATTTCTTGAATATTATGAGCTATTGTTCATCCTGAAGTAGTACAGAAATAACAGTTATAAAGTGCAGACAGTATCAAAACCTAATGTTTCTAAAATCTCTAGACAAACTACTTATGTATTTTAGTTTCCCATCATCATTTTTCATATTTGTACGTTAAATATAATCTTGTTTTATGATTTGGATTTCAAAAATAAACAATTACTCTTACAGAAAAGAAACTTCTGAGTTCAATTTGATAATTAATGAATATTAATACTTTTTACTGATTTTATAGATAATTTTTATCTATATCGCAAAAGTCCGTAAAAATTGAATCTTAAAAAATAAATTGAAAATAATAGTAGTAAGAGAAGAAATATACTCAAGTTAACAGTTTTTTAGTTTAAATTTAAAGCTTTCGGGTAAGATTACATAGCAATGTTAGTTAATTTACAAAAAAAAAAATCATACGTATAACGGACAAAATCAATACTATCGGAGGTACAAAAATACAACATTCACGATAAAACAGATGAAATACCAAAAACAAGGCTGAAATTGAAATTTTAGATTGTCTTAGAATCCTTTTTAAAGCCTTTAACTGGCATCTCTGGGTTAATGGGAGGCACTTAATTTCTTTATTAGCTAAAGTCCACGAATTATTCCCCAGAGATGGAACATCAATGGAAAGTGCAGCATATCTTGCTACTGCAGCAATAAGAATTGCTCTGAGATCTTGAGGATGTAACATATCATTATTTGTTATTCTGTTTTCTATTAAAGCTTTAGAGTTTAGTAAAACAAAATCTAAAAACTTTGTTTCCAATGAGACTTCTCAGTTCCTTTTGGAAATCCCGAACAAAAACATACTTTTGGCAACGTTAGTATTAATATGTGCTAATTTTTTTTAGCTTTACCAAGGACTTTAAAATATCCACAATGGAATAGTCCACGAAGGCATGTAGATTGTAATTAAAAAGTTTACCACAATCCTTTGCATAGGATAAAAAACTTAATTATTCCAGCAACGATTTGAAAGTGCAGTACACTTTCTGACATCCTTTATTCCTATCAGGGAATTTAATATCCTCTTTCTCCAGTTTTACGAGGGAACCCTAAATACTTGATATGATCACTTTTTTTTCCTGTACATCTGATGAATTATAAACTTTCAATCATAGATGCCTTTTTGTTTTATAGCTTTTTGATGGGACATTTATATACATATTTGAACTTTACCAATTGTTATTTTTCTAATTTCCTTAAGCTAATCTTTTTCTGAACAACAGTCCCTTTCCTAGTTATAATTATATAATCAGTAATCGCAGATAACATTCAGGAAGGTACTGAAAAGGTGGGCTATAAACTATGATGCTTACGGAAGTTTTTGATCTCCAGACCTTGTTACTAAACTGCTCCGGTTTTATATACCGGGCCAACCGTTATTATTTACTCATTTCTATTAGGCAAAATTTTTAGAGGTTGAGAGTAATTTTTTTTAAAATGTTCTGATAAGCATTATTGTAGAACACATAATTAGCTTTCGATTGCTCAGAAAGACAATGTCTCAGTCCCTATCATAAGCACAAAGAACGAGAAGAGGATTTAGATTGCAGTGCTCCTCCGTAAGGGAGTGTCCCTAAGGCCATTTGGGAGCTGACTGGGGCCTCGAGGAAGACAATTAATTTATAATGTATCCATGTGGTTGATGTCCAGGGAGGATCTCAGAAATTATTCAGGAGCAGCCAGGAAATCCTCGGTTTCCTTCAACCACCTGAAGTCGGCCTTCAATAAAAGGACGAATTCTTCAATTGTAGAAATGGCAAAGGAAAATGAGCAAGTCCCCATCAACTGTGTCCAGAGCTAAAAAAAGAAAAAAAAGAAAAAAAGAGGAAAGTCTATAAGGCTCATTCCGCGGTCTCTGATAACAGAACAGCAGAGAACCAATTGAGTGAAGCGTACAAAAAAGATCGTTAGCCACCTTAAGGGAACCTGTAGACTCATGGTAATGGTTTCTGATGAGAAGACCTTTACAGTTGATCCTGTTTTCAACTGGCAGAATGATCGAATAGTGACATTTGGGGATGTAGCAGAGAAGCACTGATATGTCTCCACTGACAAACACCTTGTTTCAGTGATGATGTTAGGCCTGGTTGCATCCAAAAGGAAGACCATTAATTCCGTGTGGATTTATTTAGGATACAAGCTGATGAGTACGTCAAAATTCAGGATCCAATGTTATCCCATGGATCAATTCCATCGTCGACAATTCTCCCTGGATTTCCCAACAAGATGGAGCACCTTCACACACCACAAAGAAAATCCAAGAGTGGGTCCATGCCAACATGCACTTCTGCACAAAGGATTTCTGGACGAGATAGAGCCCAGACCTCAACCCTCTAGACTATTTCATCTAGGTGCACGTGGAGTGCAAGGCCTGTAGGAGACGCCACAACAGCACCCAGGCCCTAAAGACCTCTGTCAACATGGCCTGGGCCTCAACGAGCGCCGAGTTTATCTAGAGAGTCTGCAGTAGCTCCCGCACCGCCTGGAGCTCACCATTAATTCTGAAGGGGGGTACATTTACTAAAACATACTTTTTGGGTTTCAATTTGTTGTGTCTTGAGGAGGTGTGTTAGACATACTCGATATGAAAGAGGAATTCAGGACGACCGAGAGAAACGAGGAGGAACGTAGATGAATTAGACAATGATATAATTATAATGAACACAAATATATTCTTAGTATTCAACACATACTAACGAAAGGAAAGAAGAATATCCTTTCTACAATATAGAGTGCCCGCTATATTTAAAATGAAATAGAATGAAGGTGCGCATTTAAAGGGTAGATTTGGCATACCTAAGGATTACAAAAACAATTTTGATTTCAATCGGAGTCTTTCCAAAACTCGCCACGATCATTTTAAAGATTTAGTGTGAGGTTGTGAGAATAAATACTTTTTGATATCCCCGGAACAAATTCCCTTAGGAGAAAAGTAAGAAACAGTCATCAAAACAAATCAATATTTCGCACAGTTTCAAAAACTCAATCATAAACTCTGAAAATGTCTCAAGAAAGAAGTAATTCGTGTAGTTCATACTAAATTGAAAAAAAGATTAGGAACCAAAACCTTCCGATATCATTGGTTATTTGGTGATTTATCAGACCATTTAACAATGATTAAGTTGCCTTCTCACATCGACATAGTCAGATAGGGGAGAATGAGGATGATTGTCACGTAGGAGTCATGTTACACTGCCGATAACTAACTAAAATTTTAAGTTATCTAAACACCCTGTTCATATACAATTGAATGTCTGTCTTTTGTTTATCAAATCAATATAAAACCCACGTTGCCTAATGCTTACAGTTATAGATAATTTCAATATTGAGATTTTTTACACAAAAAGTAAACATGTTCGATAAATGGTTGTTAAGATATATTTCTATTATAAATCATGAGATTTTAATTATATTTCATTAAATGTCATAATCTAGCATGTTGTTCAATTCATTAGCATGCTTTTAATATATTATTAGTTTCAATATTCAGTTCAAATCATTTATTCTGATTCCAAGACTATGGAGGAGATTTGTTACACTCCATTTTTATTATAAATATAGGTATTATATACACTCGTACTATTTTTTGGCTTTGATGGAAAGAAAAGTCAGTACAAAGCTATTCTGATTTAAAACTCTGGACAAATACACAATAGTAAAGTATTCTGGAGTCCCCTATGTCGACCATTTCATGATACGAATGGAAAGGGAATTTCAATTGCAAACGAAATCAGTAATGAAGCTTAAAAAGTTAAATCTAAAAATCGTTAAATGAAATATTAACTGATGTGTGTGGAGTGAACACTAGTCCTGAGAAATAGGATATTAGATTTGTCGAATTAGAATTCCAACGAACTCTACAAGCCATTATTTTTTTATTACACAAAAATGAGTTGCCCTTCAGGCACTTATTTGAAGAAATTGATGTTAAAGCTGAAGGACCAGAAAATTATACAGGATTCATTGGCAAAATAATTTCTTCAAAAGATGGATTCAAGCTAAAACCACGAGAAGAATGCAAAATGTTTGAAGCTGTTGATGGAAAAGTAACTATGATTGATTATATTATAGAAACAATATCTTATTTGCCATTTGGTCTAGGATGGGTCAATCAAAGGAGATTAATCAATTTTGACTCACAAACCTGGAAAACTTAGCTTAGCTCATTGGAACACTACCGTAGCGAATATTCTTAGCCTTTTATTCCCCATCTAAACTACCAAACGAGGAATATAGTGACACATCAATTAGTAATGCCCCTAATTGGTACTTCAATTTGAAACATCTTATAGAAATTGTATTAAATCTATACACTCCTATGTGTTTTTCTATTCGAAAAAGACATCACGTGGAGAGTGGTTCCATGCTTTTATTCGAGCAGCTATTGCTTGCTAGGGATATTTCTCAAGAATTGCCTTCAAAAAGGTCTTTGAAAATTACTTATAGCTTGTTCATTCTGAGGCAATTTTGTTGACAGGCATGTATGATTCTAACTTAGAAATAAGAAAAAAAAAAACGAGCTCTAAAATACAGATTGGGAGTCAGAAAAGTAGTCAAAGACAAAATATATTAGAAAATTCTAAGTACCAAAGGGTAATATGAACTAAATGACATTAAATTATTTTGACATGTTGGATTCGGAAAAACTTAATCCCAGAGAAATTTCGTCACCTCCCCTTCTAAGAAAATATTCAAAGAAGAACGAATACTTAGAGCTCAAGGAAAGCGAGATTTAGAATTAAATGAAATCTCTAATTATTCTCAAAGTGTGGAAATACTAGTTGCCTGACTTCAAGGGTTTCAAAACAGGAAATTGGACAGAAGAAAAGGCATTCTAGTATTCTGAATAAGGTGAAATCGTTCAATAAACTTCCATGTAAATTTAGGAAATGTAATTTTGATGGCAAGTATACAAAGACATAGTGGATTGCCAATAAAATATTTAAATTACATAAAGTTTTGATTAAATAATACTTAATTAATAATCTTTGGAAGGGCTGTTGTGCTAAGATAATTAGCAACCTCACAGTGATATTAGACCAAATCTTTAAAATGACCGTGTCGAGTTTTGAAAAGACTTAGAGTAAAACCAAAACTATTTTTTTAACCTTTAGATATGTCAAATTCACCCTTTTAATGTGCACTTTTATACGACTTCATCTGGGTACTCTATTGTACTTACACTACACAATTAATAGTTAATAAACTTTTTTCCTAATTCCCCAAGGACTTCAATACTTTGTATGTTAAAATGGGTAAATAATAACGCTTGGCCCGGTATATAATATATAGGTTCTGTATAAAATATATAAACTAAAATGTAAGAAATGTTACGAAAAATATGTAAGAATAGGGAAATGTAGTAACACGGAGTTTTACGTAGCTGCTGGGGTTGCTTAGGGAAACAGAGAATACATGACCTTTTCTCTTTTTGACTCTAGCACGTCGTTATTCTTATTGTATCACGCAGCCTTTCCCGAAAAAGAACCAAAAAAGGCCACAAATCATATGGTAGTTAGCCAAATAAGTCAATCATACCAACTGTTATGTATATCTTATATACCCGCAGACTATTAGTTTCTTATTATTTCTTCACCATTTTTAAAATAAACAGCATATTATTAAAATCTACACAGTATATTATTCGATACTGTATTATAATCATAGTTGATAATTTTGTAGAGAAAAACGCGTGCGAGGAGGAGGGGGGAAAAAAGACATATGGTATCATTGTTTAAAATACTGATGTGATTATCATCTGCCTGCTTTATTATGATTTTTGAGGGTATAACTAATGTATTTATTAGCAAAATGTTTAATGAAGATATACTACGTATAATTGACTTCGACGTTTTTTATCCGTTACAGTAGATTTGAAAACGTCACACTCCATAAAATTGTAATTCATTATGAACCTTATTCTCAGAATAATAGCTAATGAAACGACAAAGTAGAGTATTTGAAATATATTTGAAGCTCAAAGCTTAAAAAAGAAGGCTTTAATTAAATATAATCTACATACTAAAAAATAAACCATTAAACATTTAAGTTAAATATACAAAATTAAACAATTAAAATCATATAACTATTAATAATAATAAATTATAAGTACATAATATTGAAATAATAGATTGATCCAAATAATATTTTCTTGTTCTGACATCGGAATTCAGTTAAATATGTCATAACTTTAGGTTGCAATACACAAACGAGACGTGGAGTTTAATCAAAAGATAATCACCCCTCTTCTTCGTGTGGAAGTTGCTATATACAATTGTGCACAGGATAGATATATCTCTACCGATGAGATCTAACTAATTATTAATAATAAAGTAAATGTCAAAATCATAAAATTAGACAATAAATATACTAATAAAAAATTTTTTTACTCCCTATTAAGAGCATCAAAA